>NW_017728910.1:33500098-33511580 GCF_001723895.1 Crocodylus porosus | reverse complement strand
AGGCTAGATATCAGGAGGCGCTACTTCACAGTCAGGGCGGCTAGGATCTGGAACCAACTTCCAAGGGAAGTGGTGCTTGCTGCTACCCTCAGGGTCTTCAAAAGGAGGCTAAATAGACACCTAGCCGAGGTCATTTGACCCCTGTACTCTTTCCTGCCATGGCAGGGGGTCAGACTAAATGATCTGCTGAGGTCCCTTCCCACCCTACCAACTATGAAACTATGTGACCTTGTGAAAATATTATTGAATGGACATTGAATTTAGATTTAAATTAATTGATATTTAATGACTTATCTCAGTAAGTAAACATCAATTCTCAATAATGTATTTCTGTGAAGAAATTATCAGTCTCATTCACTCAACCAATACACATAGCTAAGCTTCTCACAAAAAATAATGGTGTCTTCAGTCTTGTTAAGTTTGATTGACATACTCTTCTCCAGTGCTTAATTATTTTTGTCTTGGTTTTCCCTTTCTTTGTTGCAGCCAATTTCTTCATCTGCTGCCTGCATCTTAGGTGAAGTGTGTCAAGATAAATATGATGTTGTTTTACCTCTTGTAAGGTTGTTGCTGCACCACCAGAAGCTAGTTCCATTTGTCACTGGAGTGGCAGAACTAGACTTGAAGGACACCCAGTATGTTTTGCTTTTCCATAATTTAATAAGACTTATCTCTTTTCTAGTTTTAGTCCATTATATAACAAAATGTTGATAAATGTGTGCTAGCTTTCGCTGTCTCAGTTGATAGTTGGCTTTCATTGGTCATTTAATTCTGTGTTGCCGCATTTGTAATATTACTCTAGCTGAGGTTCAGGAGTTCCAATCAGAGAGCTACTTTTGATGGGCTGGTTTTGATAGGCTGGCTGTAGCTCTTTCTATGTGGAATTTAGTTAGCTTGTTAGAACTGTTTTACAACACATAACATTTTTCTGTTTTAAGTACTGATTTGGCCACTCTGTCTAAATTTTGGCAGTCACTAGTCTGAAATTTGACTTTCAAAAAACTTCTTAGGATACAATCCTTCTTCTCTGAGTGCTTATGACTGACCTAAAAGGCAGGTTGCCATTTTCTGCCTATGTAGGGATATTCCACGTGGGTGGTTTCTGCACTTTCCTGTGCATCTTAAACTGCACCGTGGTACAGTGCTCTTCCACACAGTGATAGTGTCTACCCTGGAGGGATCACCCGCATGGTCTGTAGGTCTGCGCTTCTCAGAGCACAGAGAAAGTGATTTTTCAAGATGTTTTGTTGTTCTCTAGAACTGAAGATTATAGAATAGGTTCTGTCACCACAAAGCAGGCCCTAGCAAAGCCTACTTATTCTAGCTTTGAATAGAATGAGGGAATCTGGCTTATACTTCAGCACATTAAAATATTTTTAAGTGCAATTTGTTATGTAAAATGTTAGTTCCTTACTTACTTACTGTGCTTTCCATTGGGGTTTATCAGTTCAATTTTAAATGAATTAAAGCCACAGACAGGCATTACATTTGTGCCAGAAAAACGTATTTTTCCTGTCACAAAAAGCTAGTGTACAGGTGATTAAATGAGGTTTCTTGTGGAAGAAAATGAGCTCTTCCACACAATAATTCTCATAAATACCAACTTCTCTGGAGACAGAAGTTTTCTAGTGCTGCCTATAATGTTTACACTTCTCTCGTGGTCCCTAGGACACTTATATCCCACAGTCCTTTACTCTCCCTTCCCTTTCCATTGAGGAGGAAGGGAGGGAGAAGTCTCGCTACTTGATGGCCCAGCCAGTGGGGAGCTGTTAGGGAGCCCTGCTGGGACCCTGCCTCCAAGCCCTGAAATAGTATCAATACTGTTCAAACCCTGGTATTGACTCCTTCCTTTTGAACAGCACTGGGACACCCTGTAGGGACCAGGGCTCCTCACCACTTCTACGCCCTAGGCATTCCTGCCATTCTGTGAACAGTATCGGGGTTACCTGGTGCTGTTCAGTGGGCAGCAGGGTTTCCTGCCACCCCTTGGAGAGTCCTAGAACTCCCTGGGGTGGTAAAGAGACACTGGGGATGGCAGGGATGAGGGAGAACAGCCCCAGCCCTTGCAAGGCAAAAGCAGCAGCCAGATCTGCTCCCTGCCTCTCAGGAACTCTGGGAACAACTGCTCTTCCTGTGGGGAATATGGCAGCTCTTCCTGTTGCCAAAGCCCAAGTGGAAACAGCTGGTTCAGCCACAGGGATGGGGTAGTGGGGAGCATTCCCGTCACCCCTCTGCCAACAGAGACAACCTTATTGCCATGGGGGGAGCAAGGGAGCAACTCCCTCTCCTCCCCTCTCCTCTCCCCATGCCACATTTTTGAGTGCTGCAGATTTCCTAGAAATGAATTTCTGTCCGCAGTCAAAGCTGGAGTTATCAGAGATTGGATAGACAAAACACTTATGCTGCTGTAAAAGAGGGAAGGCCTTACTGCAGTGTTGCAGTTTTTGTCTGTCTCTATCTAAACCACAGTAATTTGCACAGTTTCATTATGGGACAAATAGCCATGCTCTGGCTCTATTACTGTTAGGGATGGACAGACAACTAAATAGTTGCACTGGATCAGCTGAAGTGTTCCTAAGCAGGAAGTCCCCCCTCCTTATTACACTGATGCTATTATATACCTGTCCTTTTCCAAAACTAGAAGAAATTTCTTATAACTGTGTGTATAGCTATCTAATAATCAACAGCTATAGCCAAAAAATATTTTAGATTAAATATTTACTGGCTGGAACTAGTAAGCTCACATTTTTAAAGAAAAAAAGGGTTGTTCAAACTGTTCTATAGGGTAGCTACATCTGAAATTTGTTTCAGACTGCTGTAATGACAACATTTGTGTATGCTTGTTCATTTTTGGTTTTCTTGCTGCGTGTCGTTCCTGTTCATGGCTATCTTGCAAAATGAAAAATTTAGTTCTAGTGTGTAACTCCTTTTTTTAAAGGTTATCTAAACATGGATTTATGTAACAACATTTTAAATACTCATCAGACTTATTTCTTATGTTGCTTAGGCTTTATTGCTTGATATAATTTAAAAGTGTCACTTTCCTTGTTACAGAGAAGCAAACACAATTTTTAGAGGAAACACTTTAGCTACTCGATGTGTAGACGAGATGATGAAAATAGTGGGAAAGCACTACCTGAAAGTTACATTAAAACCTATTTTGGATGAGGTATGGTAGTTTGCTGGATAAGATATTGGGTTATTTTCTTATTTATATGTACTCTTATTTCTTTAATGTGTGTGATTAACATGTTAATTGGTTCTTGCATTAATTTTTTTGGAGTCTGCACCTAGGCTCTGCTCCACTGCCATTTCTGCCGCCGAGTGGGGCACATGCCCCCCATGCCATCTCCAGGGCTGCATGCAGTGATGTGGAGCTGTGCCTGCCTGCCTCTTCCCCGCCCCCCAGCCCGTGCACCTAGACAAGCTGCCTGCAGCTCCATCCCATGATCCACCCCAGGGTTCCATACACCCCTGCCCCACTCCCTGCCTCACCTTGGGGGCCTCAGTCTGGCCCCCTGCCCCTTCTTTTCCACACATTTACCTGCTAGATCCTGCTGTACCCACCACTGGGCTGCATTCCTATAAGGTTACCAAATTCCCAGTTTCAGGAAAAGAGGACCCCTGTGAGGCAGGGTAATATGATAGTGGGGGGCAGTGATATGCCCATGCTCTGCCCCTCATTCCCAAACCACAGCCCCCCCAGCCCTGCTGCTGCTTCTCACTTCTGATGCGCAGTACCCCAGATCCTGTCAGATCATGCAGGGCCCTCCTCCCCCCGCCCCCCCCGGTTCCAAACCCCACACACATACCCACAGCCTACCACACCTTCACAAATTCCCTCCACAGACACCCCCCACAACCATACAAAGTACCTGCATAAATTTGCATAATTTTTTAGTTTTTCTGTGCATAATTTTGAGTTTTTAGTTGTGCAATTAAAGTCACGATTAATTGCAACTAATATTTTTAAGCACGCAACTATTTGCAATCAATTTTTTAATAGTTTGACAGCCCTAACTCTTATATAAAGAAAATACTAAGTATAGTACTCTAGTAGGGAATTACAATAGTAAGTATGCTGAGTTGTTTTTATTGATTTGTTAGCAAATACAGTATATTTTACATACTTTAAAATACATATTTACATACCTTTTTTTAAACTTAATTGCTTATTAGAGGCAGTTGTTCTCTCTTTCACACCATAGGAGTCACTGCAGATATTCAGACAGGCAGAATTTCAGCAGGAGTGTGACCATGAGAAAGGTGGTTACACCGCTCTGACTAGATTCACTTTGACCAAATATGAAATGAGCACGTTGGTAGGGGAGGCTTAGGGTGACAGAGTAGTATCTTTGCAGTGAAACACAAACCAGCAGTGTGACTGCTCCTGATGCAGGTACGTAAGGTAGAGGGGGAGGCTTCTTATGTGCTGCCCCTTCCTTTTCCAGCTTTGCAAAAACTGTTCAGTTTGATGTCTTAAATCTAAGATGTGTTTTTAGTTAAAGCTGTTTACTTGCTTATTTATTAGACGTAAGTTAATTGAGCATGTGTAACAAAAATATAGTGCTCAAAAAAGTAACCAATGTGCTTTAATACTGTTTTTGTTGTTTTGTTTAAGATCTGTGAATCCCCTAAGCCCTGTGAAATTGATCCCATCAAACTGAGAGAAGGGGATAATGTAGAAATTAACAAGGTGAGTGTCCTAACCATTTCTGTCTTTGTTTTGGTTTGGTTTTCTTGCCTAATTAATTTCCCTCTTGTCAAAGTTTGATATAGATCAGTTTCATTATAGCCCTGGAGAAAGTATAAAATGACCTGTCTCTGGTATTGGTATCCTTCCCTAGGGTATTCATTCCTGCAGTGTTATCTGCTGCATTGTGTATTATCTTCTCATTTCTGTTTGCGACGGTAGCACAAAATGAATTATTCCCCAATCTTTTGTCAGTTGCTTTGTCCCATTTTTCAGTTTTCTGAGAGTCCTGATCTTCCCCAGTTTGAATGTTTTCAAGTACAAAGATGATAAATTTGGCTGCTTCTGCTGTCAGCTCTGCTTAAAACTTAATTGGAAAACTCTTCACTTACTGTTGTTAAGATCAATTCTTGCCAGATGGTGACATTCACAGAAGACAGTGGAAGTACCAGTTATCTCTAGAACACTGTTGGAAAATTCCATATCCTGACAACTTGCTGCTACATTTCACTTTTCTGTGGTGTCCTGATTCTGAAATACAGTGAAGCTCACCAAATTAGCTTTTAGCAGTATCAGCCTTGTAAAAATGGGATACAGTTAGTTGGTTAGTTTGTCTTAAGAGTTTTGTTTGTTTGCACCATACAAGTTATATTCAAAGAGGCTACCAAGCATTCATTAGTGTATGATGATGTGTGACAAAATAATAAAATATAGCCATATATATGCTCAGCTATACGTAATGGAAACATTGATTTCTTTTTTTTTCCTGAAAAAAATATGCTTATTTATTCTTGTAGGAGAATCTACGCTACTATGTAGACAAAGTATTCAATACTATTGTACAGTCAAGTATAAGTTGCCCTACCTTAATGTGTGATGTTTTTTATGCTCTGAGACATTTGGCTGCCAATAGATTTCCAAGTAAGTATGTTTGAAAAACTTTTGTTTAGAAGTCTTTTGCGTCCCCTGTCCTGTATATGCAGTTTTATTGTGTGGAACACTTACCTGTTTAATGGTTTTTCAGAACAGTTCACAATATTGAGTGTTTGTAAACCCAGTAACCAAATGCTCATCTTTGTCACCCTTTATATTATTATATTGACAAGACTTAAGCACTACTTAATACATCAAAGAAACAGAACTAGACGTCACACAAATAGCAAAGCAGAGACCAAAAATATAAAGAAGTACCTACAGAAAAGCAGAAACAATATGGAAATCATTTTAATAAACTGATACCACTCCAGTGCTGTATGTTCAATTTACTGCTATGAAAATGCCTGCCACAAAATTTTATATCTAATTACGTAATATATAGCTGCTGTATTATGGCAAGGTAGTTGCATGATTAAAGCTGAGTTGAGCATTTTCAAGTATTAATGTAGGGACTCGGCCACTTTTGTTACATATGAAAAATATTATGTCATTCTCCAAATTATAGCAGTTGCTGTTTGACTGTTGGATACGTTTTCTTATTATAAGCAAATAGGCTGTAGTTTGAGATTTAAAAGGGTTCTTTAGGAAATTCAGCTCCTGGTATCATAATGCATTTGCTGTATGAATTTTCTTAATAATAGAATAATTTAATGCCATAATGGAATAACATTGTGTTTTGGAACTTTCTGTGGAATTGAAATTCAGCAAATAATTGTGCAGTGGCCTACAATTTAAAAATGAATTTTAAAAAAATACATTGGTAGAATGAGGAGGGGTTGTTTTTCATACCAAAAAGCGTTTTTTCAGTAGAAGCTGTGGTCATGGATACACATTACATTTGTAGCATTATGTAAGTCAAGTAGGCATGAGAGCATGCACATCCCCTGCGGTGTTACAGAAATGGTGGAAGCACCACAAAAAATGGCCCTGGATAAAACAGGAGCTTCTGAGACGTGCTACATGTAACAACTGTACAATACACTGTAGTGCTGTAAAGGCCCCCAGTATCCCAAAGGTGGGTGGGGATGCAGGCAGTGTGCGGTGAACACTCACTGAGCACTCCACTCTCCCGGTTGCCCTAGGGGTGGAGGAGCAGGTGGCAGCCTTTGGTAGTGGGGTGGAGGGGACAGTGCTGCTGCACAATCACTGAAGGTCTGCCCATTCCCCTGCTGAGAGGGAGTAAGCAGCAAGCCCCTGGAGACTGAGGCAGCAGGGTGCCAGCTGATAGCCCCTCATCCCCACCATGCAAAACTGGGGAGAGTTAACAGAACTACTGCCTTCCCAGAACTAGGTGCTGCACCATGGGAGTCTCCAAGGGTTGTTGCTCAGCTCTCCACTACACCTTTGGGTGGCAGCAGGCTGGTAGTGAGTGTGTTCACTAACAGGCTTCCTAGTGGAGGAGGAAGGGTGGAGAGCACAGCCCCAGGGCCCTGGCTATTAAGTGTGTTGGTACCTTTGTACATCTCCAGTGTTCTTACCTGTAGCACTGCATTTTTTGTAGTATTTCAGAGTGCTGCAGCACTTGTAGTGCTATAAATGTAATGCCTGTCCAGGCCCTGAATGTTCTACAGAAAATTCCATGAAGAAAGACTCATCTTGGTTATCATGTGTTGATGGTTATGAAATGAAAAACCTTTAACTTCACCTTTTGTTGACATGATAGAGAAAAAAATGTTTATTTTTTATTCTGGAACTAGCCATAATTATGGTTATTTCATAGTGTTACAATAGTGAGAGAAAATTGCCTGAGTGCATTGACTGTGCATTTACCTTAATGTGTTTGGACTGCCTCCTAACTTTAACCTTAAATGTACTAGTACATTGACAACCTTAGCTGTAGTGTAGTTGCGTCTTTTGCAGTTAGAAATATTTTAACTCTCATACAGAGTAGGGTCTAGTCAACATGGTGTTGTTTTAAAAGAGCTTGTTCCAACCATGTTGCCAAACAAGTGGGGTTGAGCCAGCATTAAGAACAGTGGAAACATTAAATACATATATAATGTCACTTTCTCTTGAAGTATAAAAAAGGCTTTCTTGTCATAGCAATTCCTTGTTTCATGCCCTTATTCTGTATTCTATTGACAAATTCTATAACAGTGGTAGGCAACCCCTGGCATGCGTGCCAGAGTATGGCATGCAAAGGCATTTTGCTTGGCGCATGTGCCTCAGGCAGGTGGCAGGGAAGGGGCCTCTGCTATGCTGCCACAACAAGGATTGGGTCCCTTGCAGCTCTCCCACCATTTATCCCTGCCATGCCAACATCTTACCCGTTGAGGTTACAGGTGTTTTTGGCACTCTGGCCAGAAACATTACCAACCCCTGTTCTATAGACAAATAGAACATTGGGATTATTTTCCCAAGGTTTTTGTGTTGATTATCTTCATTGTTTCCTATTAAGTTTAGTGCATGTTACATTTCATGGTTTCTCTCTGCAGATGACCCTCATGTACAGTATTCTGCAGTGAGCAGCTTTGTGTTTCTTCGTTTCTTTGCTGTAGCCGTAGTCTCACCTCATACTTTTCATTTACGACCTCACCATCCAGTAAGTTTTTGTTCCATTTTTATTCATAATCTGTAGGTTTCTTTAGCTAGGAAGGTGTTAGGCATAAGTTTCTTTCACTGGCTTTCCTCTGTAGTTTGACAAGAAAATCAGGGTTTCTAATTTTCTGTAAGTTGGACTTTACTTTTCACAACCTGTCAGAGGTTGTGGCTCTCCTAGTGACAAATTGCTAATGTTGAGTAGGCAGTTCTCAAATAGAATAGAGCTGTTGACAAAGGAAGGTGTGTTTTTGATGTTTTTAGGGGAAAATGATACTCTTTCTGGGGGGAGTGGTAATTTGTAGTAGGGGCACCAGATTTTTTTTTTTTTTTTCAAAAAAAGAACTAGTAGTCCTACTCTTGAATTCCATGGATATCCTTGATCATAGATGTCGTATCTGCCTTTTAAAAATATGCTCCTTGTCTCAAATGGCAGTCATGGGATGAAATGCTTTCTGTGGCTTCTGGCATTTGTTCCATCTCATCCCTGATCCCAAAATTGTGCCTTCTGGCTGGCATGTGTGACATGGCAGGAGGGGTGATCATTAGGATTGAGGATCAGACCCTAATCACACCATTGCTATTTTCCAAATTAAGCACAAAGGGCGCTGACAGATGTGAAAACAAAACCAAAAAAAATCTCAGCATTTTACTGGAAGAGGCAACACATTAGTTTGACCCGGCTTCCCAGCTTCTGTATACATTGACCACTTTAGCAGGGCTTTTTGGCACTTTTATCTAATAGCTGATTCAGTCAGCTATTAGATAAAAACACCAAAAAGCCCTGCTGAAACACATGATCTATACAGATGTTGGGCAAGTTGGGTCCAACTAACGAGATGCCTCTTCTGGGCATGCACTGTGCCTTGTGCAGGAGCACACCAAGGTGAAAGAGAAGCACTGTTTTGTTTTGTTTTGTTTTTTTCACACTGTAAGCAGCCAAAAAGGGCAAGTTTCTCTCCATGGTCGTATTTATAATCTTGTCTTAAATCTTGTGATCTGGAAATTAGTATACAGTCAAATTGGTTAAATATTGTGAAGACAGTAATATAAAATACTCAAGTTTGTATGTAACATTAAATATGCTTTAAGCTTAAAAAAATCTGGGATGAAGGAAAGGTTCCATCTGGAGGGGGGTGAACGTGGTAAGATAGAGGTGCCTCTGAATCTGAAACTTCTTAAACTGAGCTCACTCTCCCTCCAGCATCCACTGTGCCACTGTATGGCACAGGATACTGAGCTAGATGAACCTATGGTCTGACTTAGTAAATGGAATTTCTTAGGCTTGTACCATAAAATTTTCCAATTCTGCTGATCATCAACAGTAAAGTATTTTAGGGTCTCTGAGACCTGTACAATTGTATTTGATTGAAAATTTTCCGTCTGAACAGTTTTTCACTGGATAATTGGGTTTTGCCTAAACATAAAAATTTCCATGGGTGCAAATACTTACTTTTCAACTTGCTTTAATGTAATTAATAAACTGCCTCTGACAGATGTTAGTGATGTTGTTTTATGCGACTGGAAATAAATGGTTCTGTGGTAGTAAGGGCAAACTTACAAACTTCTACAGAATAGGATGAATTCATTACAATATACTGAAAGTCATTTGTAACCAGAAATAGCATGAAAGTACGTCACAGGTTCATTTTGCAGAATGCCTGCATTACAGATTTTATTTTAAATGACTTGTTTTCTTAAATCTCACTTTTTCTTTCTTTAAAATACTTGTTTTAGGATGCACAGACTTCCAGAACATTAACTCTTATATCAAAAACCATCCAGACATTGGGAAGCTGGGGCAGCTTGTCCAAAAGCAAAATTGTAAGTATTCTAATGTTGCTGTTTTGTTTTTGTGTTTTTGTGTTTTTGTTTGCAGATTGTGGCGTTAAACACTAATTTATGTCTTTTCTTTAGTCAAGTTTCAAGGAGACATTTATGTGTGAATTTTTCAAAACATTTCAAGAAGAAAAGTTTACTGAAGCTGTTAAAAAGGTACTGTTTTACTGATATCATCTAACTTAATATTTGGCTCTTTTTAATTCATTTTATAACAGGGTAGTAACAATGAAATGCTTATGCAGTAGGATGTTTCCTTGCAGTTCTTACTTAGAAATTGAAAAACGTTATGAGAAATTTAGTTTTTTAATAAACCATAGATAAGAAAAACCATAGAAGCAAACTTTTTGATCTGTATTGTATCTAATGCTCTTGTGGATATATTTATACACTGTATGTGTATTAATGTATATTTATATATGTTGTATATAAACATTCTCTAAGTTATATTTTATGAACATTATATCAAATATGCTCAGTGAAAGACTTCATACCATGCATCTGTTGATGATTAGGAAGCTGTCGTACCTTAAATTCCATCACTATTCCTTTTATCCAAATTCCTAATACTGAATACTTAACAGAAAGATATTTCTTTACAAAATACATAGGAGCAGGAGCATAAGCAGAGCAACCCAGGTCACTGCCTGGGGGAGCAGGGGGATGCAGAAGTAGAATAGTTGCTGCCACAGTAGCAGCTGGCTCCCTGCCACCATTGGCTCTGTGGCAGCTGGTGCTGCCCTCTGTACTGTGGCTGCCCTGATAAACCTCTGCATAGACTTTCCCATATTTATGTTTAATATAGTAAGGCATGTTTTTAACAAATGAACTTTGTGAGGCTCAAAATCCTTACCACCTCATTTTAACAAAAAGCTGTGATGGATTTGCAAGTGCCATTGGTTTTCAGAAAATATGTATTTTTGGGTGTACTCTTTTAAAATGTTTTCACTTACTGGCCTTCTAATATATCAAGTCCATATAATATACTCCTATTTTCATTGCATTACCCAAAATAATTGGTTTGCACTGAAGTAAGTATTTGTAGAACAGTTTAGCTATATTGATGCTTTGGTCTCTTTATTTCCAAATAAAATCTATTCTCCTTTTTCCACATTAAGTTTTTAGATGACGTTTCTTCTACTGAAAGTAGAGAGCCCAGTGGAATGAGTGAATCAGTAACTCTAAAAGAAGGGTAAGTAAAAGTATAAAGTACTGCCCATTACACAAGTATTTAGTAAAGAAACAAGACATGCAAAAATCTTTTCTACAGCAGGATACGACTGTTATACCAGTTGTTCACTGAGAATCTGAATTGATCGCCCCTGTGGGGTTAGGGGTAGATCACCCGAAAGTGAGATCCCCAATTCCCCGAATGTCCCCTGGAGAGGAGGGGGTATGCGCCGGACCGCCGCGTCGCCGCCAATCTCGCCTGCCACGACTTGATGGAAAACAAAAGGGGTTCACCCGGGCGGTGAG
>NW_017728910.1:33466684-33499928 GCF_001723895.1 Crocodylus porosus | reverse complement strand
CTTTTCGAGACCCTCCGTCGGAACCGCCACCGGTCCCTGTGCTACCTGTGGCTTGGCGGGGCGCCTCGCTGCTCCCGGCTCCACTGTGGTCCCCTCTGCTGCCGCCGGGGTTCGCCGCGTAGCTTCCGGTCCCGCTGCTGCACGCCCTGTTGGCGCCGGCTCCGCCGCAGTCCGCACCTCTAGCGCTGCTCCCGGCTCCGCTGCTCCTGAAGCTGCCGCCGCTGGCTCCGCTGCTGTCGGCGTCTCTCGCGCCGCTCCCAGCTCCGCCGCTCCCGAAGCTGCCGCCGCCGGCTCCGCCGCAGTCCGCGCCTCTCGCGCCGCTCCCTACTTTCCTGCTCCCGGGGCTGGCTCCCGTCGGAGCCTCCGTCCTTCTCTGCACGGGGTAGGGGTGCTCCTTTTATTTCCCCGGGCCGGTCCCACGCCGGCCCGGTTTACGTTCCGGGAGACTTCAAAGTCCGGACCAGACTTCCGGGTCGGGTCCCGGAAGCTGGGCGGAAACCCGGGCTTCCTTCCTCGGGCCAGGTCCCCTGTGGTCCCGGCGCCCTCACAGCCCCATTTCATAAAAGCAAATTCTTCTTAATGACTGAGCATTAATTTTAAAACAATTTGTTCACGTTGTATTAATTATGCTTTTTATGAAATCTTTATAAATATTTAATGTTAGCCATCAGCAGTTTTTAGAATTCACTTACTTCTAGTCTTCTGAATTTTTACATATTATAAGAAGTTCCATTTGTAAGTTATTTCCTATTTTTTCAGACTTTTCTCCCTCTATTTCTGATGTCATATAATGTATACCTTCAAGATTTGTAGAATTAAATTTATTTCAAAATAATGAAGACATACTGTTAGAATGACTTTGTCCCAGTTCTTGAGCACAAGCAGCCTAAATACACCACTCTAAGATGAAAAAAACCCCTTTCCAATATTGCAGAGCACTGTTTCATTCTTAGTAAACAGTGGAATGCTTAAAAAAAAAACTTGTCACAGCGGTGGTTAATGGTAAAATAAAAATAAGCTTTCTTTTCTTATAGACTGTCTTGAAACAGTCTACTTACAAACTATTCTTAGACAGTAACAGGCAAAAAACTGGGAAGTGAATTTATAGCATGGAAAGCTTAAAAATGCACGTATGTGTATATAGACAGGAGGAAGAACCTCCTTCTCGAAAAGACAAGACAGCTGTTATAGGCAAACCACCCCTACCAAATGTATGATTTTTAGCCTTATCTGTGTAAGGAAATATCCATTATTGAAAATGGGTATAAGCAATGAACACATTTGAGACAGCATTGAACACAATTTGATCTGGGTCTATGCTTGCTGCTGTTCATTGTTCAGCATCAGTTAAGCTGCATTTATTTTCTAAGTCTCCCATGTAAAAGCTATAGAAGGAGAGACAGAATATCGTAATTGGATGTATCGTCACCTCTTGGGAAGGTTGAGGGATAAGCAAGAACCCTGTTCTAGCAGTGGTGCTCCAAACAGGTGGTCGCCTTTGATTGATCTAGTGCTCACAGTTTTATCTGCTGAAGAACTTCATGAACATGAGACAAGTCTCTGGACCTATTGTTGTGCATCAAAGATGTCTTTTAAATCTAGATTGTTGTTGTCTTTGCCTGAAAAACAGTAGCTTATTCTCTCGAGTACTATTTTTAAAGGGTCTTTGATAGATGAGGATTTGTCCATTTTTATTATGTGATTTTCCCCCTTCTCTTCCCTCCTCCCCAGAGAAATGTATAAAAGAGCTCAGGGAAGGACTCTGATTGGAAAAAAAAATTTCAAGAGACGATGGTTCCACCTAACAAGTAAAGAACTTACTTACCATAAGCAACAAGGTAAGTTGACATATGTTTATTTCAGCAGTTTTGGTTTTCTTTTTGAATACACTTAGGTCACTTCATCATGGAATGGTAAAAGTCTGAGTGTTTTCTTGTTAAAACAGTTGAATGACTTCAGACATCATAATTTTAGTATTTTCTGTAACAAAAAAGCATTACATATTTTCGAATCTTTATTTCTTTCTGAAAAATTATTTTAAAAATTTCTAAATCTGTGGCATCCAATTTTAATCCTTCTTGTTATCTGCAAATCTGCTTATTGTTTTTCCCAGAAGTGCACCTGGCACACCTATCAAATCCTTAATACGTGACCTGTAAGACATGACCCCTGGATATCCTTTCAGAGCGCTTCACTAGAGCTCAGAATATGCAGATAATAGCCTGGAAGCCCTGAGAGGATTGATTTGATCCGGGGTTTTGAGGGCTTTCAAGCTCCCTCCTGCAGCGTCACAGGAAGGAACCCAAGTCCCCCGGGATTCCAGGTTCCTGGTTCCTTAAGAAATGAAAAACTCCAAAGACTCATAGTTCAAGCTAAGATTCCTGGAGATTGTAGGTTCTTTACAGTGAACATGTTAGAGCTCCCTATTCTTTTCTGGCCATTTGGCAAAAAACATAGAAAGAGCTGGGGTGTAGAATTCTAAGACAGTGTGCATAGTAGGGTTGCTGTAGATGCTAGAAGCAGAAACTGTCCGTTTTCTAAGTTTTCAAAGAAATATCTGTGCTTTGGTGATGGATCAGCAAGTTCAACAAATTCCTTTTTCATGGAAAAAATTTTCACCCATTCTTGTTCTACAGATCTTAATCTAATTTCCTGTTGGGTTCCTCGTGGCTAGCAGAGCTGTTAAGGAACATTGGGCTTCTTGAAGTTTAAAAAAAATGGTCCAGCTGGGACTACATACAGCTTGTAGAAGCATGGATACATACTTGCATGTATAACTAATTAACAGGACTGTCTATTAATTGGCAAACTGTTAACATAGAGTACAGTAATAAATGGGTGGTTATTCCTGCGTATCATCCTCTGGTAATAGGCCTTGGTGTCCCTAATTTTCACTTGTGCCTCTTCCATCCATTTCTTTTCTTTTGCCTGATGGTGGTTTTATGCAGCATGAGTTATAATATCATGTGTTGTACCATAGCTAAGAGCTATGTTCTGTTTTTCACATTTCCTCTTTGTCATACTCTGGTCATACACAATAGACAAGAATAAGAATCTCAGCCTTTTTTCTGTGCAATATCTCTTCCACCTGATATCTCCTCTTGAGATTGTTCACATTAGGCTGCAATACTTGTTCATTGGGGAATGTTTCCACTTTGCACATCAAAGCTAAGTGCAGACATTCAAAAAGCCTGAGGCAGAATTGATCCAATCCACACGTTTCTCTAAGCTGCATGGATTGGATTGGCAGTGAATGGAATATACGTCTGCCCCTCAGTGAGGGGAGACAGGTGTTCCCACCCGCCTCCCAGCGTGGCAGAGATTGAGGGCAGCCAAGTGAGGGCCATCCCTGATCAGCTGTCAGACACATGCCCCCAACCCTCTGCTGCCACAACATCCCCTCTCCCATGCCCATCCCTAGGCTTTCAGAGCAGGTCACCATGGTACATCTGAGGAGGCACTCTGCAGACGGATGGTTCGGGCTCCTTGGAGCAACAGTGCAGCATGGGCCCTGGGAACAGAAGCTTCAGTTCTGTCAGACCACAGCCCCTCTGCCCAGCCATAGCTCCCAGTTCAGCCAGTAGGCAGCCCAAGGGGTGGGAGTGTGCAGAGGGATGTTGCCTGGCTTAGCTTGCCAGTGGCACCAGTCTCCACAGCCCTACTGCCTCTCAGCAGTGGGGGGAAGGGAAAAGCAGAGGGAATGGAGCCACCATCCCTTCCCCTCCTCCCCAACCTGGGCTCTGCACAGCTGCAGGTGGGGACCACAGTGGGAGCTTCCACCCCCAGCTACCCAGCTCAGCTGGCCATCGGGGCAGATCTTCCCAGCCCTCCTTTCCCATGAGCCACTGCCTCTCAGCAGCAGGGGGATGGGCAGGGGGAAGGAACAGAGTCCCAATCCCTGGGCTTCCTCCTCCCCCACACTGGGGTGTGTGCAGCTGAGGGAACCCTTTACAGTGGGGACTTCCTCCTAGCCCTGCTCTGGGCTGTCTGCTCCCTGAGCTGGCAGCTGCTGCTGGCCAAAGGAGATGTACAGTCACTGTGGGAGCAGCCCTGGGACCAGGAGGGAAACCTCTGTGTTCGTTCCCCCTCAACTGAGAGACAGTGGCTTGCAGGGAGGTGGCACTCTGGAGATTGGCCCCACTGGCCAGACAAGCCAGGCAGCAGTAGGGAAGCCCCCACCATGCAGTCCACTGCCCCCTCCCTCCCCAAAACTGTGCAGATCCCAGCTCAGCAGGGTAGGGGTGCTCTGTTCTCCCACCTCCACTTTTTCTCCACCCCCTTTCACCTTCCCCTCATCCCAGCTGACAGGTACAGGCAGGATGTAGGGCCGGGGAGCAGAGGCTTTGCTGCCTCCATTCTGCGACAGCCAGGGGGCAGGGCCAGCCAGGTACTTGGTCGAAGCAGACAAGTGCAGCCCGAGACCAGCCCACCAACCCTGCAAGGGGGAGGTTAGCGGGGTAGCTGCAAGGCTTCTAGGATGCTAAGGGACTGTGACCTAACTTGACTGGGAGTCGATCCAGGACAGAAGTTCAAAAGACCAGTCTAACCTGAACCGATTAAATCAGATACTACATTGATACAAGTCTATCTTAGACTGGGTTTCACCATTTTTAAACCAGTCTTTGTGCACTGAACTTCTGTTCTGTTACAGGTTTAGAACAGTTTCTGATCTTTTATACCAATTTATGTGTAAAGTCTCTACCTAGCCTAAGTTTTTTGGGGTTTTTTCAGTTAAAGTTTACTGGTCTCTGCACAGTACATTTAGGTGTACTCATTAAGTACCATATATCTTAACCCACTTGACAGTTGGTTTTTCAGGGCACTTCATATGATACAGTATTAATTTTTCAAAGATTTGGTTTTCCTCTTTGCTATTCTGCATAGTGGCAACTGTTGAGGTTTGATCTGCAGGGGTAAAAGTACAGGTTTTCACTTCAGTAATGATGATAAACCAGTGAATGTAATTTTAGAAAACTCACTGAAATAGTTTAATCTAATTTTTCCATTTTCAAGAGATTTATTCACTACAAAGCTCTCGGTTTTTTTAAAAGAATTTTAATTAAACCAGTCAAATAAATGGAAAAATAGCTAATTTTAGTGATAGATATTTTTTATGCCATTAGTTGAAACAGGTTGTAGGAACCTACACTATACAACTCCCATCTTAGTCAACCTGATTCCTAAAAATTGTTACAGTAAGTTAAGCAAAACCACCACAGGTGATTGAGAAATAACAAGGGGTGCTTCTCTCTCATAGTGTCTGTTTTGTGCTTTGTCTCATGCCTTTACTTGTAGCAGTTTTTAATCTTTTGATTAGTTTGTGCCAATTTTTTACAACAATGGTAATGCATGTGTAAAACCTTATGGCATCAATGCACTAAACTTAAGTAATGATTTCCAGTCTCTTGATCATTCTTGTTGTTCATTCACAACTTTATACAGACAAAGACCCACTTTACGTAATTCCAATAAAAAATATCCTCGCTGTGGAGAAGCTTGAAGAGAGCTCCTTCAACAAGAAAAATGTGAGTCACAGATTTAGCTTTTTAAAAGTAGCAGTAGCAATAGTTATCTGTAGTATGTTCTGGGAGTCTGAAGAGCTGTGCTCAAGTCCTGTAAGACTCATTCTGTGACTTGCCTCATTTTTTTGTGTTTGTAAAATGTGGGGAATTGTTGGCTGACTTCTATATGTACACTTGTTAGCCAAAATATTACTAGTGTTTGTTTAACTACGAAATACAGGACTATTAAATTTCAAAAGCTGATAGGAGGTTATGATTTTGAATTCATCATCATACTTGCTGCTTGGGGTTCTCAGATGTTCTCTGTTTTGGACCCTTAAACAATAGTTTAGGTATTATTAGCACAATTTTGAGGTCATCAAGGCATTGTGGTTTTTTTGCAGGGGTGTTTGAAGAGTGGGCTGGGAGGGTTCTGGTGCTCACAGGGTGTCAGGAAGGGAATTAATGAGGAAAGGGCTCCTGTCAAGTCGAAGTGATAGCAAAAGAGAAATGGTGATATGCATTTTCCTGTTCTTTTCATTCATGTAATGCCACTCGTCATAGATGGGGAGGAGCTGTCTGAGAAGCATGGGATACAGGGGTAAGGCAGTTAGTTCTTTGCTGGAAACATTGCTTGCTTATATTGGTAGGCAGGAAGAAGAAAAGAGGTAGAAATAATAGAAAACCCAGGTGCTTGGTTATGTCAGAAGGGAACAGCAGGAGGATGAAAACTGTCCTCTTGGACTCTTTGATCCCTTTGATTCACTCACTGCCCAGGTTCCCAGTGTCTGGGGTTTCTCTCTCTGACCTGAATTCAGTTGATGTGATTATCTTCAGAGCTGATCAATATTTAGTTTATCTTGCTGAGTAGGATTTTTGTGTAGAATAAAGTAATTTCTTCCACAGATGTTCCAAGTGATACATGTAGAGAAGACACTCTATATCCAAGCAAATAACTGCGTGGAGGCTAATGAATGGAGAGAAGCTCTCTGTAGGGTAACCAGGTGTAACCAGAGGAGACTGAGTGTTTACCATCCCTCTGCTTTTCTGAATGGGAGCTGGCTTTGCTGCAAGGCAACCCTGGAGAACACTGTGGGCTGCACTCCTTGCACAGCGTAAGTTGTTTCTGAAGCAAAATTCTCAGTTAGAACAGAAATGAGACATGGATGCTATGTTGCTGCTCATGCCGTCTACAGATGGCAGTTCCAGATTCTCTTTTGCAAGTTAACTAGTGGTTTCTTCCCTGGTTAGTAAAATGCTGTTGCCAATATGATTTATCAATCTTAAAATACCTAGTTTTTGTAAGCGTGCTGCCTCATCTGTTTCCAGTGCAAAAGACCAGGAAAGTCAGTACAGCATGTAAATTATAAATATTTTAACTGATTTATAACTGAAAAATATAGTGACTAAAGATCTTATAACCAGTGTAAATACAATGGCTAATTATAGCAGCAAAAGATTCATGTGCATGGGTGTGGACTGTTTGGACTACCTTCCCTTCTATTGCCGTGAAAGCAGTAACTGATAGAATTCTTATCACCCCTAAACTTACTGCCAAACACTTCAACTGCAAATACCCAACTTGTTGCTGCTTCATCCTAGCAAATCACTTCTCCTGGCATCTGTATTCTGGGCTGGAGAAATTTGGAAACCTAGGATGTTTAGTGTGTAGTTCTGTTCCTCTTCTAGCTCCATGCCTGCTCTCTAAGTTGTTATTCAGTAACTGACAGCCATGGGCTATATTCTCTAACCTAAAGGTGCTTTTCCACCTTTGGCAGCATAAAGCAGCTGTGAAGCTGGCATCAGTCAGCTGCCTGCCACTGTCTTAGCTTCAATGTACATAATGGGCATAAAGCGGGGAGGGGCACTTATTTTGACTGGAGGACCACTTGAGGAGTTCTGGTAGCTCTTGGGGGGAGAAGAGGGTGCTGATGCAGCATCAGCCCCATTACAGCTGTTTCCACTGTCAGGGTTTGGGGAGATATGTTAGGGCACACAGCTGGGCTGACAGGATGGAGTCCACGGGCGGGTGGGGAGTAGCATCCAGGAGGAGGATAGGTGGGCGAGGGTCAGGGCCAGGATCACAGGGTGGTGACAGTGCAGGCCCAGGACAGCCATGATCCACTCCCCACACGTCCTTGGGATAGTTCAGTTCTGCAGGGAACTGCATGCTAGTGCAGGGATGTGCAGGGAGCATATTGTGGCTCTGCCCTGGGACTTAGCCCCATGCTGTCACTGTCTTGTGATCCTGGCCCTGTTCCTGATCTTGAGCCCATCTGACCCACTCCCAGATGCTGCTCCCCGCCTACCTGCAGCCCCATCCAATCTCCCCAGCCAAGCGCACCCTGCCTGCAGAGGTCCTGGGCCAGTCTCCTGCCCGCTCTGTCCAGTACCCTCAGTGGTAGGTGCAGGGCAGGTGAGCATGGGGTGCTATGGCAGTGGAGCTGGGGTTGGCGCACACACCTGCTCCCAGGTGGCAGGGACTGTGAGGAAGCTGAGTCCAGCTAATGTGCCACTGCACAGCCCTGCAGACTACAGCTCCTAGCCTGCCCAAGGGCCGTACACAGGGATAGGGCAGGCTGTGCCTGAGGGCAGCAGAACTGACCACACATGCCACAGCCCAGGATTTAATTGCAGACTGGATTTAATCACTAGGCAGGCCGGATGCAACCTGCAGACCATGTTTTGTCCACCCCTGGTATAAATCATGGGAGAGGGAGGGCATATATAACCAGCGTTGCTTGTTGCTGGCTGGCCTATCTGCAAAGTTCTGATCAAGTGTGGATTAGAACAGCCTTGATGCTTCTCTAGTTTGACCGAGCCAGGTTCCTGTGTGGTGCAAAAGCTACCTTCACACCCTGCTGAGCACTGTTCAGATGAGTCAGCCTCAAGATTGTTAGTACACGCTGCTCAAGCAGTCCTGGGGGTCTTTAAAACATGCTTTTCCAAAGAGAAGAAAATGGCAAAAAAGTTCTAGATGTGCTTTCAGAAAAACCTGTGGTTTGTAGCTTTTTGATCTTGGGTAGGTTGGGAATTTTTCTGATATATTGGCTATTTTCCTTAAACTGTTGTTTTTTCAGAAAAGCAGATATGGGACTGGAAAGATCTCCTAGGCTGTCAAGTAGTCTTTTGCCTTCAGAGGCAACCACTTACCTTGGAAGTCGTTGCTTTAAGCTCTTGTATACAACTACAAAAGACAATACCTAAAATGCCAAGAACACCCTGTAATATGCTATAGGCAAATGCAGGGACAGCAGTGGTACTTGCCAGTGCTCTGCCACTACAGTAACAGGAAAGTACTTGATTCACACATGCTCAGAAGATGCAAGGAAGAGGACTTTCTTTCACCATGGAGGAAGGCTAAACCCCCACAGGCTGTGCTAATCTGACATGGGGAAAATTTCCTTCCTTACCCTAAAACCCAGAGGGAAGAATAAGGCCTTCTAGCCAGTAATCTCTGGGTTTTAGTCCTTCGGGCTTCAAAGGATGGTGAAACCTACCCACCTCACCAGTTAGAGGCCAGTAATGTTCGTGAGGAGGAAGACTTTTCATGACCCCTATTGGGGGACCAGCAAAAGCCCTGAGGCATGGGAATTACTAGACACCTTCTGCATGACAAGTTACCTCTTCACCACAACATTGGTATTGCAGATATGTGATTCCACATCACGCATGCTGATTTGAGCCAGAACTCCCTGTTCTGTTGTTGAAAAGCTGTTCCAACCCTTTTACTTTGACAAAAACCTAATTTCCAAGCTAAATTTAACTAGAAGCAGTTTGTTTAGAAATGGCTTTAGTGTGTTATAATTGCATTTGTACAGGAAACTTACCTATCCACGTGATGGGTTGCATTAACTTATAGGTCATGGGTAGCAACCAATCCTAGTAAAATCTAGCCTACTCCACTTGCGCATGAAGGGTATTATCATATTTTTTTAATAATTTCTTTTCCAGTCTGTCTCAGTTGAGTTATACAGAAAGACCCTCACTTTTTTTAGTACTTCCTGTTCACCATTCAGATACAGTAGAAACTTATAAAATGTGCATTTCCTGCCCTAAGTAGCACTTGAGAAATCACCAATATGAAGTATCATCCAGCAAAATTATCATCAAATCCAATTTTAGCAACACAATTTATTGTCCTCAGATATTTTAATACAAATCAAGTTGTGTTTTTTGCATCCGTACAAAATTTGTCATCAGTCTTGTATGCATGTGGTTTGAACATTTGAAGTGCTATGTAAACCTGTGTCACTGATCAGCATTATAAATTGCTAAGTGTTTTGAAATTTTGTTAGCACTCATTTGCTTTCAAGCTCTTAAGGTAATGTCCTTACCTTCATATTACATTTCCCCCCCCAATACAGAGGTGTTCCGGCCGATATTCAGATTGAAATTGATGGAGATAGAGAAATGGAGAGAATTTACTCACTCTTTGCCATCAGCATGCCTAAACTGCAAAAGATGGAAGGTATCTGACTGTAAATTCACTGAAGTTATGTGACCATAAAACCATTTTAATCGTATATAAATTTAGGCCCATAATATCATACTGTTGTCTTCAATATTTTCATTGAATATAAAACATATTGTACATACTCACCTTCTTAATATTACTGTATCATAGTTTCATAGTTGGTAGGGTCGGAAGGGACCTGAGCAGATCATCGAATCCGACCCCCTGCCATGGCAGGAAAGAGTACTGGGGTCAAACGACCCCAGCAAGGTGTTTGTCTAGCCTTGTCTTAAAGACCCCCAGGGTAGGAGGCAGCACCACTTTGCTTAGACGTTGGTTCCAGATCCCAGCTGCCCTGACCGTGAAGTAGCACCTCCTGATGTCTAATCTGAATCTTACCCTCTGCCAGCTTGTGACCGTTATTTCTAGTCACTCCTGGTGGTGCTCGGGGGAACAGGGACTCCCCCAATGCCTGTTGGTCCCCTCTGACTAGTTTGTAACAGGCCACTAGATCCCCCCTCTGCCTTCTCTTGTGGAGGCTGAACAGGTTCAGGTCCCTGAGCCTCTCCTCATAGGGCCTGCCCTGCTGCCCCGATCATGCGAGTGGCCCTCCTCTGGACTCTCTCCATGTTGTCCACATCCCTCTTGATGTGTGGCACCCAGAACTGTTCTTCATCTGTCTGGGCTAATATGTACTCTGTCTATATCTAGCTTCCATTTAATGTGCTACTAAGACATGTATGTATGCAAAACAGGAGTGATGAACACAATGTCACTATCATGTCACTATATCTCATCTTTACATACAGTAATTTATGTTAGTGCTCCTGGTCTTATTACAGCTGAAGAAGAGGGTGCTTTGTGGCATGGCAGCAATTCAAGAATACATGTAGTTTTATGGCAGTGCTAATAGTGGCCAGCCTTCTGTGATGAGCCAGTTAAGCCCTGTTAACAATTTTAACACCAAGTTTACTGTTTTTATTTCTTTGTATTAGCCTATATTTAATTTAAAAGTAACTGCATTTAAAAGAAACTTTGAAATCCCTATTTTGAGTCAAATAGATTTGCCTTGTCTGTTAGAAGTAGAACGCTGTGATCTGCTGTTTGTGTTGATCATTACAGAGACTTGTGAAAGTACTGCAGTTTATCAAGGTCCACAGAAAGAGCCTGATGACTGCTCCAACTTCAACATTGAGGACTCTGTAGCAACTTTCCATACTCTTCAACAAATAATAGCCATAGTAGAGAAGCTGAGAGAATCACACGACAAGTATCAGAAGACGAGATCATCTAGTGCTAAATATGGTAGTGAGTAAGTATCATATGTAATTCTGTGTGCACGAGCAAAAAGAAGAGTTTGAGGGTGGGTAGGAGCATTTGAGCACATGGTGATAACTCCTCAGTTAAGCCCTGCTGGGAACAGATTTTTGTCTTCTCCCTATTTGTAGCACAGTGTCCAGCACAGGGTAGCATTAAAATTCCAGGGATGCCTTTGGATGTTATTGTAAAAAGTATCCTATTACTACTGCTGCTGCTAGAAAGATTGGGTATTTAGACAAGTTGGCTCACCATCCATATTATGTAGTCATGTAGCATACCACTTCTGGAAATTACTGCTTCAAAAAGCACTGCATAATCTGTCAGTTTGACACTCCTGGCAGTCATGCAAGGTGGGTTACCTTTCACAGGTGAGCTTAGAACTTCATACTTGACCATTTGAGCCATATCCAGACAAGCACAGATGTTTGGTTCCCTGGCAACAACTAGCAACAGCACACTTGGGGCCACAGCTGGTTGTCCTTGGGGAATGCCTGTGCAGGTTACCCCAGCTGGGGTAGAGGAAGCAACTGTGCTGGCCCCAGTAGCTTTACTTGGGATCCTGGGGGCCAGGGAAGCTGCAGCCATAGCGATCCTGCAGCTTGGAGCCTGGCTGACAGCCATAGCATAGCTCTAGCTGGCTAGGCTCCAGTTTTGGGTAGCATGCACTGCCTTCATGTACACTGCCCTGCTTTTTTTTTGTGCTCTTTTTTTGACCCCTGGATCTCCAGGGGTCAACAAAAAACCGACACTGCAAGGTAGCAGTGCAGGAAACGCCTAAATGTGTGGTGTGTGGCGCTGCAGATGGGTCTGTGGCCTTGGAGTATATTCTCATATTATCCTGGTAAGGTATTTTTCTCCTTTGTCAGAAAAGTCTGAGTTGTTACAGAAGAGCTCTCTTAACACTGATTTCCTGTTTGCTAGCTTAATTTTGTGGTGCCAGTTGTTTGCACAGATCTTTCTGAGCCAGAGTTGCTCTTTGACTTACAGATTCCATGTGATAGCACGGCAAGGGGGGGGGTCAACCTTTTGTGGTAGGGATCCTCCCCAAGTGCCATTCTGATCCCTTTGCCCTGACTAATCTGTTACTCTGCTTTCTTCTCTGTCTTGTGCTCTCTACCCAATCTGTTGCTCTGATTTCTGCTCCCTCCCAGTCTGTCATGTGCCACACAGAGTGTTCCTCTCTGCCACTTGTGGGATGTGTGCCAAAGGTTGGCTACCCCAGGACAGAACTTCAGAATTCCAGTAAACCATGCTACTTCCTAACCTACAGTAGAAGCTATGCAAAGAGAATAGTTTTATACACAAACTCAAAATTAAAATTCTATGATACATAATTATTCAAAAAGCACCTGTTGTCATCAGTGTATTTACTTGTGGCTTCATTTTTTTTTTTTTTTTTTTGCAGAGAAAATCCAATTGTTGGAAAAGGTTCCTAACCAAAACAAGGGATGATTTATATATTTCAGAAGGAACTGGAAATACTAGGTGTTTGGGATTTTTATTCATTGTATATACTTGTCTGAAGTATTTAACAGTGAACGTTAGCAGAAATGCTACTTGTGTTGACAGTCTATTTAATATTTAATAGAAAAAATAATCTGTTTCGGAATCTAAGCTTGAAGTTGATTCTCATTTTGCTCAAGTTGAAGCTCCAGGATCTTGAACTATCAGATGCGAGTTAATATAAATGCTTCTGCAGTTGCTTTTTTTTTATCAGAAAGAACTTTCTCAAAGAATAAGCTTTCTAAGGGACAGTACAAATGTCAACTGAAGCATCTCTTTCACTATACTGCAAACTTGCATTAGTCTGCCATCAGTGACTGTTCTGCCAACAGTTGATCTTGCAATGAAAATCCCAAGCTATCATGACTTAAGCATCTGAAGCTCCAGATTCAGTGCATGTCAGGACTCTTGAATTAACTGCAGTCAAAGTTTTATTATGTCATGCAGTATGTTGTATACATTCTGCAGACAGAAGATACCAATTTTGTTATATCTGTATAATAACTGAAGAAGAAATCAGGGAGTTTATTATTGTATTGTACATTTGTTTACATTCTGGGGTGAGTAATATGTGGAGTGACATGAGACCACTATCTGTTTTCCCTCTTTAAAGAACCAGGTACTTTTTTGATATTTGAAAAAGCAGATTAGCAATCCCTGCCTGCAAATGAAAAGAATGCAGAGGTTAAGATTTTGGTTAGATATTGTTCATATCTTCTCCCCCACCACCACCTTTGTTCAACTTTTTTCCGCAATTGAGCTCAAGCTCACCCCTGATAATATTAAATCTGTTTTCGAATAATCACTCCAAGCACTTTAGAGATCTGGACTGTCCCAGATTTATTTTTAGATACTTTATAGTATCTACTCTTTATGATCAGTTGAATGATCAGTGCTGTTGTCTTAACAGTGCTTTAGTGAATATTTTTATATCTAAGTATATGGATTTTCTATTATTAGCCAGATCCCAGAAAAAAATTGAACTGCATTCTGGACTATAGAGTATTTGATTCTTGTTCACTTCATCTGAGAATTTATTTTTATGCTGGAAAAAATATGGATATAACCAATAGAAACAAGGTAGTGCTTTGGAGAAAAGAAAGCTAAGCCTTGCTTCATCAGTATTATGGTACTATTTTTAAAACATTAAAAACATATTTTATACATATGAATTTTCATTTTTCAAAAACTTTCTGGGGTGGGTTGGGTTTTTTTTCAGTCCTGATTTGCCCTAAGTCAATTAAAAATGTAAGTTGTCAATAGACATACAGAGCTACAATGTTCAGAAATCATAAGCTGTTTGAAATACTACATGTTTATAATACTATGGTAGGGTGGCTTTCTCCAAAGGCAATCCAGTTGGCACCACCGGCGTGAAATCAATGTTGAACTGAATGCAGTTCTCTGATTAGAACAATCATTTTGTTAATATTAAAACAACTATTTGAGATGATCTGTAATTTGGTACCAATATCTGCAACATCATAATGTTTGCTACTGGCCACTTTACATACCTACAACTATTTTTGCATTACTTTACTATTTGTTGTATTCATAAAGGAGTACTTTTTGCCATCATTTTAAATTAGGAAAAATTAAACTTGTTGACATTAGCTGCATCTATACAATATGCTGACTGTGCTAGGCTTACACTACTGCATGGTCAGCATCACAAAAAAGCCATTTGTTGGTGCTACTGCGCAGTAATGACTGCACAGTCAGAGTCTCGTGGAGACGCGGCCATTCTAATTCTTTCAAGGTCAACAGGACCTAGTTTATTTGCCATAAGAGCAAGTTTTTCTAAATTTGAGTGTCAGTATTGGGTCTTGCTTTGTATGGTGAGCAGTCTTGTTACAAAATGTCTATTTTTGAAGTATATTTCTGTCATTCTTGAAGTCAAACATATGCAAAATTGAAACTTACGGTGTTGTAACTTTTTTTTTTAAATGCACTTTTTATTTGCTTTGGTACTAGATTAAATAAAAGACAAGTAGGCCTCTTGAAATCTAAGGCCTTTGAAAATTTGTCATTTTATAGTATGTTTTAAAAATGCAGTAGGTTTTCTAGAATTGAATTTAGAGATGAGTAGGTTCACTAATATTATAGTTGCTTCCAGTTTGATTAGCCTAGAATGGAAAAATTACTCAGTTATTAGTTTTATTTGGACTGTAAATTATCTTTTTTTTAAGTGTAGTATGAATTTTGTGTAAGGATGTATTGTGGAAAATGTATTTTTATTTAAATTTTATTTTCGTATCAAGATTATTAAACTTTTTGTAATGTTGCCTGTAAACAACTCGCAAATAAATTGCAAAATACTTGAGGTGTACTGTGCATCTTCTGTGATGTCCGTAGCTTATTTGCGTATGTAAATAGGTAAGGATTAGCATAAACTAATATTCTTCTAATAGAAAGTCAGTAAAATAATTTTATATAGTCTTCCATCTTAATTGGAGGTTGTTTAGCAGAACATTCTGCATAGACCAGATTGCTTAGTCTCCTATCTTTGAACTGTCCTATGACATGGCAGTAGCTGGAGGTATTTATGGATAATTGGTCTTTGGCTGACATTTGTTTGTCTAGTATTTAATGTCTTAATGACAAGTGCTAAATAGGTACCAGCATCTTCTGTACGTGTTTGTGTCAGTATTTTAGTTGCATCACTTCTTGAACATATCTTTATTTCTTTGTCGTGTTCTGTATGTGTTCCTCTCCTCTGCTTTTCCCTTTCCTTCCTACTTAATGACATGTACATGTCTAGTTTTAAATATCTCAAGTCTGTAGACCAAGAGAGTGGCCCTTCTTGTATAGGATATTTTATAGGATTACATCCCATCGCATTTGGGGGGAGATGCTTGTGTAGGGCAATGAATTTTTGGTTTGGAGCTGTGGTGCCAAGCCATCTTGTCTTAGGAACCTGTTAACTGACTGGCTTAGGGCACGATGCATCAAGCCCTGCCTGGCTAGCCAACATCATTTTGCAGAGACTTTTTAAAGCACAAGAGTTAAACAGATGGGGAAGCCAGCAGAAGGTACTAAAATGATCCTCTTCTGCTGGAGGAAAGTTACCAATGGCAAATTATGAAGAAATGGCAGTAAACTAGATCTAACACTACACACATCTTACAACTGAATGTTAGTAAAACTGCACCTACTTGATGCAGAATGACTTGGGTCTTCAGAAAAAAACATCCTGGAATATTCCAGCTAATTTTGATCAAGTTGCGACAAAAGAATTCACACAGAACACTAACCTTCCTACATGCTCCCTAATCTGGCTGAGTCCTGTTTATATTCTCCCATACACTGGGGGGAAGGAGGGAGGAAAGTTAGCTTTTAAGGGGATGAGTGTCCAGCTAAGTGCTCATGAAACCCATCTATAAAATACAAAGCCCTTGAACTTTGCCTCAGTGGCTCTGTATTTTGTAAAATGTAGTGTGATGACATCTTGCCTAATTAGGTTAAAAAATAGTCCATCATGAAGGGATATTTAAGCTCCTCTTTCTGTATTTCTACTGGGACACCTCCCTGAAGCTCGGCTTGTTTTATGGCAGTCTGTATTTTAAAACAAAAAAAAAGGACGAATGGAGGGAAACTAGCATTTCTAGGACAGCAACATACCTTTCCAACACCTGTGGCTGCTGTGAACAAATGAAAGCTGCTTTTGCAAAGGTGAACATCTGCCACTGCTGCATTCAGCATGCTGCAGGCCTTGAATCTCTGCAGAAGGAAGAATATTGTACTGGTCAGGATGCTGCCTTGGATTTTCCTCCTGCCCAGCCTCAGACTTCCTGAATAACATTGGCCAATCACTTGGAGCCAGAGCCTGTTCCACCTTTTAGGCATGTAAGTAGACGCAAGCATCTAAATGAGATCCTTTAATTTAAGTCCCTGAAAATTTTATTGCTTAATCTATTAATAGTTGATAGCAGTGAGGAGGAGGAGGACCCAACTACTCCTTGCTTTTAAGTTTTTCAGGGATTCAAGCTTTGACATCAGTAGAAGCAGGCTCAGATCATTTTTCAGCCAAAGTGACTGGTCACCTGTTAAAAAATGTCAATGAAAAACTACCCAGTTAGCAAACAGTTTAATATTGTCACTTTGCAAAAAAATGGTATTTGTTTGGCTTACAGCTGATAGATACACATTTTGATTTTGGGTATTTAATTGCTTATTAAAACTGAATTCAGATAATTTTTAAGAAATGCTAACACATTAAGGTGGCCCTACGTTCTTCTAAATTCAGATATCGTAGTAATAAATGTAAATGTCCTGCAAAATATTATCTATCTTAGAGATGAGAGCTGTGTTTGATAAAAACAACTGTGTAGGTACTTTAAAACTACTAAATGCAGCTGTAAATATTAAGAATAAAAGATTAACATATCCCTATCATCTTCCATTAGGATTTGCTAGAACAGCTGTGCCTGGAGCTTAACAAAGTACAGTGAGGTTGATAGAGTACTTTTGCTCAACCAGTGTTAATTTTGACTTATGGAAATGAACCAAAGCACAGCTCTGGTAAATAATGTTAAGTTTGCATTTGTCTAAACACTGCTTTCCTGCTGTGCCACCTATTACATTTCACACTGTTCTACACTGCATATGCAACAGTAATAGCAAGAATTTGTGTAAAACTCACTCTTGTCTTCATGCACATACGGAACACATAGTCCCAGTAGAGGATTTATCAACATGTGGACCAGCCCTCCCAAAACACAAAAGGCCAAAACTTTATCTTGGCTACTTTAAACATTCTTATTTCAAATTACTTTATTGTTTTTCAAACAACAGGTAGGATTTTTCAGTTATAAGTGATCACATTTTTTATTTTTCTTTCAAACTTCTTGAACTCAGATTTCTTTGAATCAATATAATTTAAGATCTGATTATACTATGACTCTTAACTCAAGTTTTCCTGTGGTTATAGCCTAAGACAAATCTATTTCACTTACATGAATAGTTTCGTGTTTTTAATATTATAAGGAACTTGGTGTTGAATTGTCCAATCTTGCACCTGCTTAAGCCTGCACTTGACTGTGCGCATATAAGCAGTCCATTAAAGTCAATAGTGTACCACAAATGCAGAGTTAAGTATAAGCACATACAAGTTTTTGTCCTTTGCACACATTTGTCACTGGACTCATGAGTTTTAAAAACAAACCAATTCTATAACCCCCTCTTATGAGGGTCTCTAATACTCTGATACAAAATTCTCAAAGAATTATCAGATTGGGTCGCACTGCTAATCCCAACTGAAGTCAACTGAGCAAACTACATGAGCAAGGGATACAGGATCAAGGCAAATGTAATAGTAGCTACTTCCACCATACTAATGAGGTAAGGACTATATAATGCAGAAATCCATATCATTCACTTAAGATGCAATTTTTTGGTTAGTTGCTTTCATAGGTTTACATTTATTTTTAAGAAACGTTCTGTATTCACTGGTAACTGAATTTATTATTTATAATGAGGTCACAAAATAATCTGAAGCAGAAACAGTGAGGTTGTTACCTCTGCACTTGAGCAACTGCTGCTGGAATGCTGTGTCCAATTCTGGTGCCCACAGGATGATAGAGATGTAAATACATTGCAGAAGGTTCAGAGAAAAGCCATGAGAATACTTTAGAGGATTAGAAAATAAATACCCTGTTTAGTGAGAGATTTGAAGAGGTCAATGTGTTCAGCTTACTAGCAAAATGGTTAAAGGGTTGACTTAAACAGTTGTAACTATGTGGAGAATAGACCTCTGATATAACACAGTCCACTGGCTGGCAAAAACACTAGACAAATATGCAGGCCAGAAACAGGGCCTGGAATTAACCGCTGGCGCAATTTACCCCAAGTTATGATTGACGTTTCAATCACTGAAATTTCTAAGTCAAGATTGGGTATTTCCTTGAAGACCGTGGTGCTAGTTTAAAGAACTAATACTGGAAAATCCTGTGATCTGCATTTATAAAGGAAGTCAGACTAGCTGATCACAGCCACAGCTTTTCTGTGCCATATGTTATCAGAGGTCTTAGTCTCAAGGAACTGAATAACGTAACAAACATACCTCTTCCCAAAATGCCAGCAGTGAATTATCATCTTTCTCAGTGCCATTTTACAAATCCAGACATTTGAGCTGTGTGGAACAATGTATTTAATGAACATATTTACGAAAGAATAAATGCACCCATATTTCAAAATCATCATTTCAAAATCTGTCTAAATTCAGTCTTGCAAATGTTTATGTCTGAACAGCATTCTTACTGCTTCAAAAGTGTCATTTTACAGTGATCAAGTGATGATTTAATGTCAAGTCTAGTTTAATATTTTCATAATAAAAGGACACAACATTCTTTAATAGAAATCTTGTGGTTCCCTTTTGTAAAAAATGTTTACTTTGGATTTTTTTAAATGGCACTGAGTTCATGACAGCAGATAAATGAGCTCTGAACACTGCTAACTATAAGCACTTGTAATTCATATATTTTTGTAAAACATCTGATTAATATGAACAGGTAGAACAGTGTGAACTGGAAAAAAACTTGTATTAATTGAAATGCAGACCTTTGATCTGTATTCTCTTACCAAGGATTATTTTAGCTGTATATGAAATGCGAGCAGTACCTGACTAACAGGTACTGCAGTCTAGGTAAAAACTTTTCTGCTATTAAAGCTACACAACTGAGTATTATTCAAAGCTGTCCTTCCCCCACTCCCCTCCCCTCTTCTTTCAATAGGCCACCTCAGTCTGGCCACTTTTCTGATGTTAGGAAGTGAGAAGAGACAAACTAACCATCCCCAAGTTTATAGACAGACTTGAACTCAAGATACTTCAAAGGTTTTTTTTAAAAATAAAAATGAAAAAAACTACTTACCCAAGTCAGTTTAAAAAAACTCTGCAGAAGGTTTTAGTTCTGATTGGTCTCGAAATCTTCAAGTTCACTCCAGTCCGGCTTTTCGAGGAGAATTTTGGCAATGGACAGGAGCAGACGGTGAGGAAAGGATATTGCGGGGGTACATGCATGTTAGTGAGGGGCTCAAATCAAGGCAGAGAATTAACTTGGTGTTTTCTCTCAACCAATATGCAACTACTGCACTGACAGGTTACGAGCTGAATGGGAGGCTGAGGGGTGGGAGTCCAGCCATTTAAACACCAAAGGGTCAGCGTTCTTCTTCCGAATCCTGTGACTTGGTTGCTAGGAGACAGAGAAACGCTGACTGCAGCTGCCAAGGAGCCTGCAGAGGCTCTCAGCAAAGTGGAATGAATCTACACTGGTAAGAATCAACTATGAACTACAACAACATCCAAACGAGGCACTGATATGGCACCTTTTCTCCACAGATCCACCAAGTGATTTACAAAGGAGGTAAGTATTAGCATAACTCCGCTCTTTCCTTCTACAGTTGTAGACAGCAGCTGCTGTGTCAGCACCATTGCTGCCATAACACATACTGCAAGGGAGATGAAAGAGGGTAGGGGAAATCCATATTCTACCAGCCTCGTGTGGGGAAATCAATTCAGGTGAGCTCTCTTAAATCTTCTGTTTCTGCCTCTAAATGTTCAGGCCAAGGAAACATATATTTGATCCTCTCCTTTAGCTATTTTCTGTCATTTCTATTGGTATTACCTTTACTTTCTCACACCAAGCCAGGGATAAGAAATGGTACTTTAAAAGCTATTGAATTAACCACTGACTTGCCTGCCTCTAATGTGTTTAATAAAAGGTTTGGGGGCTTTGTGCGTATGCCATGCCATGCACGTGGGGATGAGCTGAGCTCTGAAGTGGTGTGACAGGTTTGTATTGTACACATACCCTTTCTGCTAACTGAAACAGAATGTGTTGATTTACACTACTGTAAGTGAGAATGAAGACTTTGCTGGTTTTGTGGATTATCCTGAATAGCTTTAGAAGTATTTTAAAGTAAAAATAAAAGGAAATATAAATCCAGATAAGCTCTTTATATCAATTACTAAGCAACCTGAAGAGAAGAATATATCATATAATCTGAAGAGCAGTGGCATTAACTAGAGTGGAGGAACTGGGGCAGCATTCTCAGATGCTGATTTTTTTTTTTGGCGGGGGGAGGAGGGGAGGGAGTAGGGGGTGTGGAAGGGAAAACACAGCTGCGCAATCATACCAACAACAGTGGTGACCAGAAGTCTACTGCCCTGGGTGTGCAGCCACATTGTTACTTCTCTACCCAACAACATATGTTTAAAATCTCCATGAAACATAATATCCTCTGGTGTGATTAGTAAAGCCATGGCACACAAGGAATGGCGCCTGCTCAACTCACCAGGCCATGCAGCCCCATCGACCTGAAACTTGAATTAAGAACCCCGTGGTCCAGGGCAGCAACCGTCCTATGGGAGCTGTGCAGGGCACTCCATCCTTAGCTGCAGTCAGAGAGAAAAATACTTTAGGCCCAGACAACTCCTTTCTGTGGTTAAATCCAGTGACCAAAGGGAGGGCTCAGGAAGAGGCCACTTTCTAAAGATACCACCATAGAATTTCTCACTCTAACCAGCAGGCTTTACTTCCCAGTTTACAGCCTGTACAACTACCCTGGAACCAGGAAAATCCGAGACCCGTGTGAGGCCAAAAGCATCAAGTCAGAGACCCTCATACCTCTACACTAGTTCCATGGCTGCAGCTCTCAAGAACCTGTACGGGACGTTAAACAGTAAGAAAACAGCAAAGCACGTGTCTCCAGTGCAAGAGAGAAAACATGTTTCTTAGGCTGGCTAACAAAGGAGTTAAAATAGCAGAGAAGACAATAGCTTGGGTTCAGCAGCTTGACTTTAGTCTCTACCATCCCCAGTTTCAAATTCAAGCTTCTGGCATTAATTAAAACCCAGACTATCTTTTCTTTATAGATGACTCATAAAATAGTAAACTCAGGTTAGCTTTTTTCAGGGGAGATATTCCTTCATGCTCCTAGCATAGGTGCTGATTAGTGTCACACGGTAAAACAACAGGAAGCACAAAAGAAACTACCATAAACAGACTACCAGTTCCACTTCATAGGCCACCAGTCTTAGAACCATTTATGACAAATGTGTTTTATGATAAGCTGATTTAACTGAATAGAAGAGATTTCTAACATCAAGTCTATTCTACTGGGTTTTTTGAGGTAGATGGTAGGGGATATCAAGTTAGTTTAATGTCACCAACTACGGAAAATGTTTTTTCTTATAGCAGCCTCATAGTAGTCAAGGATCCAGGTGTGAAATTAAACTTCAGGTGTATATTCTGAACTGGCAAATCAATCTGGGGTTTAGGATTGGACTCTGCTTCAAATGGAGGGGTGTGTACACAGTATCATAACTGGGATGGAGGGAAAGGGGGATGACCATGGCAGCTGCCCAGGCACCAACTTGGGAGAGGGAAAAAGTGGAAAAAACTGCTGCCACCACAGCCACCCTGGCAGCATAGCAGCAGCCAGAAGTTACTGCTACTCCTGTGTGTTGCCACTTTCCTGGGCACCCGGCGCTGTTGTTACACCTCTGTGTGTACAGGAAGAAGAGGAGAAAGAAGACGCATCACGGGTGGACTACAAGGGGTGTTAAGATTTGGCAACAAGCAGAATACACTCAGGCCTATGTGGGATTGAATCACCAACAGCAACAGTTGGCTTGCTACAATGCTTTGCTATAGATTGGGGATTCTCACTCAGTACTATCATATCCTTTTAAGAGTGGTGCAGGGAGCCATGCACCATTAACACTGTTAGGTGTGGTGACACCTACACACAATTCACAAGGTAATCCCAGAGATTTCAAATAGGAATCTTCAGAGTCAAAACCATGCTGACTGTCATGGTCTTTCTCAGTTCTTTGCAACAGAAGCTTTACTCTGTTATTTTTCTGCATTTAAGAAATGAGTGAAAGCTAAGAGTTGGCATTTTCTGAGGGGGCCTTGAGTCTAGAAAGGTTAAGAATCACTGCCTTAGATATTTAAAACATTCTGTCTAGGAATGAAAAACCTTTACAAAATTCCTTCTCCATCCTAAATTAAATCTTGGATTCTCTCTTGGTTGCTATAAACATGGGTAATGCATTGTAAAACCTGTGATGCTCATTCAGTTAATGTCTAAATTACATAATGTCCTTCCCTTCTAAATTCCACTTGGCTTTAGTAACATTAATGCCAAATCCGGTATGAACTTTGCATTATAGTGAAAATAATGAGGATTTTGCTTTATCGTTACCTACTGGTGTAGGGGGTGGTACACAGCTCTGATTTCTTCACTCCAGGTTTCTATACTTCTGAGGCATTAAGACCCTCACACAGTTCACTATGAGAACAAGACTTTGAGACTACAGTAAAAATGTTTTCCAGTGTTCATGATTGTTAGTCTATGGGCTTCTGTGTTAGGCTTTGCTGTTAGAAAGTTGCACATTCATTTCAGAAATTATTATAAACAAAGCCCTCTCAGCATCTGCATCCTGCAGCTCAGCACTGCCCTGACAGCTCCTAGTGTTAGTATTGTTACAGCTGTTTAGTGCGGGCCCCATAATCCTGACTGCCTTCCAGTGTTGCTGCCCCATTCTCTGCCCCCTATTGTTGTCCCTGCTGTAACCACAACTGTATTATTAGTACTGGCTGTTATGTAGGAGTATGTCCTACTGGTGAAACAGCACTGGTAATGCAGTACTTTAGGAGTGGTATTGGCATAGACCTATGCTAACAAGCATTGCTTGCACTTTTATATGATTTCTAAACTATTTCTTTTGGCAGAAAAATTGATGTTATGCTGTACTTAAATGTTCCAATAGTGTTTGTTTTGTCGATGCATCAGTATATAAGTGCAGCAATAACTCAGGATGAGCCAAGATACACATGCTCTTACATAACTGTTCTTTGCATTATCATAACACTAACATTTCAATAGCAGTTTTGTTTTTAATAAAAATAAGCTTGGATTTTGTGTTTCAGGGAAAGCAACAAAAGGCAACAGAAAACTTCAAGTCATGCAAGAAAAGAAGAAAAAGAAAATGAAAACAAAAGCCAGTTCACTTCCAGACATCTCCATTCTTAAAACGTTCATGAAAACCTATGAAAGGCATTGTGCCCTTTCCCAAAGCTCTGTCAGTGTCACAATCAAACAGAGTTTAAAAAGATGCCTAGGGAATGAAATAGCTCTTACTAAGGTGAATACATATGCTGCATATCGATCTGAGATAAGTTGAGCAGGAACTACTACAGCTTTCACTGTATAACTACTTTCTTTTGTGCTTTTAAAGTTCTGTATCAAGAACGCTCAGAGCTATGGATGTTCATGGGCAGGGAATTTTAAACCCCAAAATAACTAAATTCCACTGACTTGCACTGTATTTTATAGTGAAAGGGTTGTGTGTATTTTTACATAGGTTTTGAATCACCTGTTAAACATAAATCAGGACTCCAAAATTGGAAACCTAATATCGGGTATCTCCAGGGCCATCCCTGAGGGGGGTGAATCAGGGCAACTGCCCCAGGCCCCATGCTTTTGGGGAGCCCTGCAAAGCCAGGCGGAGAGGCCATGGCTGCAGTTTAGCCCATCCACCTGCCAGGCAGGTTGGACGGCTCTTAGCCTCTTCTGGCCACCACCCATCCCACCTTATCCAGTGTACCAGGGCTTTCACTGCATGGCATATGTGTGCCAGGGGGGAGCCCACACAGGCTGCTTTGCCCTGGACGGGACTCCACGCAGGCTACTTTGCCCTGGGCACTGCACCCCGCTGGGATTGTCTCTGGGTATCTTGACAAAAGTGGCTTTTTTTTTTTTTTCAATTGCCAAGAGTATTTAATTCATAGTTTCCCATACTAGTACATATAACTGCCTGAGGACTTACTGCTCCCAATTTGAATCCTAATCTATGGTTACTTAAACACAAATTTAATTCAAGCAGCCAATTTAGGCATTCAAGTTCTAAACATTTTAACTCCTATGTGAAGGAGGCTTGCAAATGCTACAATAAAAGTTGTTAGATGCCTGTCTGGTCTATATAAACACAAGAAGGATGATCCCAGTGTTCCACTGCGGGCACTGCTATATGCTGTGATATTTTCTAATAGAATTACCTTGGTGATCTCCCACAACAGAAGTTCATTGGAGTCAAAGGAACATTAAAGCTCAAAAAATTTCAGATTTTTTTCTTTATATTTCCATGGGACACAGAATACTCTAGGCAGTAAAATAATTCCTTTCAGGCTGCAAGGTTAGAAGATGCAGTAGTAGAAATGCCTACACTTCCTACAGTTATTCTATAGATTCTATTTCTGGTGCCAAGGCTAGAGCTGCAGCCATATAAAAAACACCTGTTTTTGTACAGTGAACAAGACCAATCAGTAAGCAGGTCTGGATATGCAAAACACAAAAGCAGAAGGTGGAAAAAAATCTACTTTCAAAGTGTACAATGTGCAGTGCGTGTCCCTTTTACCATAGTTATTTAAGACAGGGGTGTCAAACTCACATGCTGCCCCAGTTAGATGAAGACCACAGTGGATCCAGCTTCTGCCTGGTGCATGTGGCAGTGGCAGCTCCATCTCCTGCTGTGTGCCCTATGTCAGAACTGGAGCTGCTGTTGCTGACTCATGTTGCCCAGCATGGAGCATACAGTGGTGGTGGCTGAAGAGCTGGAGACTGCCATGGTGGCAATGTGCAAAGTGGCCAAAGGGTAGTCAGGGCTTTGTCAGACCTCACTTACCTTCCTGCCATTGATCACCAAGTCTGCTAGGGCCCAAGGGCCCTAGAGTTGCTAACAGACCACTCCCTGGCCCCTCCCAGCTGCACCCTCAAGTTCTGGTGACTCCCACAGTAGTCCAGCAGGTGGATGCAGCAGTTCCATGGCCTGGATGCAACTCCTGGAATGCAAACTATGTCTGATGCCCCTGATTTAACATTTTCTGCACAGTTCTCATATAGAACTACATTAAGGGCCTTTGACTTCAGCATTAATAGATCACCTTCAATATATAATTGAAATTGGATGCTTATCTTGCTGGGATCCTACAACCCCAGCTGACTTCCTGCCCTTTGGGCAGGGGGCTGGACTCGATGATCTCCCGAGGTCCCTTCCAGCCCTGATGTCTATGAAATCTATGAAATATAGCATGTTTCAGCATATTTGCTTACTCTGACACCAAAATATAATTATTTTGTTTTCTAGTTTGTGCTTACAAGCTCTGAGAACTCAAAAGGAGATGTGCAGCCAGTCTCCCTCACTCCCTTACTAAGGACAATTAGAGATGAACGTTATATGTTGGGAAAGGAACTTTGTGTCTGGGGAATACAGCTAAGCAATCAAGATATTGCAAACCTTGTAAGTAAAATGAAAATATGAACAATAGTATAAGGAGTAGAAATTTAAAGCAACATTGACAGACTAAGCAACTTTAGAGCATCCTTACACATGCCCATATTTAACAAACAGAAGTTTAGATTCTCATATGCACATTCAGCTAATACATTCAAATATCTAACAAAGACATTTAGACTGAATATACTCAAAATGATTCAGCTATTTATTGTTTTGAGATCTAAACCCAGTTTTCAGTGGACAAGCATCCACAACATGAAAATCATCACCATAAACTCAGGGTTCATCTTTGCAGAAAAGCTAACAGATTCAAGTGCATGGATGAATTAACTCAGTGGGGCAGTCCCACTAAGCTAAACAGTGACTCATGATGAGAAACCTGTTCTCTTACTGTCCGCAATGTCCATGTTTGATATATATCTGTCTCCAGGATTGTCAGTCTGGAACCTTTCACAACACTAACTAGTAGCACACAAACATTAGGTTTAAAAATGTTAAAAAACATCCCACAAAAAAGCCGAACACACTGCACCTGTTAAAGTGTGTGATTTTATGTAACAAGCCTTGCTTTTTATTCATACTTTGTATTACCAGGCACTGCTTTTGGAGCAGGATGGATGTACCACCTACCCTTTCTGTAGCCTAGAAATCATACATACTGTAATAGATGCATGGTCTGTGGAACGACTTGGAGCAGCTTTGCCTGTCAGCAACTTGAGCTCTATTGTACTGGATTATACTAAGTAAGTAAAAAGGAGCTTTGCATTCATACCAGTAAGCAAGCAAGTGTGAGTTTGAACAGTGCTTGTTATGTTCAGAGTTCCCTGAAAGGTAAAGCAATTCTGATATAAATGTAGCCTCACCCACAAACACTGGTTCCCATTCAGGTGGGTTAAAAAAAACGATAAAGGGTTTGGAAGGCAAGTCATATGAGGAACAGTTGAGAGAACCAGGCATGTTTAGCTTGGAAAACAGGTAATTAAAGGCAGACACAAAAACCGTCTTCAAATATCTGAAAGGCTGCCATAAAGAGAAAGAACAATTGTTCTCTCTTGCTGCAGAGGGCAGGATGCAAAGCAACGGTTTCAAACTGCAGCAAAGCAGATTTAGACTACCAGTTGCTATCAGGAAGATCTTCTTCACTGCCTAGACCAGTGAGGTAGTGGAATAAACTGCCCAGGAAAGTTGTGGAATTTCCATCATTGGAGGTTTTTAAGAGTTTGGATTGGCATAGGGATGATTTAGGAGCAACATCCATGCAGGAAGTTGGATGAGATGACCCTTGAGGTGCCTTCCAATCCCATGATTTATACATTCCTCATTCGTCATAATGAAAATTCATTCATGGGTATATTTCCATCCTCATTTGGCACATCTACAGAAGACACTTAATGTGCAGTAGGCTAATTCTATTATGTATTGGTGCGTCATGGTAAAAGCCATGCTAATGAACAGAATTAGTCTACTGTACATTAAATGTCACGAAAAGACCACAAGACAGTGTTACTGCACACTAGTGCATTTACTACCTCATATTAGAAGTACTAACCTTAATGCACAGTAGCAACTGCGCATTAATGCACATGTAGACACTCCCACTTTCTCATTTTCTAACATTTCTGTTTCTCACCTGAATCCCAGATAGAGATTGCCATTACTAATTCACTAATGTTACTAAAAACTGAATTACACGAAAAAATGTTTTTGGTTTTGTAACAAAATAATTGGAATGCGAGTGGTCTCTCTTTCTAGTGAAACATTTTGAATGTGTCTCTCTGGAATATCGAGGTGGAAAAAATATTAAGAAAAGCAGAAACTGTCTCCTAGAAGTCTTTATTTATAGCATTCTCTTGTATGGGATGATTTGTGCAGGAAGAATGCTCTTGAGTCAGTAGGCAGACGCTGTTGCTGAAAGAAGGTTGGCACAGAGACAGCTCCTGCTTCAATACTTCAGTGTATTGAGCCTCAACTTAATCTATGCTGGTAGGAGATCCCACAATCAAAGCTTTTATAATGAGCCTCCACTTTTAACTTGAGGACTACCTGCAGCGTTTTTTTCAAATGCAACTGTTACAGTATGATGAAGAGAGGTACAGTCTCTCAGCCAAGTCCTAAGTGTAATACAAACTCATTTGTCTGATTTGCCCTAATAGCTACCCTGATATATTAAGTAAGCCTTTTATAAGACCTTGCAGTCAGCCACAGATATGGTTCACCGTAGTAACCTAATCTTCAGGTAATGAAAATAAGCACTACTGCTTGTTCTGTATTTGAGAGTAAAAAGCACAGCCTCCTGGTCAGATGAAGATGAAAAAGGTATTTACTGACAGAGGTGAGGGAGGTACTGTTTAGCCAGCTCCTCAGATTAAACAAATAAACAAATGACCCCTTATGCAACAGGAGGGAGGGTGATGGTTGCTGAGGTCTTCTGTCCAACTGATGATTTCTTATAAATAATCTCTAAATACATGCTTGAGGATTTGAAAAAGTGCTCTGGAGGGGGCAGTGGTCAACACATACATATAAGGACCTCTTTTATAGGTTTGGAGATAAAAGAATCAATGGACTTGTTTCTGGCTTAAAGGGCAACAGAAAACTTTTAACTCTCAGCCTATGCTACTGCAATTTGGGACCTGAAAGTGGGACAGAGTTAGGCCCCATTGTGGCCCAAACTGCCATTTGGTAAGATTAACATTCTGAATTTATTTAATTTTGCTTGTTGATTGCATCTTCCGTCTTTTCTAAAGAAGTTGCTCATTTTTTTTCTGACTTGACCTATAATTTTTTTTTTTACAGAAGATAATGTTATTGTTAGCTCACACATTGTTTTGTAACTTGAGCTTTACTAAATTTTCAATTTATACTTTAAAGGCTAGGGACAGAAATGACACATAAACCAGAATAAGTGATTGAAAACCAGTTCAAATTTGTAACACAACAAGTTCAGTGAACATAAACCACTTTCAAAATGGCCAAAACTGGTTTAAGATAAACCCGGATGGTTGTATCAGACTTAACTGATTTAGGTTAAATCAGGTAATTGAACTTCTGTCCCAAATCCCCTCCAGATTCAAGTTAACTCACCCCCAGCATCCCAGGATGCTTTGCACCTCCCCTGCAAACTGCCCTTGCAGAGTAGGCAGGCTAGCCTTGGCCCAAGTTGTCTTTCCCAGCCAAGCAGGGTGGGGTGCTCTAGCCTCTCCTTCCCCCAGCTTCTGGCGTGGGCCAATGCAGGCATGTGGGTGCATTTCTGGAATCAAAAGTGAATGGCTGTTCACTTGCTTATTGGTTCAGTCTACACAGCTTAGATTCATATGCGAAGACTGAATTGATTCAGCTTTGGGCTTTTTGACTGTCTATAGTGTCAGAAATAGGTGCTGTATGGCTGTGGCCCATGCCTACTTGATGTCTTACCAGAGTACACTGTTGGGGCACCAGACAGTACTGCCACCACCAATCTCTGATGTTCTTTTCTCACCTGCCACATCTTGATGTTCTTTAACTAGTGGGAGCTGGATGTGTGGGTTGGCGGGGATACTGATGGGTCCTCTTGGAGGGGTTTCTTTGTGGGGCTCTACCTTCCCTCATACGTGACCCTTACCACTTTCTGGATGCCACACATCAGGGTCCAAATTTTGTATAACCCTGATGCCACTGGCAGCTAAGTGCTGGTGGACCCAATAAATACCAAGGCATTTAAATCCATTCACTCAGGCCCCCTGAGGCCATTTTAAATCAAACCAATCCTTGGTTTGTAGGTCCATCAACTGAGATCAGTCCATCTATATTCCACCAGACCAATGACCTTAAATAAATTTCTCCTGGATTCCTGGGTTAATCAATCCAGGTCAGTCCCAGGTCAATCAAATAATCAAGTGTGTAATAAAAATAAACTAAGGCATCTCTGGTTCCTGGGTTAACTAGCTCATCTTACTCCTTTAAGAATTCTAATCAAATAATTAAATAGATAATCCAACACACTTGAAGTCAATGCATCACAGGTTCCTGGGTCAATCAATTCAGGTCAGCCCCTTTAAGGATGACTTGGCCCATCAAACAAAAATGAAAAACCATTTTGCTGGGTTTTTCCCTTGATTTAGTTCCTCAGGGTCAGAACCTCTGAGCACCTTCCATGAGGGGACCTCTCCCTCAAGCTGCTTTACCTGGCACCAGAAGAGGGGAGGATGATCCCCAAAAACAACAGAAAAGAAAAGAACATAAAAGCAGCAACAGGGCTTTACCCCTGAAAACTCACAGATGGATTCTCAGTGGCTCCACCACTTTAATCCTCATCTGGCCATCTTTGAGTGATTCTTGGCACAGCGTGTCCAGAAGCTTGTCAGTGGTCCTCCAACCACTGTGCCTAGGGGATCCGCTTTCTTCTTCCACTGCTGGCAACTGGCCACTGTCAGCAAGGGAGACTTCTAGCATCACCTCAGTCCATCAGTCACAGTCCTCTCTTGACTGCCACTCTCTGGGAGAAATACCTTTCCATGTGCTCCTTCTGCCAATCCACAGGGAACACACACTATGGAAACATGGCAGTGTGTTTCCTGCTCTGGCCAATTTTCCTGCTGCACCTGGGGTCCCTCATTTGGCTTTCTTGGGGCTTTCCTCTTGCCCTGCTCTATTCCCGTCACATGTACTTAGCCAAAAAGCACAGATTTAATTATATCAACAATTAGCTTTATATCTCCCTATTCCTTCAAAAGCATTGTAGTTAAAAGAGAATATAATAGCTGCCACACCAAGCCCTCAGAAATGGAATTATACTCTGTATTTTGGACCTTCTTACCAAACCAGTAGCAGAAGAGGCGTAGATATTGATGGGGTCTACTGTATTGGCTTTCCCTGTTGGGAGAGTTATCAGCAGATGAAAGTCCTATTTTGACTGGAAAAGCCTCGTCAAAAAGTATAATTGTTAACACATCTGCTAAATGTTTTCTTATTTCTTTTTTTTTTTCTGGACTGAAATCAAAATGTAAAATATTGGATAATTTCATTTAAAAAAACCAAAATATTTCAGCATTATAACATAGCTGATTTACAACTTTTTAAAAATTTTGTTTTAAAATTATTGATATCTTGACTTTTTTTGGTTGAAACTTAAAAGCAGAACATGATTTTGAATGTTGACATGTCTTGCTGGAAGAAAATTGTAATTTTGAAAGAGCTGGAGCACAGACAGCATGATATAGTCCTGAATATACAATTTCACAAATACTGCAATAAAATATGCTTTTCTGTTTTGTAATTCTAGAAGTGCATGTTATAGAAAAATGTTGAGTACTGGTATATTTACACTATTTCCATTGCTTTTAAACAGTCCCATCATTGTTCCCTATTCCCTTTTTACACATAATCTCTGGTATGTGGTTTAAGAATGCTTTACTTCATACTTTCAGAATTGTCTTTACTGGACTCTGGCATGCACAGGATAGAAGATGCTACCTATAAATCTGAGTTTGTTGGGAAAAATGGCGTGGTGGTATAATAAATATGAGGGACAGAATACAAGACATGCAATCAACGCTGTCAAAATGTATATGCCTGAAGGGGTGGTACTGAAATTATCGGATTTTTTTTCTTTCGGAAAAGTCTAATTGAAGAAATTATAAGAAAAAAAATTGTGGCTAATTCAAGAGCAGCATATCTATAATCCACTGATTAATGATGTGTGGCAGGGCATTTCACTCCATTTTGTTAGTGACTTCAGAAATCCTTAAGTGCCTTATTTCTGCCTTAGACATTTTTGCTGATCAAGCTTTCATTATCCCTGATAAGCCTTCTGTAACCTTTGTATGACCTATGCTTGTTGATTAGCTAGCTTTGGCTAGAGCTCATTTCCCTGCATGCTGTACTGAAGTTATTTAGGAGAACTGATAAAGCCTTATAGCCCACCACACCTTTTCATTTCATCTAAATGAAAGAAAGTGAATTTTATTATGCAACAAGCTTCACTCTGTGCAAGTTGTTTTCATGCCATTTTACTTTCCTTCTCCTTTAGACACAATATAGGATTTTGAACATTTCTACAACAAACCCAATGAAAGTGGCAACCTGAAAGTCAAATTAAACTCCTGGTCCTGCAGAGCATTTTATGCACCTGCTTTAAACCTTCAGCTTTAAGCATGAGTCATTCCACTGGTGTCAGGGGGATACTATGACAGCTAAGGTTAAGTCTATATTTGCATGTCTTCAGGACTGGGACTCACTCTTTTGAGTGTGAGTTAGTCTTCAGAGCCACATCTGCCTCCTTTTGTCAACACTTCTGCTCAGTCATACTTAGTTTTGACACATCCCTCTTATTTTACCCATCAACCTTGGAACATGTGAAGTCAACAAGTGAAATCCAATTCAAGCTTATAAAGCCTTAAGTCTGCTTGATAAAGATAAGATAACAAAGATAAAATGTAGCAGAATTTTTTTTGTAACACTGTAACTTGAGTTTTAATATAACCTCACTGCAGGAAAGAAAGTTGCAGTACAAGTTTCAATTTGAAACATAAATCAAATAAATTGTGTTTTTGTCACAGCAATCTGTATCTGAATGGTAACAACTTGCAATGCTTGGGTGCCCTTGAACTCATCAAGCCAATAGCTGTGTATGCGAACAATCTTGCAAGAGATAAGGAAACAAATACCATGAAATTCAGCAATGCTACTGGACATCAGATGCATGAAGGTGGGACTATTTGATTGTAGTTTCCTAGTTTCATAGTTTCTAGGGTTGGAAGGGACTGAAGTAGATCATCTAGTCCGACCCCCTGCTTGGCAGAAAAGAGTACTGGGGTCAAACGACCCCAGCAAGGTGTTCATCTAACATCCTCTTAAAACCCCCCAGGGTAGGAGCCTGCACCACTTCTCTGGGAAGCTGGTTCCCGATCCTAGCTGCCCTGACAGTGAAGTAGCGCCTCCTGATATCTAGCCCAAACCTATCCTCTGCCAACTTGTGCCCATTATTCCTGGTCACTCCCGGCAGTGCTCGGGGGAACAGGGACTCCCCCGGTGCCTGCTGATCCCGCCTGACTAGTTTATAACAGGCCACTAGATCCCCCCTCAGCCTTCTTTTGTGGAGGCTGAACAGGTTCAGGTCTCATAGGGCCTGCCCTGTTGTCACCTGATCATACGAGTGGCCCTCCTCTGGACCCTCTCCATGCTGTC
>NW_017728910.1:33456472-33466078 GCF_001723895.1 Crocodylus porosus | reverse complement strand
GTTGGTCTGACAGGACCTGCCACTGATGAACCCGTGTTGGTTGCCCCTAAGCATGCAGTCCCCTGCTGGCCCCTCATGGATGTGTGCCAGAATAATTTTCTCAAACAGCTTGCCTAGGATCGACTAGGATCAAGGTAAGACTAACTGGCCTATAGTTTCCCGGGTCCTCCTTCTTCCCTTTTTTAAAGATGGGAACCACGTTGGCCCTCTTCCAGTCCTCCGGCACCATACCAGAGCACCACGAATGCTCATAAAGCTGTGCCAGGGGTCCCGTGATGACCTTGGCCAATTCCTTTAGAACTCTAGGGTAGAGATCGTCCGGACAAGCTGACTTGAATATTATCATTATGATGATCTTATATTTTTCTGCTTATATATTTACGCAAACTAGTTATGTCCAGAGCAAGCATTTACTCTACATGAAATGGTACTGAAATGTAATATTATTTTCTCAAACAATCTGTATAGTTACCTGACACTGTCTCTACAATGTGCTTTATATTGTCTAGCTTCAGAAATTATGGTGTTTTCTCTTTTTTCCAGATGCCTGGAAAGATATCAAAAAATGTGTTTAATCTGATAAAATAAATATGTAAGTGCTAAAGTTAAAACTGTATCTGAAATTCAAATCTAAATACAAAAAATAAATAAGGTTAATTTTGGTCTATAAAACCAGTATGTTTTATCAAACATACACTTTATTGTTTACATGTGCTGGTAAAACACATTAACATTTACATATTTATCTCCTTGACTGAGAGGAGTCTCAGGATTTCACATTAAGCCATTAAGTAACTGAGGCTGCTTATAGATGTAAAACCCCCCCACCCCAAATGGCTTTACTTTAAACTAGGTGCATTCCCTTGTGCCAAGTGCAGCACACACCCAGAAGAGGCATCACATGAGTTAGACCCAGCTCACCCAATGTCTGTATAGATTGGGTTCTTCTGCAGGGCTTTTTTGGTACTTTTGTCTAATACCTGATTGAATAAGCTTTATGTAAAAGCACCCAAAAGCCCCACTGAAGGGTCCTATCTATACAGACACTGGGGAGCCAAGTCAAACTAACATGCTGCTGCTTCCAGTAAAGCACATTGTTTTGTTTTGGTTTTTTCCCTCCACATCTGTCAACAGCCTGAGTGTTTATCCCTAAAAAGCATGACCACTAAAAACAGATGTATATGGAAGAAGTACATAGCTCGCCTCATGATTTGGTGCAAGGAAATCAACATTAAACAGTTACCTGTTTAAATCTTGTTGTGGGGTCTATTTAGATTTAGAAAGTAAGTCAGACTGGGGCCTTTGTGGCTGATTTGCTCCATGAGTTTCCAGAGATGGGTGATTTTTGCCTGCCACAGATATACAGCCACCTGTGCTGTCTGTGTTTCTCCTCCTTGAATGAGGCTGGCATGAACTTGGCATAGCCAACCTGGAAGTGCTAGGGAGCTGGAGCTGCTCAGGTCATTTTCTAAATTGCTATGGAACATTTTCTACAAACATTTTATAAATTTTTAATTAAAAATGTTGCTGTCTTGTAACCAGCTAAAAGTGGTCCATGTTTTTCCAGATTTCAGCATTTGACATTTTAAAGAAACGTTGTTAATGAAAGATTTGTTCCATTATTTAACCATCTGTAGCAGCACAGTCTGGCTAAGATGCCCAAACTCAGTGTCTCTCAGGCATTTTCTACTTTCAGGGCTTCAATGTCTACAGTTTAAAGCCAGCATTTCCACAAGGAACTACTGGTATGGGTACCACAAGAGGCACAACAGGATGCAAACTCTATTAAATGGATGAATCTGGGAGTCTGCTCTATTGAGGAGCATTGCTCAAGCGCCTATATATTAATGGATGCATTGTGACCCCTAAAATACTCTGATTTTCACACACTATAGTAACAGTTTAGTAGTCTATACTTAAGAATTAAGTCATGACAAATAAGCAAAAACAACTTGAGAGCTTTGTGTTGGAATGAGGTAAAATGAAGGGAAATTGGGTATTATTTCTGGATTTTTTTCTGCCCATAAACTACTCTGATTGAAAACAATTAAATAACTATCAAGATACTTCTGTGGCTAATGTTCCTTAGTCTTTGAGGCAAAGCAAATATGGGAGAGCTTATATGAAATAGTTCATACTGCATTGTCAAAAAACTTCTATACAATTCCATGATTTGACAACTGTTTGAATGGATGTTCTTGTTTTCAAACAGTAGGCAAAGGTTTAAATGTGCATTCAGCAGCTTCTGGCATGAACATTACCCCCAAAACAACAAGGTCTAATACAACAGAAAGTATTATTGGTAAGGAAAAAAAAAGAAAAGGTATAGCTGTTTTGTCAGGTTCAATTATAGATGGGTTCTTATACCACATTCATTGTTACATTTTCTGAGTATCTTCTAGTAATTGCTTAAGGAATGTGCAACCCGTGGTTTGTTCTTCCCCTCCTAAGTTTGAAGGCCAAAGGACCTTTCTGACCTGCATGATAACACCCTCCCCTCACCTGCTCCTCCCTTGCTCTCTGTACAATTTAGGTTAAGCTAGAGAATAGCTCTCAAGTTTGAAAAAGGTCTTCTTCTGAAGTGTGTGAGGACACAATTCACAGCGAAGTGGTGTTTGAAGGTGCATTAATGGAGAACTAGGAAGCAAAACTACCTTTTAGAGTTTGTAATCTCCTGATTTCCAAAGCAGGACTTCTATCTGGTCCTTATTTAAGACACACAAGCAGTGAGGAAGGCAGTGACTCCTAACAACAGTCCTCCCCTTGTCATGGCTGTGAACTTGCAGAACTCAAATCAGACCCATTGTATAGCTGATTGTTAAAACCACAAGTGAATTGGCATACACATGCATTTGGGGTCTGGCACTTCTTGGTTGAGAGGTTCAGATAAAGGAAAATCCCATTTTCTGATAATTAAAGTTCCTCTTTTACTAAGGAATTTTTAACCCTGCTTATTGTAAAACCACATTAGTGGTTCAGCTATTCTGAAAAGTGACCGTAAAGGGGTTCCATTTTTAATTGTCTGTTTGTGAGCCCAACACTTTCATGTTCAATTTACAAGTAAAGACTTTCCCCTCCCCACCTCCCCCTCAATTCTCAGTAATGCCAATTCATCCTTGGATTTGAAAATTAAACTGGGTTTTTGTTCTTGTATATGATCATCAGGAATCCAGATCCAGGAGATTTGTTCTGACATGTCTTTCCATACCTATGATATATTTGCAGAAATGGCAGTTAGAAAACTAAATTTGTATGAGTAAACTGAATGAATATGAAATAATTGAGAAATAGCTGACATAGAACCTAATTGTGCCATTTTCTCAGAGTAGAACTGTACTTAAAGCCACAGATTCTATTTGCTGAAGATAGTTATTAGTTACTCTTCACAAAAACCTTGATTTTTATTTTTAAGATATCCTTTATGTAACTCCTATTTCTTGTATACTATCACATTCTAGTTCACATTATTGCCTTGGGAAGACAAGCTTGCTTGCAAAATATTACACACCCTTTGCTCTCAGATCAAACATCACCATCCAATAATATTGCAAAGATACCACAGAAATAAAATAATGCTCCATACACTTGATATCCCAAACCAAATAGCAGGTACCATAACTATACTTTTTCATGTACTGCTCTGCTGTAGAATGTTGGCACATGCATGAAGCTCAACAATTAAGTATTAGCTGTGCATAAAAATGGATTCCTGCTACTCCAGAATCTAGGAGGCTGTTACTGATGTCATGGTTATTGGCACAAAGAAGCAAATATCAAGTTAGATTATTTGTGATCTTTTTTGTTCTTTAAACCAGGGGTGTCCAACTTTGTGACAGGGGGCCACATAATATACAGGCTGCATGCTGTAGGAGCAGCCCCCTCCCCAGAGCTGTCCCTTGGGTTGGGCAAATTGGGACGACCTCCCCAGGCCTCGTGCTTTGGGCGGGGGCCCATGGAGCCGGGCAGAGCAGCTGCAGTCCTACTCACAGGGCCCACCTGGAGGTGGCGGCTCAGCCCCATGCCACAGAAGAAACGTCTATCCACTTGCTACCCCCTCCTCACCCCTTCTCACCTTACGCTGTCAGCTTTGCGTCTGCTCAGAGCAGCTTGTCCACCAAATTTCATTGCTATGGCACTACAGTGCTCTGCCTTTGTGGGGGTCCCATGGGCCCGCACAGTGTTAAAGGAGCCCCACACAAGCTGATTTTCCCCAGGCCCCGCACCTCTCTAGGAACAGCTCTGCCCCTCCCCACTGCACAAGCAGAACTGCCTGCTTACAGCAGCCCACTCCTTGCTGCACAGGCGACAAGGATGGTATGTGGTCCTCTGCCATGTGGGATACACAGGTGGTATGTGGATTGCCAGGCCCACGTCCTTGCCTACTGTGGCTTGTAGGCCAACAGTTAGATAGTCTCTTTAAACTACAGGAAACCTGGTAAATTAAATGTAAGATAAAACTCTTAAATTCCTAATTATTGCGATACCCACTGGTCCACAAAGAGGTAAAAAGGGATGCAGGGAGCCACTCTTCCTCTGCTCCACACATGATTACGTTGTTTCTACAGCATCTAGAGGCCATTGAGAGATACACAGACAGTGTGCTAGCTTACACAACAAAGGAGCCCCATCTGTCCAGAACACAAGATAGTTTGTGTGCTGTGGCTCCTAATGAATGTTACCAAGCAATCCTGCACAGAGAACTAGTACTCAGACATTTCATGTTGCACCTTTTAGGACTGTGGCTGACTGGACTTAATGTTGCACAACATTTGCTCCATGCTCCAACTTCCTTGTGAAAATATCACTCTGTTCATCTCATGTTTTTGCCCTGCTTTAATATTGTAAGTGATGTCACATCAACACTTGTAGTGAAAATCCAGGTCCAGGATTTGCCAAGTATTTTGTTTAAAAATATAATTAGTAATTTCTAATTCCATATATATATATTTGGCAAGTATATCTATATTATATATCTATATCTATATATATACTGGAAAACTCCCTTTTTTGAGAAATATTTCCTAGCTAACTACATGACTCAACAGAAATACCCTGTTGTTTAGTTTTCTTCCTTTCAGGCCTTGTTTTGCAGTCACTGCACACACCATACATGTAAAGCCCCTACAGACTTCAGTGGGAGTTCTGCATACATAAATGCTGAGAGATCAGGGGAATTCCTTAGTAACCTATTAGGTTGTCAGAAAATACAAAGCTATTTTACAGGATTTTTTTTTCTAATTACTTGATCTGAGACCTAGCAGAGCATCTTAAAAAGAGAACATGACTCACAATAAAAACTTTTCTTGAATTCAGTGCAATCTTGCCTTGTACTGGCAGTGAGTGCTAAAATAATTAACTGCATTTTGTAAGAGGATGCACTCTGTTTTCACAGCCATATTGTTTCCTTTGATGGTTTAATTGCTCCATCTTTTGAAAAAAAGCCACATTAAGATGATTTGTAATGTTGTATGCAAACATTTCTCATGCTTAAAGTCCAGGTGGTTTTTATTTTACCTTGATTTTTAAGATTACCAAATTCATCTTTCCTCAACAATCCTAATTTATTTTATGTGCTGCTGACAGCAAATTCTTTTTATCACTGTTAAGGCTTTACTATGCAGATCAGGAGAGAAAGTGCTGGTAGCATTTCATGATTCCCACTATCATCTGTGGCATCATGGGGTTCCATTTTTATTGCCTGTCTGACTCTAGACATGCTCATTAAAAAAAAAAAAAAAAGTTTTTCCACTCCATAACTCTAACTGATGCCAGCTCATCCTGGAATTTAAAAGTCAAGTGGAGTTTTTCCTCCTGATACATCATCATCAGTGAGCCAAACCCTGTATTGCCTTATTATTGCCTTCAAATAGTTGTGGTATATTTATTTAAAACATTACAGTAAAAAAAGTAAATACAACTTATTTTATGCCTAAGCTGAGGCCTTGAGCCTGGGGCAGCATATAAACCTAATGCATACATAAGCAGAAATAAATGCACAATATAAGCATCATTGAATCCCGTTAAATGTAAATATATCAACTCCATATTTGTTCCCTGACTGGGGCAACTGGGCAGGAATAAATTAATGTAGGGAAGGGGACATTTGTATTATCTTGTGTGCATTGTTACCTGTTTTTTCAAGTATATATCCTGTATATCCTTTCACCTCTTCAGTATATACTTTACTCTTGCTACTCTTGTGCTTACTCTTGTTAACTGTACTTTAATATGGTATATAATCTTGACATATACTTTTTTTTACTTGAAGGATCTAAAAAAAGAAAAAAGAATCCAGAAATTGGTTCATGGTTAGTTAAATTACGTTTGGCTGACAATGGCATAGATGGAAGAGGAAAAGGAGGACAAAATATGGTCTTGGAGTTCACGCAGTTTTTAATTTAGTAAGCTATTAACAAAAAAATGTGGATGTATTTCTTTGACTCGATTGTAAAAAAGATTTTTTTGAAGCAAAAAACCCCACAACATAGTAGTAGTCACAGGCTTCCCTCATTAAATGTGAATTGTGGAACACGTAGTAAGTGGGAAGGGATGATTTATGATACTGTGTAAGAACCTAATAACTCACTAGATGGATAAAAGAGACATATACACTCTCTGTCCAAATTCCCAGTGCATTAGATGATCTTCTCCCAAAAGAATTATTTTTCATCAAAACAGAAACATAACAAAAAGGCAACTGTGGATGTGTTCATTCTACAAAGCTCATTTGTACTAGCCCTGGAATCTTGGTTCTCTCTCACGCTCTCTCTCCCTCTCTCAAAGATTTTTGATCATTTGAGAGCCAGGTAGATCACCTTAATTCCAAGACATACTGACAGTGCCTTTGATCCCTAGCACAGTCTAAGTTCCTTTCTGATTGGGTCAAAAGTTCTTTAGTGGAGATGACTTCTTACATCAGTCACAGCTCTCCATGGCCCTTTAAGTCTTTGTCTCCACTTTGGATGATGTTTCTGTATCCTTTTTGTTCCCTACCTATTTATGTATTTACTGAAGGTTTTCTGACCCACACAGTTTCTCATATGCCATTTTCTGTTCTCCCTGTTAACTTCACTCAGGGTAAAGCAGGTTGTAGAATCAAGTTAGTTATTATATTGCTGGTTCTGGTTACCATATTGCTCTGTAGCTGCCACTAGAATATAAATATGAATAAAATTCCACTTTTATATTAGAAAATCTTTAATGAAGATTTCCCAACAATCTTACAAATTTAGTATTTGTATGACTGTAAAGGTATTAACAATTCTGGGCAAAATATTGGTAGAATTTCTCATACTTTAATCAGCCCTGGAATCCACTTTTAATTTTCATTTTAATCACTTGTTATCCTTTAAAGCTTTTTACAGCTATAAGGTCAAATCCTGCTTACTTCAGTCATGCAAGCAGGACTATTTGCATGAGTAAAGAGGGCATGAGTTGGATCTTGCTTATTTTTTTGTAAAAGTGTTACAAAAAGTCTGCATATTTTCTCCAGCTCCTTCTATAATCTCTTTGTGCTCTATTTCCTAGGTTGTTCTTATCTGCTGCTGTTTGTTTTTGCCTGCAGTACCCATAGGCTTCTAACTTTTAATTAGGAATACGGATGTAGCAGAAAATTGCTTGGTAGGGTTGCTACCCGCTGTGCCAAAAATGAGGCATGCAGTGGATTTGTAAAAGTAACTGGTGGATCTACCAAACAATCTGCAAATCTAATGTCTCACATACACGCACACACCACTAACCACCAGCTGTGGGTAGTGATACTACTACTACTCTGAAGCAGAAGACAGGATGCGTGGAATTTCACTCCCTGTCCAGCCCTTTGCCATATGCTACCCTTTGAACACAATCTGTTTCTCTTCAGGCTTTTTACAGTGCAGAGGGTTCTGTACTGTGTGAGGGAGTTAAGGAAGATAAGAGAAAGCACCTTTCTTTTCCTCTACCCCACCCATCACAATGTCCAGCAGAATATTAGATTTTACCCTCACAGTCTCTCTCTTATTTATACTATAATGTACTTTAAAAAAAATTGTGGATTTGTTTTCCTCCAATTATATTTCAAAATACTCCTGACTTGATAAATGTAACTGGGTGAAATCTTACTATACATGTCAAGCAGGACGTCAGACTAAATTGTCTAATTAGTCCCTTCTGACCTAAATATCTATGAAGTTTTGTTATAAATCAAACTTTTAAATCAAGGTATACCTCCTCAGGAATGCAGATTTATTGTGGAAACATGGACAGTCTTGTATTTGCAACTACACAAGCAGGAACAGCCATTACATTGCATTAATCTTCCCCCTTGAAATAATAGTGGTAGATAATTTTATGTAAATAAAATAAAAAGTCCTTGGCATTAATTATATATTACACTAGAATACTTAGATCATATGTATAACATTGTTTCTTTTTTACTTAAAACAGTTTTCAGTCTTTGTTGTTTTTAATTCAGCCTAATCAAGTACTCTGAACACTTAATGGAACTAGACCTGGATGGCAATGCTATTGGAGAACTTTGTTCAGCTGACGTAAAGGATGCTCTTAAGGAGAGACTAAATGGTAAAATGTTTCCAACTTCCATCCTTGAATTTTAAAAACTACTTCACCTTTTATTTAAGGCTGACTGCAGACATGGGAAAAAATGGTGCTTTACTTTCACGTGGAGTCTAGTGCATGTCCAGAAAAGGCAGTACATTAATTGCACCTGGCTTTCCCAATATCTGTAGAGACTGGGCACTTTAGTGGGGCTTTTTTGGTGTTTTTATCTAATAGGTGATTGAATCCGCTTTAGCTAAAAGCCCCCAAAAGCCCCACTGAAGCACCCAATCTCTACAGACACTGAAGAGCCCAGTTGACGTACAGTAATGCGTTGCTGCATCCATTAAAGCACATGGGTTTTTTTGGTTATTTTTCTCCCAGTCTGTCAGCGTCCTAATTGTTTATTTTGCCTTAGGCAATGATGGATGTTATATTTAAGTTCAAGTTGTATTGAATCTATACAAATTCAGTGCCATTTAAACTATAGTACAACTTTGTTTATCTTAGAGAATTCTCACTGAAGCAAACATCAAGGAAACAGAGACCTCTTTTCAGGTTTGCTATGCTTGTAGTGTGGTGAATGTAAAGAACAAGTCTGCACCAAGGATCTAGATCCCTCAAATGGTGACGCATAGTGTACAGATCTGGGTCGAAGTAAAGGTTCTAAGTATTAATAAATTAAGTGAAAATATTTTAAAATGTCTAGCCCTTTGCAGTGCCATACCACTCTTATCTGCTTCTTCTTGCTATACCTTGTTTTTATCCTTTCCCGCACATATTCAAACTCCCTCCCTTCCTATAGAGCTGATACTCCTTCCTATTTGCTGGCTCAAATAGGCCCATCCACACCCACAGAATTTTAATGAAGTCGAACATCTAGTTCAAACATTTTTTCTCTGAAGGATTGCTGCTGTTGAATAATCAAATATCCATTGGTATAGAATTGTAAATTTCAGGATCTTTAAATGCAAGACAAGTTGTTTCATAGTTTCTAGGGTCGGAAGGGACCTGAGCAGATCATCTAGTCTGACCCCCTGCCATGGCAGGAAAGAATACTGGGGTCAAACG
>NW_017728910.1:33448012-33455727 GCF_001723895.1 Crocodylus porosus | reverse complement strand
GCCCACGTCCTTCCAGGTTGAGAAGGACCCATCCACTACCACCCTCTGGGTGCGGCCCTCCAGCCAGTTGGCAACCCATTTGACTGTGTGGGTGTTTATTTGAAAGCAAAGTAGCTGGCAAGAGGATCTCTATTCTGGTGACAGGCCAATCAAAACCACTATAGAAATTTGGAATTTGTGGTGGAATTCTGTTCTGGGGAATATTGCTGAGGTAGAGGGTTGAAAAGTATGAATACCTGCTTATTAGAAAAGAGGAGAGTATATTTTTCATTGTCTCTACAGCAAAGATGCCCAACTTAACCATTAAGGTTACATACCAGATTTCCTCAGAAACTTTTGGATCTATTTTCAAGAATGGCAAGAAGTCCAAGTCAACTAGAAAGAAAAAGAAAAAGGTAAATCTATATACTTGTTGCTTTTCCATCAAAAGAGCAGTTTAGTGTGCCATGATAAAAACACATAAATTAATCCAGATATGTAGGGTTTTGTTCATACGGTGTATAACGTATGTGCATAAAATTACACATGCAAAAATCAGAAGAGATACAGGGGAACTGGTGTTATCTATTTCACTAACATCTACTTCTAGTCAAAAGTTCTACTCAGAATTTCCCAGCAGCTGGAATATTTTTGTTAAAATAATCAGCAGGGAAAAAATCAACATCAATATTTAAGTTGTTGTTAATATTGACAATCAATACCTAACTGAGAAACAAGGGCAGTTCATACCCTTAGACCCTCTGCTTTCCTTTATGACATTGCTCCAATAAACCCCAATAGAAGTAGCTATTTTCCTGCCCTATGGCTTCCACAGAGAAGCAGTGTGCAGACTGTACATTTCAAAGAGCAATTTTTAGTAAGTAAGCCTTTACCAGCATGTCTGCCTGAGGTTTTCTCCCATGCACCAGATAGGGTTCTCTCCTATACAACTTTCCATGGACCAGTTAGGCTTGCCAACTCTATTTGAATCTATTCCGGGAGGTTTCATCACATGACATAATGACATTAATGACTTTACATCAGGAAGGCAAATGTACATTACTATTACATTTTAAAAATCCACTGCCCTACTATATAAATCAGATTCAACATTTAATATTTATTTTAATGAATGCCCTAGCATTTATCTCCTGGGTGAGTCTCAGCAGTCTCCTGGAGATTTATTTCTAATTCCAGGAGACTCCAGGGCAATCCTGGAGGGTTGGCAACCCTAGTGCCAATGTCTAATTACCAGGGATCTGGGTTTTCCATTCACCACAGTAAAACATGGTAAAACATTTTCAGAAGAAAAACACAGAATTTCTCAGGAGAAGAATGTAGGAAATGGCAGGTTTCCCCTTGTAGGCTGGTGAAGTTCCAGCCTGCAAGGAGCTGGGGGGAAATCAGGAGGAGGACAATCGGGCATGGGGCGCCATGTGCATTTGCAGAGCACCAACATATCAGGGCTGCTTGGCACCACAAAGCAGTGTTGGGGGAACAGCCACAGCTGGACCCACATCCTGGTGAGCAAAGGGGGCAGCGGTAGCTCTGATTTTCCATAATAAAAAACCCAAAATCAAATGCCAAAATGTATAGGTATTTAGAATGTATTTTGTTATAGACTGAGGCACTAGTAGACTTCCAAATTGCTTAAAGTTGTAACTATATCAATAAAACATTGTGTTCAACTGATACCTATATATAGTGGCAATTCATTTTAATCATGGAAAAACATGGGTTTTGGAGGCTTTAATAAGAGAATTTGTGTTTTTATTAGAGGACTTGTGATTTTTAAACAGAGCAAACCAGGATCCCTGCTAATTATGCAGTGCACTGTAAATTCAATTCAAGATACTCAGATGTAAGATGCAAGGGAAAAAAATACCAAAGTACTCTGGCTTACTGCAAATCATCTAGAAAACACTTATGGGCTATTCTTTTGTTAGAACTGCCAGGTAAGGATTCTTGCCTTCAGAAACTTTGCCATTTTCTGAGAGCATTTATAATGGAATATAAATCCACTCAGCTATATAGTAAAATTAATTCTGTTTCTGATATGAAAAAGATAGAGATTAAATTTAAAATCCTGGTTTTATTTAAACAAAAGTTACACTGATCTTAGACTAGAACTGAACACTGTTTAAAAATAAAATCAGTGGGGAGAGGGGCTTAAGCATTCCCACTACTTGCAACTTAAACATTGCATCACTGTATTAGTACTGTATTTAATCCAATCCACGAGTCCCTCCCCCTTTCAACATATGGTTGGAAACCACATGAATTCTAGTATAAGGCTAGTGGGGGTGGTCAGGCATTTGCTGCAGCTCCAACTCTGGCTCTGATCTGGCATAGGGAGCAGTTGCTGTTGGGACAAATGGTGGTTGGGGGCAGGCACAGCTGGGCAAGGTACAGGGGGGGAAGCAGGCACCACAGGGGGGCAACTGGCTAGGGAGCAGATCCTGGAGGGTGCAGGTGCCAGTGTAGGGCAGGCAGTGGGAGGAGGACATGTGGTGAAGGGGTCAGGCTACTTAACTCCCTTACCACCTGGCCCCCTACCACTGCTTGCCCTGATGCAGCAGTAAGGGAGAATAATTTAAGATGATCTTCCACTTAGTGGGTTTTATAAAGGGAAAATTATAACTCATTTCTAGTACAAATCGTTAGTATATACTTATCAGGGAGTTATCTTAAATTCAAAGTTGTTTTGGATGTGGGTAAATATAGGTATATCATAATAAAAAAAGGTCTCAGATTAATTTTGTCTATATGGTATTAAGCCAGTGGTTTTCAATGTTGTTAAATTCAAGGCACCCCTCATTAAACTCAAAGCACCCTTCAAAAAAAGCCAGCTCTTAGTTTTCACAGGTTTATTTTTACTATGGAAAAATAATAGAGCATTTTTTCTGTTGCAAAGAACTCAGACCATGACACATCAGAAAAATTTTAACACTATGGACTCCTGTTTGAAATCTCTGGGTTCATCTTGTGAATCATGGATGCTTGCAGAAATGTTACCCCCACACCTTCCCAAAAACAATGCTTTACTTTAAACTCAGCATGCTCCCACAGAGATCCCAGCGCATGGGACATGGGGCCGTGGGAGAAGGCATGGCACACTGCGTTAGTTGGACCCAGCTCACCCAAGTCTGTACAGAATGGTTGCTTTAGTGGGGCTTTTTTGGCACTTTTATTTAATAGCTGATTGACTCTCCTATTAGATAAAAGCTCTACTGAAGTGCCCAATCTATACAGACATTGAGGAGCAAGGTTGAAGTAACTTGCTGCTTCTTCTGGTAAAGCACTTTTTTTTTTTTTTTAACATCTGCATGCAGCCCATGTTTGCACACCTAACAGTGCTAACACTGTGTACCGCACGTTGGCACCCTTGCAAGGAACTCATGGTACACCAGGGTGCTGCAGGACCCTGGCTGAGAATCACTGGTCTAAGCAGAGTGACTGATAAACTGTAATCTAGTTTACAATCTTAGCTACATTAAGAAATTTCCCAAAAGACTTTCCAGAATAACTATGCAGGAATAGTTATTTTGATACAAACCCCGAGGTGGTCAACATTATTTCCAAGTTAGCCTCAAAAGCTTTTTGATTTACAACAGTTTAATTATTCAAGAATGGTTACTTCAATAAATTTCCAAATGTGGGAAAGCCATTAGGATTTGACTCTACATTCTTTCTTTACATAGATTCACTCAAATCCATGGTGATCAGCAAAGACCCAGGGATCTGTGCATGTAGATCAGAAGGCCTATATACATCAGTGTTTAAAATTTGGAAAGGAACAGAGTTTAAAATATATATATATTTCTATGTAAATTATTTAAAATGGTATCACAGGTAAATGCTTTTCATTCTAAAATCATTCTGAACCAGATATTACAAAATTATTTTGAACATTTTGTTAAAATTTTGTTTTAAATCAATATAAGACCATCATGCTCTGAGAATTAAAACACAAAAAATGAACCTGAAAAGTTGCCCTTTCCCATTAACTTCAAACACTTCATGAATAAATTATGCCACTAAATGCATTTAACTTTCATGCACATTACATAAGTGTTTGTGAGACTGAGATCTCCATACGTCATACATTTCAGATCAATCATGCACATAACACAAAATGTATATTTATATTCATTACCTTTTTTCTTTCAGACAACAAAGTGATTGTTAAGACTACATTTTCCTGCAGATGGGACTGTGTACAAAAAAAAATAATATACTTCAGCAGATTATTTCTTAACATGGCTCTCTGCCTTTCTAAATACTACAGTTTTTGTGTGTAATTTTTTTCAATTTACTCCATCGTATAGGAATAAAATACAAAACATTATTGTATGAAACAAAATGTTTTACCATTGGTTATACTTATTTGAAGACAAACATTCAGCTGTCTTAAAGCAGAATGATAGTAAAATAGAGAAACTCAAATGAAAATTGTGTTTTGTTTGCATAATTCCTATTGGCATAAATGAAGTTATGCACATACATCAGTCACACTGATTACAAATGACCAGTTTGTTCATTGTCTAGTAAAGAAAACAGTGAAAACATATTCCCAGGAGCTTCAGTGTACCAATGCAAGCAATGTTAAAAACATTAGAATGTGCAAAGAATTTAGATCAGTTGCTCTCATTCAATCTAGTAAATTAGGCGTAAGTAGCTTCTAATTAAGTTAGAGGAATATAACAAACACACCCTTTTTCCTATGGGAGCTTTGCTGCCTGAAAAGAGGACCTTGATTCAATATTTCAATTAAATGCTGGTGGCTGAATGCTGACTAAGAGGGAAGAATGACACTGCTACATGTTCTACCCACAACAGACTTCTTCTTGAAGTAGCTGTTACCTCAAAGATCAAATATTCAAAGCAGACTAGGTTTAATTTATGGAATTTTTCACAATGATAACCAAATGTGGTATGAATTTTCTATTAACACTCTACAGCTCTGATTTCACAACTGATCCTACATGTACTGGTGATAGGCACTCTGCCAGTTACAGGGCAGGAGTCAGCTAGGAAGTGGCCTTTGAAATGATGAGACTATTATTAGAATTACAAAACCCAGCAATAAACACAAGTAACTTAAAAACCTTAGCAAAACATTTACCAAACACACAAAAACATTGTGTGCAATTGGTGTCACCATTTCCTAGCATCACCAGCTTCTCTCGTGGGAAAGACACAAATGTGACAAAGGGAATGAAGAATTATTCAAATTATTGTTTAGTGTTCAAATTATATTTTAAATGTACACTCCCTGCCAAAAGCTGGATTGTTTCAAATCAGTCACAAAAAAGAAAAGTAAGGAAAGCAAAAATGGTTAGAGAGCTGGGAAACATGACTTAGGAGGAAAGGCTCAGGGAAATGGGCTTACTTAGTGGGTGCATCTACACATCTACACAAGTAGACTAATTTCCTGTGCAGTAAAGCATCACCCATCTACACATGTGCAGCAATTGGGCTTGTGTCCACTAATTTACAGTGCCATTGGATAGTCCTGTCTGACACAAGTACTATCTGGCTGCAGAGAAAATTATTGCACTTAACTATATGTGTAGATGGTGATATTGGGATCAGTTTACTCTAGCTCATATTGCACTAGAGTTTATTGAGTCATATTAATTACACATGTAGATGTGCCCACTCTGGAGAAGAAAAGACTGAGGTGGGATTTAATGACAGCCTTCAACTACCTGAAGGGTCATTCCAAAGAGGATGGGGCTAGACTAGTCTCAGTGGTGGCAGATAACAGAACTAGGGGCAATGGTCTAAAGCTGCAGGAAGGGAAGTTTAGGTTAAATTAAGGGTGGGCAAAATACAGCCATAGGCTGGATCCAGCCCACCAAGGAATTTTATCTGGTTCGCAGCGGGTTCCTTGGCTCCACCTGGCCCAGGGACCAGGGGCAGCTCAAGCCACAGCACGTTACTGATCACACTTTTCCCTGGTGTGCAGCGGGACAGGGGCAACATGGTAGCCAGACTCGCTTTGCAGCTCCCTTCAGCCACTGCCATCACCAAACCCAGCCCCACTGCCCAGGCACCCTGGCCCATCTGCCTTGCACCCACCATCAGGGTACCAGATAGACTGGGCAGATGGGCGTCTCCATGGAGTCTAGGACCCGCACAGGCAGTGTGTGCTCAGCTGGGTAGATGAGACGGGGCTGCAGGTAGGCGGGAAGTGCTGTCCAGGAGCTGGGCAGGCAGGCAGGGACCAGGGCCAGGGCTGGGATTGCAAAGCAATGACCTGCACCTAAGAAGTTTTGGTGAGCTGCTGCAGACCATGGGGCTGGGAGCAGGGTGCTGACCAGCTTGCAACAGCTCACCAAAACTCCCTAAGTGGTCCTCCAGCCCAAATGATTTGTCACCCCCTGGACTAGGTATTAGGACAAACTCTCACTAGGAGGGCAGTGAAGCACTGGAACGGGGCTACCCAGAGAGGCTGCAGAATCTCCATCCTTGGAGGTTTTTAAGACCTGGGGAAGAGAAATTTTTGCTGGGCTGAGACAGCTGAAGCTGCTGCTTTGAGCAAGGGGGGGGGACTGGGAAGGTTGCTTCCAACCCATGTTCTCTGGTTCCCAGTTCACAGATTTCACAGACATTAGGGCTAGAAGGGACCTTGTAAGATCATTGTGTCCAGCCCCCTGCCCAAGGGGCAAGAAGTCAGCTAGGATGCCAGTAAGATAAGCATCCAAGTGTGTTTTAAAGGTGTCCAGAGTAGGTGCTTGCACCACCTCTGGGGGTAGTCTATTCCAGGCCTTGGGGCCTCGGACACTAAAGAAGTTTTTCCTTATGTCCAGCCTAAAACAGTCGTGGAGGAGTTTGTGACTGCTGGACCTTGTCATCCCTTGGGGGGCTCAAGTTGACCCCTCTCGCAGGCTTCAAGCTGTGGCTTTACACAGTTGGTGACATGAGCTCCAGCTCCAGAAAGCTTCTATCTACCTAGACCAACGGGGAGAGGTGCAGTGCCCATACTGCCAACTCTCCTTTTTGGCCCTGTTCTTAAAGTCTATGCTTTGAGAACATGAAAAACTTAGCTTTCTTTTCTATTATATATGTAACAGAAGCCTTCACAAACTCCTCCAAAACTGTTTTAGGCTGGACATAAAGAAAAACTTCTTTATTGTCCGAGCTCCAAGGCCTGGAATAGAGCCCCCAAGGCCTGTATGTGTGTATTAGTAAATATATAGATAGATACACTTAGCTATACAGAAAAACTTAGCTTTCTTTTCTATATACATACACACACATTAGTTATATATATATATATATATATTAGTCTCTCTCTCTCTCTATATATATATATATACACACACACACACACATATGGAAAAGCAAAACCTAAGTTTTTCATGTTCCCAAAGCGTGGTGTTTAAGAACAAGGTTAAAACCCGTGCGAGTCGGCAATGCTGAGGCGCTCCCGCGCTCCAGCCCCGGGGCGGCCCTGCCCGCGGGGGCGGCGGCGAGAAGCTGCCCGCGGCCAGGCCGCACTAAGGCCGGCCTCTGCCGCCGCCTCATGTTCCGGGGCCCTCCCGAGGGGCGAGAGGGAGCGTGTCCCCTGGGCCCGGCCGTGCCTACGGTCCACAGGCAGGTGCTAGAGCCGCTCCCCGCGCCCGTCGCTACTCGCCCCGCAGCAAGAAAGGCCGTGGCTCCGGGTCGCGCCGGCCCGTAACAACGAGGCCGGGGCGCTGGGGGGCGCTGCCGCCGCGCCGCGCCGGGCC
>NW_017728910.1:33440680-33447912 GCF_001723895.1 Crocodylus porosus | reverse complement strand
TCGGGCGGCGCCGACAGGATGTTCTCGCTCAAGAAGTGGAACGCGGTGGCCATGTGGAGCTGGGACGTGGAGTGCGACACCTGCGCCATCTGCCGCGTGCAGGTCATGGGTGAGCGCCGCCGGGCCTCGGCCGCTCTCCGGAAAAGGCCGCGGAGGGTGGGTGGGCGGTTTCCCCGGCGGCCGCGTTTCGCCCCGCCCCGCGCACCCTTTCCCGCGCGCCGGGGACATCCCTAGAGCTGCGGGGGGCGGCGCTGCGGTCGCAGCCAGGCCGCGTTGAGTCCAGTCGGCTTCTTAGCTGGTGCCAGCAACCCAGAGCCCGGCTCGCTGGTGTTTCCCTGGCCGCTCTGTGGTACCAGAGCCTTCTGCGCTGTCTGCAGGGCTTGGCTCCCTTCCACCCTGTCCAGGTGACTGGAGAGCAGGGGCAGTGCCTCCCCTGATAGATGGCATTTGGCTGTGGAGTAGTTACAGTCACTCCTGGATCAGCAGGGGTGTCCTTTGCATTCAGTTTACTGGGGATACAAAGCCTTTCTCCACTAGGGGTTCTCAGCCAGGGCCATGGGGCACCCTGGGGGGCCAGATCCTTTGACTGGTCCTGTGGGGTGTGAGGAGACAAGCAGAGAAGATAAGCAGGTCCAGGGTTGTCCCTTCCTGAACCATCCCCCACCCAGACACGGGCAGGAGTGAACCAGGCTGCTGCCCAGGGCCCAAAAATGGTAGCTTTTTCCCATTGTCGGCTTATGATTATCATTATCTGTGGCAAAAAGGGGGGCCCGATACTAAAAGCTTGCCCAGGGCTGGGTCTAGGTATGGTACTGCCCCCACCCCCACTGACCAGCCCCTGGGGAAAGATGTGAGTGCTGGCTGGCATCCATATATCAGCTCTTGAAATGTGGTGCTGCTCCATTCACAAAAGCTGTGGCAGGCACTTTGTCTGGGCAGGGATGCAGGCTCCTGTCCACAAAGGTTGGGAACTGTCATTGCACACCATTGTACAGTCCCTCTGCCCCTTTATAGCTCTGGAGTACTTTTCCCTTCCCAAGAAGCTGGACCATACAGCTTCTGCGCTTGCTGAAAACAGTTTTGCAATGATGGCCTAAACAGGGCTGTCTAACTTCTGAGTGGTCAGGGGCCATGGGCTCTTTGGCCATGTGCTGTCCAGACCACGTGGGCACCCCCCTCATGCTACGTGTCCTCCCCTCCTCCAGCTGTTATTGTTTGTAGTTGTGTTGGTCTAAGGACTTAGGCAGACAAGATTCTTTGGTTAGATGTGATATCTTTTAGACCAACTAAATAGTTAGAAAATTGTTCTTTGCAAGTTTTCGGGGACAAACGCCCTTCTTCAGGCATAGGGAAGGTCTTGGTGTTTATGTGCTTTCCTGAAATGCCACCAGACTTTGGTCACAAACAAAAAAAAAAAATGTAAACCAATGAGTGTTGCTAGATAAACTTGGCAGCATTTGTACTAGTATTAGCCACACTATACTGAAAGATTAGTGCTAAGGATACATAGTCTATATCAGATGTCATCAACCAGTGGATCCCGGAGGCTCTTCAAGTCAATCCTGGGCTGGGGACGCCCCCAACCCCTGTGGTCCTACTCCCAGAGCCACTGCCGCAGCTGCCCAGTCTGAGAGTAGCCCAGCCAGGAAGAGCCTTGCGTGCAGATCCGGGAGCACAGCTGCCCTCCCAGGCTGCATTCCCCCCCCCCCGCTCACTGGACAAGCTATTCGCAGCTCTGTCTCTGGCCCCGCTCTGGCTATGCAGGGCTTGCCCCTCCCTCACTGCCGTTGGGTGGGGGGAGGTGGCAATCAAGGCCCTAGTGGTGAGGGAGGGAGTGGAGTAGGGTGGGTCTTGATCTGCCCTCCCCCATGGCCCTTTCCCCTCCCCACAGACTTATCTGCTGGGCGGGGGGGGGATCTTTCGTACCTTTTAAGTTCCAGAAGTAATCTCTGACCTAAAAGGGTTGGAGACCAGTGGCGTATATGCTTCTTTTTCAAGGCCTATCAATCCCAAACCCTTCAAAGTATTAAATGCACATACATGCACCCAAGTTGCTGTTAAAGTTTTCCATATGTGAAGCACATTTAAAAATAATGTTACCTCATTATCCCATAATGTGGAAGTTGACTTTTTTTTAAGATTAATTAGGGGTGCACCAATATACTGGTTGGCTATCAGATCAGCACCAATAAAAGGAGAAATGACATTGCTGGCTATCATCTTTTTTTTGGTTGTTGTAGCCTATAATTACGGCCGCATGCCCACAGCACACTGGTGAGTGTAGTCTGGTCCCCATGCCCTGCCGCTGACCCAAGCCCACAGCAGGCTACAGGCCCTGGCAAGCAGTGAGAAGGGGAGAGGGTGCCTGGGAGCAATCACAGGGCACCAAACTCAGCAACACAGGGCCTGTTACTGGCTTCTGCTGCTGCTGCCATGGCAGTGCTGCACATGCAGCAGGAGCCTGAGTACCAAGGCTGCCATGGAGATGTTGGGCTGCGCTCAGGCAAAGTAATGTACCACTCCAGGGACATTCTGCTTCACTGGGCACCAAGTGCCTTTGCAAAAGCAGCTTCTCCTTGGTGGCCCCAGGAGCTTGGCTGAGCAGGGCCTGCTGGCGCTGAAGTAGTGGCGTGCTCTGAGGCTCAAAACACCTGGCACTGCTGTCTGCACAAGGGTCTACCCCAGGACAGCACGAAGCAGAGTGCAACATGCTTGGGAACAAAGGCAGTCACTGCCTTCCTTATCAAGGGCTGGGACAAGCAGGAGGCATGTGTGTTTGTGTGTATGTACGTGTTTAAATGCAAAACAAAATAAGGTTTATTTATGTCAGTAGTTTAAAATGCCTTGCACTATTACTAAATATGAGTTATTTGATCGGCATCAGCCAATATGGTTGGTTAATTATTGACTGTTGGTATTGCCCAAGAAAATCTTTATTGGTGCACCCCTAATATTAATTGTAGTTTTTGAAGCGTTGAGTATTCATATTTTCTGTAGTGCTAGAGTCGCGTAGCCATGATGGTCCAGGTATTGGAGAAGCAAGGATTTTTAGGGGGGGGGGTGACATCTTTTTTAGGGGGGGTGATAGATTTTATGGATATCTTTTATTCCAACTGCATGGTTGAAATAAAGTTAGACAAATTTTTGAATGCAAGACATTCTTCGTCAAGTTTGACAGAAAACATACCAAATAAGAGAGATTTGTATTGGATCCTTAAATTCCTTCATTGCTTCCTCCATTCTGTTATTATAAAATAACCTGTTATCTTCAAGAGCATTAAGAGATTATAGACAAATCTATAATTCCTTAATCAGCCTGCCATTGTTTGGCTATACAGATTACCCATACTTCTTCTAGGAGCCCTTCATGCTTGTAGTGGTGACAGAGTCCAGTTTTTCTCCAGCATTGCAGAAGGGGATGTGCCCACCAACCCAGCCATTTCTCATAGAGTTGTCTGTATTGAAAATGTTCTTTTGAGCTGGGAGGATTTTAGAGCACCCTAAAGAGAAAAAGGCAGTAGCCCAGAATAACATTATCACAGTGTGTGGGAACACTGCTCTGATGTGCTGTAATTATGTCTCGGAGCTAATTAGCATTATTTAGCAGCCTCTACATCTCATGTATTCAGCATCCCTGTGCTTCAAAATGGTGGTGGGGTTGCTTTAACTAAAGCTTATCAAATGAGCTTTAGTTAAAGTTCCTCTGCCACCATTTTGAAGCATGGGATGCTGAATATACTAGACACTGAGGGTGCTTTAATTAAAGTGGTGCTTGGAGCCATATTGTTTAACCCTCCCAACCCCAGAGCACGTGTGAAAACCCCCACTTATTCTTATGATTTTTTTTTACGTTGACCTTATGTAAGGAGCTTTAGCATTGAAAACACTTGACACAATTTTAGATGCTTTAGTACTGAAAACATTTGACACACAATTTTAGATGCATAACAGATAAAGTTTACATTGAGATTGAGATCCTTGACCAAGCTTCAGTAGGATAACGTTGGTTCAAAAAATAAAGATTTTAGTCATATCCAGTCTTAGGCTGTATTTAACCTGGATTATAAAGTGGTAACAATAGTGCAAGAGCAATACAGACTATTTCTACTCATGCCAGTTAAAGTAAAGGTTTAAATTAAGAGGTAAAAATTCTTCCATTTCCTAGTTTGACAAAGGGAAAAAAATTATATGGAGTTAGATACAGAAATCTGCTCTGTGTGTTTGTCTGTATCAGGGTTTTTTGTTGGTTTAAAAAAGAATTTTAGAGTGATTTTGATCAGAATGGATTTGATTTAAAACTGATTGATTTAAATCACAATTTAAATTGCTAGTCAGGAAGCCTCAATTTAATCATTGTTTTCTACAAAAAGTGCATTCTTGTTGTTTGATATGACCTTAATACTTATTATTCACAACTCAGAGATGGATGTAGATTTCATTTTTAGAAGGTATACACTATACATTCAAAACAGTGATTTTTGATATTTTTTTCAGATTAATTTTGCATCTACGTCAGAAGACTGAATTATGATTTTATTTACCAAAGCTAATTCAAGCAGATACTTGTAAAGTCATTGGGAGGTGAACTATCTCCAATTCACTAGATTTGGGATGGATATTTGGGGGTTTGTTTTGCCATGCTGTATTGGGAGGACGACAAAAACCATCACCAAAAACAACAGATATTTAAATTGTTTTTTTTAACTGAAACAACAAGCTTGTATTTTGGATGTTTTTCTTCAGCAACAAACATGTATAACTGTTTTAACAAAACAAGCTTAGGTACTTTTGAATTTTAACTGTTTTAGTTATAAATGTGAAATGTGTTTTCAGCAAAAATTAAATAGATTATTTCAGCCAGGTCAACATGAGAAAAAATACTAGGTTATGCAGCAAACTCAGTCTTCACCTCCCTCTGCCTGTTTATTCATAGTCTGGAAAAGAAAGACAACCTTTCCTGCTTTTTCTGTTGTGGATTATCACTTCAATAGTCTCTGATGGATCCAGGTGCTTAAGTGACTTCCACCAGTTTACTGGTGTGACTTTCTTTAAAAATCTCATCAGCAAATATATATTTCTTAAATGGCTCACCCTTAGTGCTGAAATTTATTATAGTTGGTATTATGATTGCTGGATGCCCATGTTATAGCCAACTCCTCTTCTTGAGCAGTTAAAGATTGACCCTGGTACTAAGTATTGAGAATATTGACAAGAAAATGAGCTAGAGATAGTGCCTGATCTATTCGTTTTTTTTAATGCCTGTAATTTAACTTTGTCACTGTGTACAGTATGTCTTTTTTCAAGTTCTCACTCGGTTTCTTCCAAATTGCAACAGCATCAGCAATAAAACAGCCATTTCCCTGCACTTTGTTCAAAGCTACAGAAATAGGCTTCAGGATAGTGTTCTCAACAGTGGGCTAAAGAGGAATACAGAACTCTGGCTATGACAGTTCCATCTATTTTGTCACGATTTTGCTTACAAATTGTCATCAGATTAGGGCAGTTCTCAACATATTGCTCAGAACAGTCCACTGCTGCATTCCATCACAGATATTGTGGAAGAATTTGTTCGGTCCCTCCTGTTTTCTTCAGAGCAGCTGTTGCATAGTAGTTGTTAATGGAAATATTTTGCAATTTCAACACTAGCCTTTATTTATGGAGCACTGAAGTCTTTGGCTAAGAGGTACATCAAATGAGCTCTACAGCCATATGTTATGAGCTTGGGACTTTCTTCACTTTCTTCTAGCTTTCTCCTCATCTTTGACACATTACAGCATTGTCTGGAACAAAGCAGCATACTAGACTTTTGAATTTTTTTCATAGTTTGTTATAGCTTTTACTGCTACTTCTTGTAAGTAATCTGCTGTGTGTGCATTTCCTGATATATCAATTTTTTCTGAAAGGTAGACAGTCCCTTCTTCTATTGTCACACAAGCACATATTACTGGATCATTGTGGACACTGCTCCACCCATCAAGACTCAGATTAACAATTTTCCCCTCTAGATTTTTTGCACACTGTTCAATTTCTTTCTCATACACTTCATCCAGCAATTTGCCTGTTATATCTGTTCTGTTGGGTGGACTATATCCTGGTCGTAATGACTGAACCATGTCAATCAAATGTGTGTTCTCAACAATATGGAAAGGAGAGTTTGTTGCATAAACAGCAATTTTTTCAGTTACCTCCTGCTGTGATCTGCTGGTCCTTATTACAAACTTATCTATTGTTTCAGGATGATGGAGCTTTTTTTTCTTTTTGCTACAGGTGATATGCTATGTGACATGCATTTGACTGGAACAGTGGTATCATTAGCAGATAACTCTGAAACAGTAGATAGAGATGATGATGTTGAAGATGGACAGTTGAATCCTGTATGTTGAGGATGGATACTCCTGAACAAAAGTAGTCAATGTAGTCACTACAGCAGTGCTCACTGCACTCAGTATGACTTCAGACACAAAGTACCATTCTGGCTGTCTATTCAGCTGTTTTCCTTCCCTTCTTCTCTTCCCCCCCTCTCCCCCCCCGCTTGAGGAATAGTCAGTATCGAGCTTCCATTCTCTTTTCTTTTCACTGGTTGATGAAGTGAGGACTGGGCAAGGGAATACGAACTCGAAGTAGCAGTAAGGCAAAATACGGCCCACAGACCATTCTGTCCCCGCCAGGCCAGGCAGCATTGGCTGCTGCTGTCCAGCACGAGAGCTCCAGGAGGGCAGCAGCAGCAAACACCTCCCAGTGCAGCAAGTGGGGGGGGCTGCAGCTGCTGCCGCCGCAGCGCAGCCCTGACAGGCGAGCCCAGAGCTGACATGGGGCTCAGGCTGGCAGCAGGGGCGGGTTACAAGCTGGTGTTGGGGGTGGGGGGGAAGCAGCCCCTCACCCGCCCCGTGGCCGGCATCCCGTGCTGCAGCTGCTCACAGCCCGCCTGGGGCTGCCTGTGCCTGCTCAGGACAGCCCCACATGGGCTGCAAGCTAGGCTGCAGCAAGGCCACGGGGCAGGCAAGGAGCTGTCTTTCCCCCATGCTCAGCACCAGCTTCTTCCCTGCTGGCAAGCAGGGGGCTGGTGCTGTGGGCTGCCCCCCTGCATGTACCACGGAGCTGGGGGGCACTGGGAGTGAGCGGGTGCAGGAGCAGGCCCCATACCTGTGTTGCAGGTCCAGTACCAGCAGGGTCCAGAGCAGGGCAGCAGGAGTACAGGGTCCCGGCTGGCAGGGGCTCTCTGGAGCTGGGCC
>NW_017728910.1:33388280-33440580 GCF_001723895.1 Crocodylus porosus | reverse complement strand
CCTGTCAAGGGGTGGGGCTACCCACGCAGCCCTTGACAGCTTGCCACAACTTGGGAAGCGGCCCTCCATCCAAAATAATTACCTGCCCCTGCAATAAGGGCTTCCATAATGTGTGAAGCAGTAGTAACCAAAAGGGAAAGAAGCCTGATCTTAACAGGGAATCGCATAGTCTGCTGCTTTTGTATCTGCTGTAAAAACAGGCCCCACTTAAAAAAAAAAAAAGGTGTTTTGTCCTTATTGGTCTCTTCACTTACAGGGGAAACTAATGTATACTTCAAAAACCGACTTGTATGTGCATTTGGCTAGAGGGGAAATTATATACTTGTTCTTGTCATGTACCATTGCTGTGTAAACAGCACTGCTGGGGTTGTAGCAAGTTGAAAAACAACTGAATTGCGAATTACTTCCTTAAACCAGTTCTGGAAGTTATGGGTTACATATATCTGCTCTGGCTTTACTTAATTTTTGCTTATTCTTGAATGCATTTGCCATAAGCCCCAGTGGTCACATCCACCAAAAGGAGACGTTTTAGCATAAGTTATAGTTGGTAGGGTCAGAAGGGACCTGAGCAGATCATCAAGTCTGACCTCCTGCCATGGCAGGAAACAGTACTGGGGTCAAACGACCCCAGCAAGGTGTTCATCCAGCCTCCTTTTAAACCCCCCAGGGTAGAAGCCAGCACCACTTTGCTTGGAAGTTGGTTCCAGATCCTAGCCGCCCTGACCGTGAAGTAGTGCCTCCTGATGTCTAGCCTAAATTTACCCTCTGCCAGCTTGGAACCGTTATTTCTAATCACTCCTGGTAGTGCTCAGGGTAACAGGGACTCCCCCAATGCCTGCTGGTCCTTCCTGACCAGTTTGTAAACGGCTACTAGATCCCCCCTCAGCCTTCTCTTGTGGAGGCTAAACAGGTTCAGGTCCCATAGCCTCTCCTCGTAGGGCCTGCCGTGCTAACCCCTGATCATGCAAGTAGCCCTCCTCTTTACCCTCTCCAAGTTGTCCACTTCCCTCCTGACGTGTGGTGCCCAGAACTGGATGCAGTACTCCAACTGCGGCCTGACCAGCGCCGCATAGAGGGGGAGGATCACCTCCTTGAGATGCATCTGTGGATGCATGACAAGGTACAGTTAGCCTTCCTGGCCGCTTCCCCACACTGTTGACCCATGTTCATTTTGGCATCAATAATGACTCCAAGATCCTTTTTTGTCTCTGCACTGATGAGAAGGGAGTTACCCAGCCTGTCGGTATGCGGCTGGTTCTTTCTCCCCAGGTATATCACCTTGTACTTGTCAGTGTTGAAACCCATCCTGTTCTCATCCGCCCACCGCTGTAACCTGTCCAGGTCCAACTGCAGCCTATTCCTCCTGTCTGGTGTGCCCACCTTCCCCCACATCTTAGTCTCGTCTGCGAATTTGAACAGGGTGCTTTTTACACCCTCGTCCAAGTTGCTGATGAAGACCTTGAACAGTGCGGGTCCAAGGACCATATGAAAATGCCTCAACAAAATGGAGGGTGAGAAAAGTTTATCAAGCAGTTACCAGTTCTTTTTTTTCTCCTGTGGGGTGGGGGGATATATATAGATATTGATATATACTGTTTGTATATATAGTTATAGTTATACATATGACTTTGTATTTTAATTTTCCTTTTGTCTAATGTCAAATACTGATGAACAGGATTGGCAGAACTTGAGTTTCTGCCCATATAAATATGTGCCAGAGTTTCTATTTGACTTTGAAAAACCTCTTTTTAGAATTGTATCCTGAGCTTCAAATTGTATTTTGTTTTTATTTACTTTTAGATGCCTGCCTTAGATGTCAAGCTGAAAACAAACAAGAAGATTGTGTTGGTATGTAGTGATTTCATTCTCTTGTCTTTCAACTAAAGGCTTGCGCTCAGTGGGGTACTTTTTAAAGATTTAAGCTAATGGTAATTTTATTAATTCTTTAAAATAAACTATAAAACTTTGATACATTGTTAATGTAAAAGAGACTTGTAAAAGCCTACTAGACAAAGCAAATCTGCATCTAGTCATTTATCAGTCTGTACATTCCCAAGGAGAATTAGTTAATTCAAGACACAGCAATATAGACTTTGCTGTGTATAGGAAATAACTACTACCTCTTCTTTTGATGTGTTCGCCAGATAATTCAATAGAACCACCTTATTGAAACATGCAAAGATTAAATATTTTTTACTTGGTTATGAACCTACAGGATATTTGATCATTGCTCTTTTACTCATCCAAGATTTTGAGGCTTCAAAAACCATATTTTTTTATTTCATTGTTAATATCCTTGTCCATTGACAAAGTCGTAAGTTGAACATCATGCTAAATTTTGTTGTATGACATGTAGCTGTAAAGCAGTTTTTATTGTATGGGTTAACATACCAAAACACAAATAGAAATATTAACTGTTCAGTGTTCAAATAGTGTCAACTTTGAAGTATCATAAATAATATAGTAGCATCTTGTGCAATATTCTGTTAATTTAATTTTAATTATAAGCTTTCCACAGTTTTGGTCATTAGTGTAGAGAGAATACTACTGAATTAACATGATGTTTGTGCAATTCTAGTTCATCAGTTTAATACTTTTTAAAAAATTTCTGCTTGTCTTCTACTCAGGACAGATAATTAAAAAAAAAATACAGAGTGTACAATAGTAATTTGAATTGTGCCCATATCTACCATTCCTGCATAATGGAAGCAGGACAAAAAGAAGTTAGTATAATACAGAACTAGGTAGAAAGTATGTCTGTTTTCCAGGTTTTTTTGTTGTAGTGATTATATCCTATGAGTGACTTCTGAAGTATATTGGGACCCACTGTAAAGCTTACGTATTAGTACTTTGTATGGTTTATTCTCTTTATATCGTAACTTTAAGAATTAACATTCAAATAAAACATTAAATAGAATTTAATAATGTGCCCTTACACCTTTAGTACATGATAGCGAATCAACGTTACGCTAGTTATATTTATTAATAGGGGAGGAAAACAAGAAGAGAGAACTTTGGAAGCTTCCTTACCAGTCGCAGCCTCACTTACAACTCTAGACTGTTCAGATTATTACTATATAGAGCACAAAAATATGCAGGCATTTTACAGGTCTGTTAGAAGATGAAATTGTGTGAGTTTCTTTTTAAATTAGAAGTACTTTGTTACACACATTTTTAGAAGTTGATGAGTAAGACAGTTTCTGTAGAAGCACAGTATTCTATGTATGGGAAGTGCTATCAAAATAATAAAACTAATGTAATTTTATCAGAACCCCTGTGTACTCATATATTTATATGGGCTGTCAAGATCTGAATGAGTTAGATAGATAGTTAGGATCCTTTATTGGAATAAAATTTGGACTTCCATGTTAAATATTGTAACTGGAACATATTAAGTGTTTGTTTCTTTTCTTTCAGTTGTCTGGGGAGAATGCAATCATTCCTTCCACAATTGCTGTATGTCTCTGTGGGTTAAACAGAATAATCGCTGTCCCCTCTGTCAACAGGACTGGGTGGTCCAAAGAATTGGCAAATAAAAGTATTGAGAGTTTTTTCTTCTGAATTTGTTTGGTGTGCTGTACATCTTATGCCATGTACCAGTTTGAAAGGATAAAACACTAACTATGGCCTAATTAATTTAGCTTGTACTTATGATTAAAAGATGCTTTGGGGGGCACTCCTCAAATGTTTAGGTCTGCATTTTGTTAATTCTTGTTTCACACTTCTACAACTGAAAATATAAAACACACTAAAGGGTGTCTTTGTTCCTGATCACATGTTAATTGTATCAACTACTTAGAAATGCTCTTGGCTGAAAATACCTGTAGATACACTGTAGATACAACCTTTGTAATGATTTTTAGTCAAAGAAATGTATGGTTTCAAAAAGAACATCTTGTTTATAAACCTGATATGCTGTAATTGATGTGTTAAAATAGATGTATAAAAAAAAAAAATCTTGCCATCCAATACACCTTACATTTCTGGAAAATTATTTTGTTTTTAATTAAAATAAATAGTTAAGGAAGCATTTATCTCTCTCTTTCCTTCTCTCCCCCCCCACCCCACTTCTTTTTGGTCCTCTTCCCCATTATGGCAAAAACTAAATACTTAGGTTTGGGCAAGCACTTGTTTCTAAAATGATTCAGTGAACTGCAGAGACACATTTCTTAAATATTAAGGCTTTTTATAATTATAAGCACTTGGTTCCTCCAACTTAAAGTATTAAACTTTTACCATATTAAGATTTTTTCTACTGCTATTTATATTATATGCAATGGATGTATGTGTTTTCAACCATTACTCGTTATTGAAATGGACAGTATTTGGAAGTAATTTGGTTAATGACATGAAAAATCAGTTATCTAGATGCTTCCTAGTTCTCTTTTACATAGCTTGAGAATTATGTCTATTAAACTGTTTCAAAAGTATAATACATGTACTTTGTCAGTTTGTTACAAGGAAAGCAGATACTAATTAAATTAGCAAAATGATAATGTAGCACATTGATATTTTATGCTGTTACCAGTTGAAGTTTCGTTGTATTTATTGGTCAGATTTTGAGGATTGATGGACATTTTTGCCTTATTATTACAGCATCCCTCAATTTCATTTGGTTATATTTGTAGATGGAAATCACTTTATTATTTTCTTTACATACCTGTTTGCCTCTAATTTGTTTACTTTAGTCCTAAAATGCCTGCAAGAAATATACAGCCTGTACAAAAGTTTTCATAAAATTAAGGAATTTTTCCCTTTCACTTAATGGAATCTAATGCAATTAAATCCTTGTTCTGTGTCAAGATAAATCAAATATAGGTCAAAGCTAAATTCAAGGACTGGTGCTAAGCAAAAGATACATAATTCTTATAGAGCAAATATAATAATTTCACATGGCATATGTTTAGTGTTTGGAGAGTCCATGGTGCATATAGTAATTTGACAGAAATGTGTTGGCTTTTTTATTATTTATTTTGACTGCACAAGTAAATTTGTGTCCATAATCAGCTCTTGATTTTTTTTTTACTGGAAGATACAGTATATGGAATATTTATTAATATTTTACTGCATCTTATCCTTACTTGAAATGCAATAAGGAAAAGGGAAATTGAATAGCTATTAAGAATTTTAGGTCAAAGCTAGAGCTTACTTTATACGTGTAGGACATGTCCTTATCACAGTGAAATGCAAATAATCATATCTTAATATGCTGTGTGTCCATAGGTGTATGTATGCATATTATATTATTTCAATCTCACTTTAAGTTTTAAACTATCCTCCTGACAGTTCTCTGACAGTTTTAGTCTTCACTAAAATTAGATCCTTAGAAGTATCTTTCAGCTTGAATTTCAAAGCTGCTTGTGCATACATTTATTTATGGACCTGTTTTCTCAAATCCTTTGATCTATTTTTAAAGAATATAAATTTCAACATGTATCTTTAGTGTAGAAGCTCCCACATTTAAACGGGGTATCTTAAACTGAGTATCCTTAATACTGGGCTGCAAAGTCAGTATCCTTGGCTTCTTTATAAAATTGGAACAAAACCAACAGAGAGATTGTGCTAACCACTAGAAAACTGGCTGTTCTGCAATGGATCAAAGATCTCAGATATAAGAAACTGAGGAGCAAGGCTTTACTGCAAAGCTGTGCAGTCTTTGTGATTTAGCCGGCAGAAATGCACGCTTTTGCCAAGTACCTTTCCCCCATATCTCTTCATCTTCCAATTTTGCTGTCTGATCACCATATTTCAGGATTATGCAATCTTGGCTTGGACACAAATTTTTGCCACAGTAGTTCTAGAAGCTGGAAAGGATTGTTTTCCTTGGTGCATGCATGGGTGAGATGTCAGTGTTTTCCAACCTTTTCTAACCCAAGGCACACTTATAGATGTGCTGTGGAAAAGTTTTATTAATATAAGGCATTCCCCATCCTCATACCTATTGTAGCTCATTGCCATGGCAAAATTCTGTGGCATACCTGTTCATTTCTGACAGCACACTTTTGTGCCACGGCACACTGGTTGGGAAACACTGTGGTATGTGGATCAAATTATTCATTTAGCTTTCACTTTGCTAGATTAAACAAGCCCTTTTAGTCTTCTGTGGTATGGTAGGCTTGCTGTTCCCCTGGTCATTCTGCTAGTCTTTCCCCATACGTGTTTCAGGTGAAATTCATTTTTTGTGAACATGGGTGATCAGAACTGTACACCGTATTATAGAAGGCAAATCTTGTCTCCACTGGAAATACCATTCTAATATTTCCTAACATTACAATTTTCACATTTGAACTTCATAGGATCATAAGAAAATAGGGTTGGTAGGGATCTCATGAGGTCAACTAGTCCAGTCCTCAATTCAAGATGGGATCAGCTGTAATCATCCCAGCCAAGTCTCTCCAGCCTACTTGTGAAGATTTCTAAAGATGGAGATTCCATAATTTCTCTATGTATCCTGTTCAAATGCTTGAATGGAAAGTTCTTCCTAATTTCCAACCTAAATTTCCTCTACTGCAGTTTGAGGTCATTATGCCTAGTCCTGTCTTCTACACAGAATTATCCTGTCTCTCCATCCTCTTTATAATCAGTCTTCAGGTATTTGAAAACTGTTATCAAATCCCTGCTCAGTCTTCTCTTCTCCAACCTAAATAACCCTAGTCCTTTCATTTTTTCTTCATAAGCCATGCTTCCCAGATCGTTAATCATTTTTCTTGCTCTCTGGAGTCTTCCTTTTTAGTGGGGTTAGTATTGAATCTCCAGTCTTATTATCCTTCCTTCTGTCTGCAGTTTGTCAGCTCTTCTTATCCTCTGTTCTTTCTCAATCTTTTGAAGGTAACGCTTGTTCTTCCTCACACTTCAGTCCCCAGTTACTGTCATTATCTTTTGGGTTAGCTGATTTTCTTAATTTCCTTTCATGTGTGTTTGATCTTTTCTCTTGTGCAGCATGAGCTTTGCTAAACTCTTTCTCCTACTGGTCAATGTCTTCTTTAACCTTGCAGGGGTCAGCACCCTCTGTCATATGTGCTGAGCATGGCACATGAGGCCATTTTGCTTGGCACACCACTGCTGGCCTGTGGTCTAAGCAATTGCTGCCATGCACAAAGCCCAGGCTGCTCCCAGCAGGTGGCTGGGCAGCTGCAAGCAGACTGGGCTCCATGGTTGGCAGCAGCTACCCAGAGTCTGGGCCAGTTGCAGCCAGGAGCCTGCAAACATCTCCAGGCTCCGGCATTAGTTCCATACCAGCAGGTGCATGCGTGTCTTGGACTGGACAGTGGGGGAGGGGCCTGAGGCAGCGCAACCCCGGCCTCTCCCCTGCTGCTGGCAGAGCTAATGGTGGGGCTCCAGAGCCCAGTGCAGCTGTTTGTAGCCAGCCTGGGCTCTGGGCAGTGGCACCAAGCAGCAGGCGGGTTGCAAACAGCTGTGCTGGGCTCCTCAGCCCCAGCATCAGCTCCATGCTGGCAGCGACTGCACGTGCACCTCAGAGCAGACAGTGGGAGGGCTGTGCTGCCTCAGGCCCTATCCTCACCATCTGTGCCAAGGCACACATGTGCCCACCGGTATGGAGCTGATGCCGGAGCAGCTGTTTGCAGCCTCCTGCCTGCAGCCAGCCCAGGCTCTGGTAGCTGCTGCCAACCACGGAGCCCAGACTGCTTGCAGCAGGGCTTGCAACTGAGCCCACCTGACTCCCACCTGCTCCAAGCCCAGCCCCGCCCTGCCACTGGGATGAAGCTGGCGCTGCCCCTTGCCAGGAGCACTGCACCTTTTGCGGGCTTAGCTGTGTGGGGTGGTTGGGTGGACTGATGAGCAGGCTCCAGGCCAGGGCCTCGGCCAGCTGCGTTGCAGCTTGGGGGCTGGCTCCCCAGGGAAGCACAGGGGCTCTGGCGGGACCAGGGCATTGTTGGGTCGGACTATGTCCGGTGGCCCAGGAGCCCGGATCTGTGCGCCTGCGCATCTGGTTCTTTGTGTTTGTCTGCCTCTCTCTGATTCTGTGTGTCTGTGTGCCCACACATGTGTCTGGTTTAGGATGTGTGTGTGCACGTGTCTGTTTTTTGGGTGTGTTCTGGTTCTCTGTCTTTGTGCACATGGTTCTCTGTGTGCGTGTCTGGTTCTCTCTCTGCTCTTCTTTTTCCTTATCTTTCTCTCTCTCTCTCTCTCTCTCTCCTCTTTCTCTTATTTATCTCTTTTTTTCCTCTCTCATTGCAACATGCTCAACAAAAAAGGAATACACAACAACAAAGGCAACATTTATGATTATTAAATATACTAATATGCAGCACATCCTGCCATGTATCTCCTCCCACCGCCTTTTTTTTTTTCTGACATGTTGGCACTCCGGTACCTTCCATGGTAGACATTGTGGGTTTTTTGGCACTCCATCCAAAAATTGTTGCTTACCCCTGTTCTAGTGGTTACTTACTCCTATGGGTCATCATCCTCATCTAGAGACCTGTACTAGGGGTGCACTGCTAAAGATTTTTTGGCTGATACCAATGGCCAATTATTAATCACCCATATTGGCCAATACCAATCCAATAGTCTATATGCATCCCAGCAGCTTAGAGAGTAGCGTCCAGCCAATAAGTCTGGTGGGGGGTAGGGGGAAGGGAAAGAGGTGTAGGAGAGGGAAGGGGAATGGGGGGGGCAGATCAAGGCTTCCATGGCGAGGGAGAAAGTGGGGATGGGGTTGGGGCAGGGGCTAGTGCTGCCTAGCCATGGTGGTGAATGCACCCTCAGGAGCAGGATGGAGTCATGGGCAGCTTGTCTGAGGGTTGTAGGGGGTAGAGAACAGGGAAGCTCCCCACTGCTGTGCACATCCTCAGAGGAGGCATGGGGGGCATGTGCCTCTCTGGATTTGTGTGAGGGGTAAAGGCAGGCTGTGGGCTGAAGTTAAAAGCTGTGCCAGCTTCTTCCCAGTGCAGGGGGGCTGGGCTGTGCTTGGGGCTGGTGGGGGCAGCACTGGGAGAGGGCTATAGCCACCGCAAAATTCCCTGTAGCCACCCCTCCTAGCACCACTGCCTGCCCAGACCCCACCCTCCCCCAGCGCATCCCTGGCCCAGCTGCCCACCAAGAAGAGGCTGGCACAGCCCCTGGCCAGCCTGCCCTTGCCCCACACACAAATCTGGGGTGGGACACATGACCCCATGTCTCTCCTGGGGGTGCGCACAGTGGTGAGGACTCGCCTCAACTCCCTGCACCCCCTGGATGAGCTGCCCAGGGCTCCAGGGTCAGTTTACCCCACCCCCACATCCCTTTCCTCCCACTGACTTACTGGCCAGATGTTGCACTCCAAGCTGTTGGGTGGCATTCCTGGCACGCAGCATTTATTGGTGCCATTATTGGCTACACTGGCCAAAAAAAGCCAATTGTCAATGTTAATTTTGCTTTCATCGGTGCCTATCCAATATGGACTGATATATTGGTGCACCTCTAACCTGCTCTAATTTGAAGGTCTGCAAATACAGAGTTGTCTGTGCAGCCTCTGTTATGTCCTTGAATCTGTGTTATCTGTACAGCTTAATTTCCCCATTTGAACTCCATAGCTATCTCCAGCTACACCTTTAGTTCTTGAGACCTTTTTCCATGAGTTCTAGCAGGCCAGGTTTCATGCATTAAGAGCTTCCGCTGGACACTTGCTCAAGGATAATGTACCCCCTGCAGCTTCTGCATCCCATCATCATTGTTTCTTCAGGTTCCGTTCACTGCTGCCTCCATCATCACCATAATTTTCTTTTCTTTTCTTTTTTTACTTTGTCCTTTTAAAGGAAAAACACATGCATCCATAATTCCTTGTTTGCTTGCTGCCTGGCTGCTTAAGTCTTTTGCCCGCGTTTCTCCCGCCCCTTCATATAGGCTCAGCAGTTAATTGTCCCTCTGCTGTGATTAGAAGTAGTTAGCCTCTCCTCACACAGTGATCTACAAGGAGTCTTATTCATAACACACAGCCTCCAAACAGAGTATGCAAGTACCAGAAAAAGGACTGCTTTTTCACTAAGGACAAATTGCATAGAAACATTCTTGTTTGCTGGCTTCTATCAGCACTGGGCTCTGCAAGTTCATTTCTGTCATCCCCCCTGTCACTGGGTTGATTGCACATGTCAATTGTCCAGTTTCCAAATGCAGTTGTGATATACCTATACAATTATGCACATGATAATTTTTAAAAAACAAGTCCTTAATAATTTTCGGTTAGTCATCTACATGTTAAAAATAAACTAGTGGAGCATCAGCCTTTGATAATGAGAATTATTAATGTCTTTATAATCTAAGCTTCCCCTCTCTCTCATCCAGATTTAATGTTCTACACTTGAATAAGTAAAGAAAACAGTGAGTGGCTGGCTCTCTTTCCTTTAAAAATTAGCTGTGCTTCACAGTATCTGTAAGAGTTTCACTAGAATAGGTTCGATGTTGCTATCTGGGGATATACTTTGTAGTCTTAACAGTTATCTGTTTTTAATTTTAAACCAGGGCTTTATGTGGTTCATTGTTTACAGGAACGTGAAAGTGAACCTTCTTTCATACATTAGCCAACAAGATGATGTCTTCCTCTATCTTTTGCAGAAGATAATTTGTTGATCAGCAAAAGAGTAGTTATGAAGTTTTTCTTAGGCTAAAATTGACCGTCGTCCAGACAGATGTCAGTTTTCTAGGCAACTTGCCACAGTAGGTACTTTACACAACAAGGCGCACTCTCACTTGCGCATGTTCATTTGGAGTAGTGAAATCCTAGTAGAGGTACTTCATAAAGCTTAAGCTTTTCTAAAGTGGTAAAGCAGCTTTTAAGTTGCCACTGGATACAGAGCCTCCATGTCTCAACATAAAACTGATTTTGCTTACCCATAGATAGGCACACTTGCATAAAAATAGGGTGTTAAGTTATATTGTTTCAAAGTTAAGTAAGACCCAAGTATGTCTTACATATGGTGATAGTTTTTCAGCTCTTCAGTTGTCTGTGTGGGTTTTTACATGCCATTTTTTCAGTCACTGCATGGATTTATATTCAGAAAGTTGGTGGTTGTGTTTAAAAAATATCACTGAATTTATTTTATAGAGTGGGTATATGAAAGTAACTAGTTGCTGCTGCACGGTGGTGTGCTGTTGTCAGATTTTGTATTTGTTTTTGTTGTTTTGCTAAACAATTAAAGAAGAGGGAAAACATATAAAATACTCTATCTTTAAAAAAAAGCACTGATTTTTTCCTTTGGGTTTGAGAGCAATCAAAATTTGTCAAGACTCTAAGGAGAAAATCCTGAATATTAACTCCAATATGTCATTCTTAAATGTTCCTCAAGACACTCCCTACTTTAGTAGAAAATATCAATCAAACAGCACGGTTTTTAAGGGTTGAAATTATATTAATAATATGATTAAAAACCATGATTTTTAGGAGAAAGCTGCATGTGGTCTTGGGAGATATTTTTCTCTTGAAATGAACTATTTTGCATTTTTCATACACTTTCAAGATTGTCAGCAGCAAATTAGAATATACATAATTCATTACAGTTGACTTAGAAGTATAACAAAAATATTTTAATAATTTCTACTTCTTTTAAAGGATTTAAGGTGTATTTTGAAGGAAATTATTTGCTCTATTCTACCTTTCAGCAAAATACTGGTAATATTAATATGTACCTATTCTGCGAGAGTGTGTATGTGTTTCTTTTATTTATTTTTTTAACTAAAACATGAAAAGTTTTAAAATAGCCAATTTTGTGTTATTGCACCATGAAACTACAGAGCCCTTGGAGAGCATGAGTACAAAAAACTTCTACTGTCTGTCTACTAGGCAATTACTAACCATTGTAATATTTTAATATAGGTAAATAGGTATTGCTCAATGGAGACAATGCTAAATTTTTAATAAGACTCACCAAGATCACTATGGTTAATGAAGAATAGTTTTTCTGTTACTAAAAACCTTATTTTTAATACTTTTATCCTTTACCATAATGAATAGTGTATATTAGCAAATAAAATAGTAATCAAGGTAATAACCTAAGGATACATCCTAACTTTATACATTCACTTGGATTTAAACATACTGTAGGCAACACAATACATTTTCCATGTTTGATATACATAGCAGATTGGTAATTTTAAAAATAGTTCAATTAGATATTTCTTATATATGTTAAACTTCTATTGAATTACAGAAATACAGGTTCCAGATCATGTAAACAACTGAGACATCTATCTATAGCTGTATTTAAGATCAGAAAAATAGGGGGTTGTTTGGGTTTTTTTAAATCTGTGTTCTCAGTATTAACTAGTATGGTTTGGCAACATGATTGGAGAAGGGGAGGAATCAAATGCATGTTAGTTGGTCATATTCAACCCTATGCTCAACTTAATTCTTAGTTGGGGAATTAACTCTCAGTTGGCCAATATCTCCTATACCATTAATTCCTCTTGAATTACCAAGAGCTGAACCAGAAAGTCTTTGGTACTGAAGACTCTCTTGGTATGAATGACATTATCAGGACTCAACATTTGGACTGTGGTTTGAAATGTTTTAGAGGAGATAAAAGAAAAGAAAACCTGTTCTTTTAGAGTATAACAGAAATAGTTGCAGTATACAAATTTAGGTTGACTTCCCCTTTGCTGTGTATAAGGGAGCCTCAGACTAGCTAGAAAACAGTATTTTTAGGGCAGCAACAATTCTTGGCATGTTCTTCACCTAATCTGATTTCTGTTCCTTTATAAGAAGCAGCAGATATGTGCAGGTTACAACAGTTGATATTTCTCTTGGTTTCAGCTAGGGGAAATGTTTGTGTCCAGAGAATGGGCCTGATTAAACAAATTCCAAGCACCCAGTGTTCCTCTTTCAGCTTTTGTGTCACAGATGGCAGTGAGTTGCCTCTGGTAAAAGCTTTTTTCCCTCAGCAAAAAAGGAAAAAGAGCATAATTCCCAGAACCCCAGTGTTAAGTATGCTACAGGAAGAGCAACCTCCTTTGTCTCCTACCTGTCCTCCTTCCAGGGATTAGAGCACCATAGACACTGGAAATAAGGAAATTCTGGCATGTTTGCGGGGCTGAGGGACACTAACTAAACTCTGCCTGTTCAGTGCCAGCAGTGGGAAGGTTTGTCTGGGATGTCATCTCACTGGCTATAGATAGCAAAGTCAAAGCTCCTTAGAGAGAAACCTCTTACCAGTCACTTTCCACGAATGGTACATACACCTAAAGGTACTTAGTGAAAATCCTTGAGAGGTATTTAATGCTAAATCAGTTTGTCTTCCCAGTGTCTCTGAAACCCACACACACACAGGCAGAGAGAAGAACAGGGCAGCAGCAGCAGTAGCAGCACCAGGACCAGTCAGTCACAGACCCAGCCAGGCTTTACCACCCCAAAAACTCGCCAAGATGTGTGACATGGCGGGGCTGGATAACCTGATCGCCAATACAGCATACCTGCAGGCCCGGAAGAGCACCGATGGAGATGCCAAGGAGATTCAGCGGAGACGTAGGAGCCTCTCACTTCCCAAAGCTAACCATGAGATCAGGCAGTCTATTCCTGCTGATTATGAGAGCACCTGTGAAGTGCAGCCCATTGGCAAGAAGATGTTCAGGGAGTTCTTAGAGACCGTGCCTGAATATGTCATAGTCAAGAACTTTCTGGATGAAGTGTCCAGATGGGAGGTGGCAGAAGACAGCACCAAGAATAGTATTGTAGAGAGCCTGTTCACTAACTTTCTCAAGTCTGGCTCCAGCAGCTATCTGACCTTCATAAGCTCAAACCTGGCCAGCAAGTGCCAGGAAGCCACTGAAAAGGATTATGAGAATGTTGTAGAGCTGGCCAAGCAGGAGAGCAAGGCCTTCCTCCAGGACAAGCCCTTTCAGGAATTCCAGAACAGTCGCTTCTATGACAAGTTCCTTCAGTGGAAAGTCTTTGAGAAGCAGCCAGTAAATGAAAAGTATTTCTATGAGTACCGGGTGTTGGGCAAAGGCGGCTTTGGAGAGGTAGGCACTCTACTTTGGAAAGCAACTCCCACCCCCTCCCCTTCTTCCCTAAGACAATAGATGGGTTTGAGCAATGCCAGGAGAAGCCTATAATAGACTAAGTAGATGGCCAATGCCTTAAAAAAAATCACTTCCTTAGACTCCATAATATGATGTAACTCCATTTTTGGCAAGTGGGAGGCTGTCCCAAGACACCCACATTTCTGTTTTCATGGTGTTATTTTATCCAAACCTAGATAAAACAGGCTCCCCAGAGAAAAAATTAACTCTACATAGAGCCATCCAAGTAAAATGGACCAATTCCCTATTCTTCTTATATCCCCTTGCTAATGCTGCCCATCACATGAATCACAAACAGTGCCCTCTTGCACTTCATGCTTTTCCAGGTCCTAACCACTGCCATTCTTGTTTCACCTCCAATGTGTGTATATAAACTACTTACTTTACTTGTATCCTTCTCCTCTAGGTGTGTGCCATCCAAGTAAAAAACACTGGCAAGATGTATGCTTGTAAGAAACTAGATAAGAAGAGGTTAAAGAAGAAAAGTGGGGAGAAGATGGCTCTGCTAGAGAAGGAAATCTTGGAGAAGGTCAACAGTCGTTTCATAGTCTCCCTTGCCTATGCCTTTGAGAGCAAAAGCCACCTATGTTTAGTCATAAGTCTCATGAATGGAGGGGATCTTAAATACCACATCTACAACATTGGTGAGAGGGGCTTGGAAATGAGCAGAGTCATCTTTTATTCAGCTCAGATCACCTGTGGGATTCTGCATCTTCACTCCATTAACATTGTGTACAGGGACATGAAGCCAGAAAATGTCCTTCTGGATGATGATGGCCACTGCAGGTTGTCTGACTTGGGTTTGGCAGTGGAAGTGAAAGAGGGGAAACCCATCAACCAGAGGGTAAGTGCAAGTTCACTGTGCAGGGAAGAGAGGAGGGAAACCATTCTATTTCTAATACGTTATGAGAACAAGTCTTAATTCTTTAGGATTTGTTCTTCACTAAAGACCTTATGTGAACATTTCATTCTAAGTGACAGTTGGTAAGAGGATTTGTTAATTAACTCTTTGGCTGCTAGATACAGTAATGCAACTTACCTCTTCACAGAGAAATAAAAGAACAAATCCATCTGTTATTTCTTTTGGAATAGCCCCTTAGCTCAAAATAGGCATTTTAGAGGTACTAGCACAGATACCTTGCAACTGAGACAGGTTACTTTTCATGAGCTACAGTGCTTAATTAGGGACCTAACCAGAGTGGTTTGTTCATGTAATGAGAGAACCAAGGGTATGGTTCCTTTCTAGGGGATAGGCGTTTCTTCCATTTCCTATAGTTTTTGTAAATCTTAATATTGGTGGTAGGTAGTGTTACATGTGCATGGAGCTGTGTAAGAAGTGATCTATGCAGCATCCATACAAAGAAAATTTCCTGACCCCAAAGCCTGTAGTTTAAAGATATGTGAAAGCTAAGTGAGGTTTGAATGGAAGGGTGTGAAAATAAGAGAAAAAAACAATGATGGTTGGTTATTTTTGCTACTTAAATTAGAATGTGCAGCACATTAGTGATATCTGTAGCAGTGATTATACACTGATCCAGATTTAAAGTGGTAATGTCATGAGGGTTACACAAGAAAGGTGTATTATGTTACATAGATATGGTAAGCATGCTTATTTCTATTTAACCAGAACAAATAGACATATACAATGAGTGAATGTTTTAAGGAGTATCTTAATTATTTGAAAAAACAGCAGTTTGTAATGTTATTTTTAGAAGTACTGCACCTAGAGCCCCTAACTAGTTACATTATATTTGTACTCTGTCTTATACTATGCACAAGACTGCTTGTACAAATTACAATGTGATGTATGCATACAAATGTAAACAATTGCTACTAGTTTGACATGGTTACTTGTAAAATTAGAAGCTGTACCAGAAAATGTATTTTTCTGTGGCCAATATATATTTTACTGTAGATCTGAAATGACTAGCATGTCCTAAAGCTATTTGCAAAAGTTGGATAACATGACTGAAGTGTTCACTTGAACCTTACCACGAGCAGCTCAAAAACTTTTATTCACTACCACAGAGCAATAAAAACATAATTATAAAGCATTTTTAATTTCAATTTAAAAGTTATAAATAATTTATTTTTAATGCTTTATAATGTATTGAAGCCCAGGCATTGCTCTACCACTTAAAAACAGGTCTGTCTTTGAGACTCCAAATAGACTTAAACCAACTGTGTTGGAGAACCTTATTACAACCTGGTCATCCAACAACATATTTAAAACATGGTTCCATTTTGTAATAAAATAGTTTCTAATCATGTTTAAATCTTGTTTAAAAGCATGCTATAGCCTTAGAGATGCTAGGTATCATTGTGTCTTAGGATGGAACTGTGCTTTAACCATAAGGAACAGCTATGTTGCAAACATTTTTCCTAAGTAACTGTTATTACAATATTGATGACTTTTATCATGATCTTTTCTGATAAAACTTGTATTTCTATCTCCTGTACAGAAAAATAAAAATATTTATTTATTATGTATGATGGATATGTACATACCCATCATGCATTATAAATAAATATTTTTATTTTTATCATATATACATATCCATTGTGCATGATAAATAAATATTTTATTTATTTATTTATATCCATCATGCATGGTAAATAAATGCTTTTATGTGTCTGTATGGAAGATATAGATAAAAGTTTTATCTAAACAGATGAAAATAAAAGTCATCAATGTTGTAATGACAGTTATTTAGAGTTAGTGTGTATGTGAGAGAAAACTATCTTACTATATCAATTTCAGTTACCGTTCAAGATGACATATAAAGAAAAAGTTTCACTTTTTTTCTTGGTAATGTATAATGCATTCTAATGTGTTAGAATGTTTTATATTTGTTTATGCATTTTTCTTGTGTTTCACCTTAATAAGAGCAGTAGTATGAAGTGTTACCTTCCTTGTTTTTGCTGAAATACTCCCTAAAGAACTGGAGAAAGGAGTCTTCTCAAGCCCATATTGTGATACTTTACTCATAGTAATTAGTACCTCGTACCAAAAGTAATGCTACTGCAGTCGGTGGGCCTCCCCTTACTATGATTTTCAAATGTAGCTAGGCACCTAATTTCCTTTGGTTTAATGTGAGCAAAGTACCTAGGCACTTTGGAAAAACCCCAGTAAGCACTTTTATATTTTTAGGCATATAAATATCTTTAAGGAATCTGACCCTTTGTGACTGTCTAAATTTGCTTGCGTTATCTATAAAAAGGAGATAACTTTGATTGTATATATTAAGCCAAGTGATCAAAACTGGTATTAAAACAATAGCATTAAAATGTTGCAAAAAGTCTTCAGCATTTTGAGTAGGTTATATTAGATGTTCAAATTTGGTGCCTCAATGTAGGCATATTAATTCATATTTAAGCACCTAAAAAATGCCTGGATTTTCAGAGATGGACCGTTTCAATTTTCATTGAAGTTCATCAGTACTTGGCACCTTAGAAAATCATGACTCCTATAGGTATCTGAAAATGGAGCAGATGTCTGGCTTTTAGCACCATATTTAAAAATACTGATCCCCTATGTTTTGGCAGTAACCATACAACTATGAAATATACATCTCATTATATCAGAATTGTAAAATGTCATGTATAAGAATAGTGATATTTTGTCCTGTCTGTGCTGTAAATTACATAAGTTTGTGCGACGACCTTCATGGCCACACCCCATAGTGCTCTAAGCACTGAAGCATTACGTAGTGCTACAAAAATAACATCTGTCAATGGCATTGGAAACAGTTGTAAATAAATAAAGGACTAGTAGTAATTTTAAAGTTTAGACAACTTTAATGTCTGTAAGGAAATGCTGCTTAGTTTTTCTCAGAAGCCAGCTGGTTCCAGCATCCAAAGCCTTGTAGATGGAATTGCAGATTCCTTTAAAAAGTTCCTGATTTGAAGATGCCTAAAGAATATCTAAAAAGAAGAGTGATTAAGAATTATACATAGTGTCTGAGCAATATATTAATTTTCCTTAGAGTGAGCATACAGCAGACCTGGTCTTCTAGATATGCATAGCCCCATTCTTTTATGTAGAAGTGTGCATATGTTAGCTTACTTGGGTAACCCTCCTCCAAGTATTAGCTTTCTATAGTACCAAGAGTAAGCCTTGTGCTATAGGAGTCACAAAATTAGAGGGAAGTGGTCAGTTTTTGTTATGCCCTTCATAATTATAAAGTAATCAAGCTTCTTAGGCATGCTTTATGCAAGCTAAATACTGTATTTACTCAAATCCAAGATGAGTTTTCTTTCCCAATCAGCAGAGGGGAGAAATAGCCAGTCTTGGATTTAAATACTGGTCCAGGCCAGATGGTGACTCAGCTCTGGCTTTAGCCCCAAGCCCAGGGCTCAAGCCTGAGCTGAGCCACTGCTTGCCTTGGCCCGAATGGCTTGTTTGGCAGGGGAGGGGGCACACAGGTGGGGAGAGTGTAGGGGAGACCATGGGAGGGGCCTGTTACCTGCCTCCTTACACCTTGCCAACCATGCCTATGCCTGCCTCCCAACACTGCCTCCCCCACTCCCTGCTCTCCCTCCCACCTATCTGGTCCTGATCCCCCTTACCTTCTGCTCCAGTTCTTGTCCTGACCTTGCTTCACCCTGGACTGGCTGGGTTGAGGTCAGGCCAGGGTCACACTGCTGCTGACTACAGCAGAGAAGTAGAACTGCAGCAGAAGGTAAATGGAGTCAAGGAATGGAGTAGTATGCATGGGGGGAAAGCAGGTGGGGTGGGTAGGCTGCAGGGGGCAGTAGGGGATAGAGGGCAGGCTTCAATGGGAATAGACATAGACATGGGGGGGCAAGGTGTGGGGGTGGGGCAGCAGGGGGCAGATACAGGAGTACAAGGGCCAGAGGAGCAAGGAGCAAGAGTCTTCCCCCTTGCCCTTCACCTCTGCTTTCCACACTCCAGCAGTGGGAGCATGAATTTAACAAAACCTTCCATAAATGAGATTCTATATTTGGAATATTATAACAAATGTATAATTGTCTGTGTATAGAATCTAATTACTCTCCTCTTACTCTTAGAGTTGCCCTGATTATGGCTCTTATTGGCCAAGCACCATTGGAACTTAAATTTATAAACCTCTAGGTCAGTGATTCTCAACCAGGGTTCTCAACCCAGAGATTTCAAATAGGAATCAATAGTGTTAAAAGCATTCTGACCTGTTGTGGTCTTTCTGGGTTCTTACAAGACTTGCTCTACTATTTTTCTGTAGACAAAAAATGAGTGAAAACTAAGAGCTGACATTTTCCAATGTGTGTTTTGAGACTAATGAGGGATGACTTGAGTCTAGCAAGGGGCATCTTGAGTCTAAACTATTGTTCTAGATTTTGTCTTTCTGAGGAAAGACAGTGCATTAGACAAGGTGATAATGTGCTACAATGACATAGTGTCTGTGTTTGTGGGCAAAAATCGTGATGCTGCCTCTACATTGCCATAGCAACACATCCACTCGGCATACTGCATTGCTATGGCGATGTAGTGGCTAAAAATAATTGTGCATTGCCAGCACGGCACAACATGGGCTGTTACTATGCCATCATTTAAATCCCACCTCCTTGACAGAACACTGTGAGAGCATTGCCTTAAATGGATCTTCACATCATTTTTCTTGCCCAATCTTCACCTCATTGGTTTTACTACAGGAAAGGATGATCTAGACAAAGGTAGACACAGAAGTTATAATTCTGCCACATTGCACATATGCTCATCTTGTATTCTTGCGTAGTAGGTAAATCCTGTTTGTCTTACCCATGTGAACAATAACATTGAATTTACTGGGAATACTTTTGTAAAAAAACTAAGCAGGATATTCCTCAGGGTGTTAACTTCAGGGCTTTCATGTATGCAGTAGGTCTGGTGTTAGGGACCTCTTCCATTGAAGTCAATGCAACATTGTCTGTGAACATGTGCAGAGAGTGCCATGGGAACACGTGAATAGAGTGTTGTGGGACTGTGAACACGTGCAGAACTCCCTGGCTGAAATGCTACAAAGTCTCTAGGAAGGTATTTAGCAGTGTGCTCTTCAGCCAGAGGGTGATAAGGGACTCCTCCTTAGCTTCCTCCAACCCTACGGGAGCCTGTCAGTGAGCCTGATAGCAGTCAACCCAGCATCTGCTCCCAGTCTGGTCCTGGATCAGCAACTGTTAAAGATGAATTCTCTTCTTCCCTACTGAGAGCAAAAGAAGCTCTCACAGCCCATCTTCTCCATTTCCTGCCCACCAAACTGCATCTCTGTGCCCTATGATCTGTCAGGGAGCCAGCCAAACTTCCTCCCTCCCACATGGATGGGGGGAGGGAGGAAAGAGCACTGTGGGATGCTGAAGGACTGAGAGACCTCTTGTAGTGCTATGTGTAACTGTTCACTTGTTATGTGATGCTACAAAAAAGTTCATGTGCTTGAAACAGGCAGTTTTGCCATTTTTGTGGCAAATCCCCCAATTTTGTGGTGCTGCAGATACCCTGAACATATAACACTATAAAGACATATATAGCACTACAAATGTATCTCATGTCCATGGCCTTTGCTGTTGATTCCAGCATCCTCTCATCTCATGATCTTACCAAATTCTATTGTGGTACACCAAATCTGTTGTGTGTAAATTATTTATACAGATTTCTGAGTGTGCACACACAAGCTAGAGAGTAAGACGTTAAATACTACACTGACAGGGCAAGCAATAAAACTAAACAAACACAGAGATGTTCTTCTGACATTATGATAATCATAATATCAAACCCCTTTAAAACATTAATATAGACTTCTTTACAGTCTCCCTGTGCTGTGGTTTATATATTTCAGGGACATCATAATATTTATATAAGAAAAACGTGTTTTGATTAAATTCATATTCAAATGTCCTTTTACCCTCCTGGGTATTTGTTTTGTGTGAGATTATATTTCTTAGGAAAACAGAAGAAAATCTATTTAGATGTTCCTGAAACTTGCAGTTTAATTTCAAGACTGTTAAGAACTGGTGGGGTGAGGTTAGGATTGTGAAATAAAAATAATTTGGCTTATTCTTATACATCTGACCTTTGTTCATTAGCACACTGTAATCATATTGGTTAAAAGTTTGGGAAAGTGGTTCTTCCTTTACTCTTTCAAAATGAAACAGTTTGTTCAGAATTACTGTATTTATTCAGAATTACCAGCAAAACTGTTTTGTTACTACTATTTAATACTTTCAAAACCAGCATATCATAACTGTATGATATGTTGGATTTATTCTCTTTTTCATTGCTTTTTGCTGTTTTTTTAATATTGAAGGTGTCAGGTGGTATAAAGGATATTAATGGCATTATATAGTAGTATAATGTTTCACATTGTTTTCTATCAACTGTACAGCACTTTACAAATATGAAAGCCTTGTTCCTCAGATGTGTCGATGATCAGAGGAGTGGGGCAGGAAGAGTAACCCCAAACTGTTTTTCTGCTTCAACCAGATCTGGGTCTGGCTGACAGGTTGTTCTACCCCAGGTTGTTCAGGAGCCCAGAGCACAATGTGACCACCAACTCTCCTATTTCCAGAGCATTTCCTACAAAGGGGAGAGACACAGGTGGCCATCAAATATTCTTTTCTGTCAAGGAAAGATATTTTCTCCTCTAAGGCATCTTTTTATGTTTCCTGTTCATCTGTAGTAACAAAAACAGGTATAGTCTGGCCTTAAAAAGTCTTGCACAGCACAACATTAGAATAAACTCATATTAGTTTCCAGTTTATAAAAGCAGTTTAACATAGTGCAGAGGGCTGGCAGGAAGATTGGTTAGTGAAGCCCTCTGAAGGTAAAAAATGCTATGTAAGTGTTAAATGATACTATTTAATCTCTTTTTCCATGTTAATTATTCTGGAAACTATGAGGCCTAAGTGTGTTGGAGTAATGTCTTCAAGTACCATATAAAATCAGGGTATGTGGTAGTTTGAAATTCATACTCTTATTTATGATGTATAGGAACTTTTCTGACAGTTTCCACAGTCAGCATATTTTATCATCTTCACATTAGTTTAACCTTCAGAAGCAGGCATTTGTCTGGTAAAGGGCTGTATTGCCTAAAATATGCAGACAGCAATATTAACCTTCAAACAATTTTTTGACAGCCTTTGTCACAAAAATTTTTTGGGTGTAGTCAATAAGCTGTAGTCTACTTACAGATGCAGGTCCAGATCCATGGGTCCTTGCCTACACTGAAAACCAGTGTAAGGTTCTATTCAGTATCTTTAGGGGCATCAGAGCCTGCCCAAAGAGACTCAAAAGAAAAGTGTTGTCCTCTTCCAACAAATAAAGGCACAGGAGCAGCAAAGCATGTGGCTTTCTATCCATATACCTAGAGGATAAATTTGTCTCTTAATTCAGAATTATTTTAAACAACTCTGTCATGGGTCCCAGTTATGAGAGGTACCTAGAATGCCAGGCTCTCTCAACTCCTACAGAGTTCAGAGACAGTCAGGAGTGCTCAGCATCTCACATGACCCTCTCACAGTCAGCTTGCTTATATTTCTTAAGCCTCTAAGAGTATTAACAGAGAGACTTCATAAATAAAAAGAAAAATATACCTGAACAGAACATAGTATTTCTTTGATGTCTCCTCTGAGTAAACTGCCTACATACAATACTGTGCAAAGCTGTGATACTGCTTTTACATTAATTTATTAAGTATCTCAGAAAGTATAAATAGAGTTGATTGAAATCCTTCCCTTCACTAAGAATGCTATGTTCTATATACTGCACAGCCACTGAATAATTAATCTTCAGAACAATGCTTTCCAGAAGGGCTGTATTATCACTAGAGCTGTGAGAATCTTCAGGTGCTGATTCAATTCGGAGGAGATTCAGCCTGATTCAGCAGCCGAATTTCCGAATCCAAATCAAATTGGGAGACCAATAAAAAGGTCTGAATCAATTTGAAAGATTCAGAGAGATTCAGAGATTCAGGCAGTCCCCACTCACTGCTGCAGGAAGCTGACCTGGACTCTGTGCTGGTAAGTGGAGGTGGGGGGCAGCTGGAGCAGGGAGGAGAGAACCATGAGGTGACCCCCACGAGGCCCCATCCCCTGCATGCTGCCCCAGCCACCCTGAGCACCCCCTGACCCCTGCCTGCTTTCCCAGCCATGTCAGTGGCTGCCCCGCCCAACCCCAGCCTCCCGGTTCTTTAAATAAATAAATAAATAAATAAAGCCCCGCAATCAACAGCTCCTACCAGGCAGGGGGCAATCCCCACTGCCCCACTCTGCGTGGGGGGCTCTGCCACTAGCCCCCATCCCCTGCCCACTCTCCCAGCCACGTCAATGGTTGACCGGCCTGCAGCATCCTGGCTTTTAAAAAATAACCCACACTCACCAGATGCTGCAGCAGCTGTTGGGGCCTCTGGGGGCTTGTGGCAGAGCCCCCCATGCAGCACAGGGCAGTGGGAGGCAGTGGGGATTGGCCCTCTGCCTAGCAGGATCCAGTGAGTGCTAGGCTTTTTTTTTTTTTAAGTGGAGGGGTGCTAGGGCCAGGGCCGGGCAGCCATTGACAGGGCTGGGATAGTAGGCAGGGGATGGGACCTGTTTGATTCAGAAATTCGGCTGATTTGGCAGTAGTCAAATCTCTGAATCAGATTTGGCTAAATCAATTCAGGACACTGATTCAAATCACCGAATCCAATCACTGTTCCCCGAATTGGGCAAATTTGAATCCAAAGTGAATACTAGCCACTTCAAAGGAAAACAGTACCTGAGTTTGGGTAAAACTTAGCTTAGGAGCCCAGCACAGCTGTTTGGAGCCCGGCTCTGGGGAGCTGCTGCCAGCTGGGATCCCGGGTGCTCCCGGCAGTTAGCTGGGACGCTGCAAGCCCTGCTGGGAGCAGCCTGGGTTCAAGCAACCACCCGGAGCCAGGGTAGCTGCTGGCAGCCACAGAGCCCATGCTGTGGGGCAGGGGTTTTGGGTGAGGGGCAGTAGGGCTGGGGGGCAGGGACTTTTGGGTGGGGGGCACTCCAGCCAAAAAATGTTGCCTACCCCAGTTTTATACACTGTGGACCAGACTGCAAGAGAAAATCCTTCTTAGGTACTTTTGAAGACAGCAAGAAAAAAGGAAGAGCAATTTACTCATAATTCATCCCCATCTCCCTTCCCATCCTTGAGCATCTGGACTACCTTCCTTCCCAGTCACTCAACTTCATGCAGCCTTTGTCACTGTGCAGATGTAAAGTTATGAAGGCAGTTATGCCTTTTAATTTATTTTACCTTATGCCTTACTTCCAGGCAAAATGTTTGTTTCATTTCCTCCATTATTACATCAGCTGCTGTTGGAGGCAGCCATGCTAGCTCTTTGCTCCTCATACCTGTTTGTTTTTAAAGGCATCTTCTTTTAAGGTTGTGGTCCACAGTGTGAAAATGTTTGAGATTCTTAGTCTAGAATTCAGAACATACACACGGACTGAGAAAGTCCTGCATTCTTCTTGGAGCTCTGGCTATGATGTCCTCTGGGACTTTATGTAGGTCTTTTATCCTTTCTGAAGCAGTTAGTCTCTAAGGTGTCACCCTCCCCTGCCTTCTAACTGACTTGATTAACATATCTAACTATGTTTCTCTTTGTATTTTGTTGGCCTGAGATACTGCTAAACCCTCAGCCCACTGATTTCCTTGGAAGCTGCATGACAGCCTTGTATTTCCTAAGCAATAACTGAGGCTGTGATAAATCCTGTTTTCTTTGTGCAATACAAAAATGGAAAATTTCCATTTGTTAATCAAACCTGATTTTACACTGATTTTAAAAATAATCAACCCATTGAAGTGATCAAGTACGTTTTTACTGCTGTGGGAATATTTGGCAAGATAACAGGATGCCTGTCTCTGTATCACTGCTTCAGGTTCGGCTCAGTTCCTCCTCACAGTAGTTCTAGAAAAACAAAACAAAACAAACTGCCATTATGAAATGAATGACAAAGAAAGATCAATCATCCTTTTCCCCAGTCTAGGGTCCAGTAACTCATGTGCAGAAAAAAAGTTTCCTGTGGTTTGATTCTACATTCCTCCAGGGTCTGTTAAGGCCATTACTCAAGGAGTAGAGGAACAGCTGGGAACGAGAACAAAGCAGTCATTGGCACCCCTTGGAGGAAGGAAGGACTGAACCCCAGGAAACAGCTGATAGAGCTAAACTCAGCTTGTTTTTTCACCCTGTTCAACAGTTCTTGTGCCATGGCAAACAAAAGCTAGATATTCTGATTTCTTTGCTGTTTGGTTTATGATGTTGACTGAGTTTATTTTGTAAAGGGCTGTGGGAAAAGGTAGGGAGAACTACCTCTCATTCTTTTCCTCTGTCTGTGAGTTCGTGTCCTGATGAAAACAGTAGAGCTGCATTGTGTTTCTTTCCCCACCCTGTTTCCTATGACCCCAGATGCCAGAGTGTAACCAGGGCATTAGTGGTAATTTGCCCTTCTCGGGACAGTAAGGAATGTGCATGGAGTTTGGTTCTATCTTCAGATATCATTGGCTTTGGTTTTGGATTTCAGGTTCTTCTTTAAATGAAGAAAAGGAAGAAATGTTTTTATAACATCTTCTGTTTAAATAGTAAACTTAATGTAATGGTGCCCTTCAGAAAAAGTATAAAAATGAAGAATCTTACCTATCAATGTTAAAGGTGCTAATCTCTAAGATAAAGTATTTCCATGTCAGGTATGAGTGGAACCAAAACTGGCTGGTGTTGCACTAAGGTGCATGCCAGTAAAACTGCTGGCAGCAGCAGAAGCATTAGAGATGGCCTGGATTTCTCCCTCATTTGAAAAGTTGTGCTTCTTCATAATTTCTAATCTGGAGATATCTAATGGGACATGCCTAACTTTTGAGGGGGCTGGTCTGCATGTTTCTTTACCTGCAAAGGCTAGACAATGATCCCTCTATGCACAAATAGTCCCGATGTTATATCAAGAATGACTATAGGATTGAAGATAGTGCTGTACTCAGCTCTGATCTTGGGCAGGATTGGGCCATATGGGAATACTGTTTTGGCAATATAGTAAGGTGACTTTTTAGGGGGTGCATTTATTTTCCCATTTCCAAGCACAAGCCAGAATTTGACCTAATGGTAGCAGATCCTTAATTAAGAAAAAATACTTGCCAAAAATTTAAATGGTACAATACCTACATCAAGGGATACAACCTCATTAGTTTAATCAAGTCAGATATTTAACAACAATCCAAGATTACCTAATGTTTGAAGATTTAATCTCTTCCTATTGCTGGATATTTGCCACCTCCATTCCCACGAACAAATGCATCTTTAGCCTTTTGCTTCCTGTTCTGTTCTCAACTTTATATTTTTAAGACAATTTACTGTGCCTTCTTATATCCTTTGACCTGGTAGGGAGTAAGTTAACTGGTTTTCTCTGACTTTCGCTTTGGAGACCAGTGGGTGGGTATACTCTCAGCTTAATGTACTGTCTTCTAGCCACTTAATGGGAGTCCTGCAGTTAAAAACTCTATGGATTCCATTTCTTTTGTCATTTAGCTCTTGAATTTCTGTCTATGATTGGAAATCCCCTTACTTTGTTTATACTCTAGGAATGTGAGCACTAGATAATTATTGTAATCCTTCAGGTCAAAAGGTTTGTAACCATGCAATTAAGGTAGGTGGCATGGCTTCTCAATCCTGTAGATATTCACCATCCATAAGGAATTCCAATTCTATCCTTGCATATTAGGTTTTCAGTATAGAAATGAGCTTTTCTGTACACCTTCCTGGTCCCTCAGCTTTCTGTGGAGATGTGCTGACAAAGATTTTTGAGTCCACAGTTAAATGCTTCTCTTTAGTGAATGGAGGAAGAGTAGGAACCACAAGTTAATCCTTTTGGGGCAGTATTGACTTGTAGTAGAAAAATCCAAGTACTGCATATCACCCAGAGGAACATGTCAGATAGAGTGCTCCATCCTTTCCAGGCTGTAATGTCACTTATAACTCCAGTGCGTTGAGGAGCTTCTGTGGTTACAGAGGAGGAAAATGTCACATTTTCTCTGTTCCCTCTTTCAGTACGTATTAATCATATCTGCCTTGTATTTGTGTTCTTTTTATTTCTTGTCAGCCTCTCTGAAAGTATGTGATTTCACCTCATATTTCTAAAGAGGAAGTATTCCTAGCAAGATCAGCTATCTGCTTTTCACTAGCCTAGCCCAGCAGTAGATGCAGATTGTCTATGAGACCATCTTATGTTGCTTGAGGCCATAGGGAGTTTTACTTAAGTTACCAGAGTGAGGAACACACACACACACACACACACACACACACACACACGAAAGTATAGGGGTATGTATTATACTCTGTATCACTATACTGTATTTAGGTTTATAGGAGGAAACTGTTACCTTATGGATTAAAAACCTAACCAAAAAAGGAAAGTTCTGTCTGAAGATGGAGAAATAATAAGACATAATTGTTTCCCCACCTTTAAACTGAAAACTATCTGTGCATATATGCTTCTTTATACCATTTACAAATGCCCCAGGTGAGCTGCAATTTTAGTTACTCCTTCCTAAGGCAACTCTGACTTTCTGGATAGTGAATCTTTTAGACAGTAATAAACTCCTGGTGATAATAGTGATGATCACCATCTCAAATAAATGTCTGTTTAATTTTGCACTAGTGTAATGACTATGCTAAAAAAAAGTATATCCCAGCAGTCCCATCTGTTTAGAAAGGTACAGGAAATCTCCAAAACGACTTCTGGCATTTTCATTGCTCTGTTATTTAGGCATAAGTATTAAGGTGGTAAAAATGGGTCCATCTGTGGGAATCTTGTCTGTGTTAAGTCTCCTCGAGCATTAATAATGGTAGCACAACTTGTAGATAGCCAACATACAATTCAACTAGAATCTTGTTCTATCTGCCCTTCAGAACTGAGTGTTGTGCATTTGACCCTTAGAGAAAATTAGAAATGTACACTATCTCCAGGTCATTGTCAGTTATTCCTGTATCTAGAATTGTTCTTGGTTCAAGTTGGAAACTAATGCCTTAATTCTCTTTTACTCAAAAGTTGCACAACACAGTATTAACTAAGGCTGTTTGGCTTATGCATTGCTTAAAAAAGAGCTTCAAAGGGAAAAAGTGGATACTTTGCTTTTTTGTGTTTCTTTAGAAAATACAAAGAAGACCTGACAGGGATTTTGTTGTTGCTGCTTTATGAACCTTAAAATATCATGTGAATCTATTTTTTCCCTGAAAATCTAGTAAATAACACAAAAGTAGTATATGTTGGGAGCTTTCTCTACTGTTAACAGAAAGAATGTGGATGGTGAATCCTAATTAAAGAGAACATTTTCCCTACAAGTGTTTAAATCCATTAGATGATTATTTTAACTTTCCTGGTCTCTCCTAATATCCATGTATTTTCTGTTCTTCAGCAGTGCATAGCTATGTATAGTTGTCGGGGGAAAAGGTAAACAAGACTTGAATTTCTAATGTGAAGAAGAAAATAAAGTGAAAACAAACATTAAAAAGCTACTTCTGACTTCTTTTTATGTCAACTGAAATGTAAAAATGGCACAAATGCATTTTTTTCTTTGTGCATAATAATTAAAATGTTTTCCATACATTTATTTATTTATTTGTAGGAAGGTGTTTATTCACAGCAATAGTTCATGTGCCAAAATAATTATATTACGTGAATATACATCTATAAAATATCATCTGTCATGTCTGAATGCAGAATTTCATCACTTTGTTCCTGGTCACTTCAGAGAAATGTTGTGACTATATATGATTACCTGTAGGAAAGTAAAATCTGCTTGTATCTTTGCATTTCAGTATTGCCACTGTATAGTAATAAATCTATGTGTTTGATTACCATAGGCTGGAACTAATGGTTATATGGCTCCTGAAATTCTGATGGAAGAAAATTATTCCTTCTCTGTGGACTGGTTTGCTATGGGATGTAGTATATATGAGATGATTGCAGGTCGAACTCCATTCAAGGATTTCAAAGAAAAGATCACTAAGGATGAAGTGAAAAGAAGAACCTTAGAAGATGAGGTAACATTTGAGCATCCAAACTTCACAAAAGAAGCAAAAGATATTTGCACACTGTTCTTGGCTAAGAAAACAGAGAATCGTTTAGGAAGCAGGTATGATTTATTTCCAAGGTTAATAAAGCCTAGTCATTATTTAATACAAAGGAATGCAAAATCTTGACTTTCTACATAGATTCAAATCTTCCCATGTGCTCCTGGAGGTGGAAGAATCCTGCTCTATCAGGTCTGTCTTGGAAGACCATGAAAATGTTGCTCTTGTCTTCCAATCCCACCCCAGAAATTCATAGAAGTTTCTCTTTGGAGTTTTGTGGGGTAGGTTCTACATGGCTTTGGAGAACAGAGAGGATGTGGGCCAGTAGGAGGTGGGGGAACAGCCTCTTTCCACAGGATTGTTTTCTTTCTTGGAGTCAGCATGCACATCTTAAAAATGCACTGCATCTACATTAACGAAATGCATAGTGCCTGGTTTCTGGCAGCATGTAGGAACCATTCTGACAGGGCCCAGAACTTCAGTATGGAAGGACAGACCCCCTGCCTCCCTCAGGGCCTGTGGATACAAGCCTGCATCATCTGCTTCTTATAACTGGCCTCTTATCACCCACTCCAGCGCCCCCCATGTTAAAGAGTGATTTGATAGACTTTGGCAGAATGTCTTGGACCTCTTATCATCCCCTTATAATGAAAGATACACTTTGGGTGTGTCTACCGGTCTCCCTATGGTGATGTAGCAACATGCTACATCGCCGTACAGTGCACTACAGCAACATAGTGTTTATGTGGATCTACATGTGATCAGCAGCTACATCGCTATAGCACCACACTCCCTGTTATTGTGCACCTCTAGGGCAATGTAGCAGTGAAATCTAACCATACGCTGCATGCACAGCACAGTATGGGCAATTACTGTGCTATACTTTAGTACTTCCAAAAGAAAGTACTAAAGCACAGTGCCATAGCAACATTGCTGTATAGCAATGTGTAGACACACCCTTTGGACCCCAGTCTTTATCTGACATAAGTTCTGTTTAGGACTTCAGTGAAGTTTTTCCTTTGTTAATGATCGCTGGATTTGGCCCTGGGTCAAAAGCTGTTTTGTGTCCCAAAGGCATTCTAGGTCTCAAAACCATTTTGTGTAAGATCATTGGAAAGATAGATGTTATAGTATTTAACTTTTAGAATAGCTTGTGTTGATACATGATGCAAGATGCTAAGAAGACAGGATAAATACAAAGCAATCCAAAAAGTATATAAATAAAGAATAATAAATAGGAAATTGATGTGGCTATATTTAGAATATTTAATTATTTTAATCAAATATGAATGTAAATTTACCAGGTGTTTAGCTTTTCCATTATAATGGTATCCAGAACCTCTCAAAATTGTCAGATGTATAGACTCAGTGAAAATTTTCTATAAAATGTAGTAAAATATAATTAATTTATCTTAATAATTATGATAAATAAGGACAACTAGCTTTTGTATCTAGTCAGTTTTCACAACAGTTTTGAAAGCAAAAGTATTGCAAATGCTCCTGAAAGCTGGTGTTATATCTTTCTAAATTTTATCTGTGAAAGATATTGTTTTGCAGTTCTTATGCAAGGACATCTTCTGTTGAAAGCACTGGGAATTTCTCTTCGAAGATTTTGCACTCTTATTCTTCAGTGTGGGCATCTCTACACGTCACTGCTACAGTGCCATGCTTTAGTATTTCCTTTCGGAAGTAAAGCATGGCTACAGTGCCATGCTTTAGTACTTCCTTTCAGAAGTACTAAAGCACGGCGCAGTATGGATGGTTACTGTGCTGTGCACATGACACATGGGTAAATTTCACTGCTATGTTGCCATAGCAACATACTATACCTGGAGATTGTGCCGCTATGGTGACATAACTTCTGATCATGCGCAGACACACATGATCACTACATCTGCATAGCACACCATATGGCAGTGTAGTGCATCGCTACATTGCCGCAGGGCAATGTGTAGATGCACCTGTGTGTTATAAAGAGTATGGTGAACAACAGGGTTTATGAACCTAGAAAATATAGCCTATCACTTGTTTAGAAAACATAATATTTAGTATCTAATGCAGTCAGGTTATTGAAGATTTTTACAGTCAAATAGTAATTAAAATTGAGCCATGCATTCTAATTTGTAAATCAGGATATTTGCCACTAGTGCATCTTTACTCAGAGAAGTATTCAGTGTGTAGTACAATAACAGTAATAATACATTTAGAACTTTCCATCGGATATTGCAGTGCACTCTATGTACATTTATTTAGCCACAGAACTCCTATGAACTAAACTTCATTACTCTGTTGCTACAGATGGGGAAACTGAGGCTCCAACAAATTAAGAGACATGTTTGTGGTCATGCTGCAAGTTCACAGCAGAACCAGAAGTAGACCATTTGTTTAATGCAGACTTGTCTAACTGACAGCCTAAGGGGTGCATGCAGCCTATGAGGGGTTAATATATGGCCCCAGGACTCCCACCAGGCTGCCACTACCTCCAACTCCCTCCATTGTTCTGACTGCAGCAACACCCAGTGGGCTTCCCCTCCCTCATTTGGCTTCCACTTCTGGCTTCCACCCCAGGGGCCAGTGCAGCCTGGGCCAGTGTAGCCTATAGTGCTGAGGGAGCCTGTGGCCTGGTGCACTTGTGAAGTGCAGTGCAGCAAGAGAGCCAGTGGTTGAAGAGCTGAGGATGAGGTGGGGATGCACAAGGTGCAAGGGGGAGGGGAGACACCTCCACACATCTGCAAGCAGTGCAGCAGGGGGAGGGTGCATGCAGTGTGCAGTCCTTGGGGCCTGTGGATTGCACTGGTCTGGGCCCTGTGGCATATGGTCCCCATCGCTGTGGCCTGTGGGGGATGCAGCCCACAGCCACTCAGAAGCTGGACAGGCCTGACTTAATATAACCACAATACTATTCTGGTACCTATGCCACAATACCGCCGTTCGGTCTGCTATATGTTATATTATCTGTTAGCAGTGGGAGAGGTGCTTGTAGACAGTTACTTATGCAAACACTTTTCATTTTGTCACTTGACATTTCATACTGTTTTCTGTATGTTCTTTTCTGTTTGTGCCACTTGATGCTTTTGAAGGACTGGGAAAAGGTCCTTTAAAATCTGTACTAGACCAATAAGCAGAACTACAGTTGGAAAAAAGATACAAGGGGAAGAAGATGCTAGTTGTTTAAAGACATGAGTATGGAATTCAGAAAGGAATGGAGCATGATATTCAGTTATGAACTATAGAAATACCTTGCAGTATTGGGGAAGGGTCACAATGGCATTCATGAACAAAATTGTCCCTTTTTTCCTTACCCATATGGTGGACAAAGTGAGGAAAAGGTAGCCAGCCATACTGTGTATGACTTTGAAAAAAGCCTGTCTGTGCCTATTACACTGGAGACACTATTCAAGAGCAGATCATCCTTATGTAAAGATTAGTTTTGTAATTCTGCTAAAGTCAGTGAGACCTTGGGTTAGCTACGTAAGTGCCTGTTGCATAAGGTAAAGCTGTTTAAGGGCAGCTTTAATTTGCACACCTGACCTTTTGAAAGTGTTCTTTTTGTAGTCAAGATTTAGCATTGTTAGTTCATTCAGGAAAGATGAACTCCTTTTTCTCACCCCTGAGACTTGTGCAACACTACCACACTGTCTGGTGGCATCTACAGAAGTAGTTTATGGAGGATTAGCAAAGGACTTTGGTAGAAGTCAAATTTATTTGGGTGTCTTTTTACCAGAGTCGTGCAGATGTCAGGTTCTCACAGGGAGAGTTCAAGTACATCTTCTCAGACTAGTTAAAAGAAGCATCAGTAGGTTCCAGTAGATGGCGTTCCTGTAGCTTCATTTTTTTAAGTAATTCTACTCTAGGTGATGTCAGAAGAAAATGTATTATGTCAAGAGAAGAAACACTGAAGAAATCTATTGTGGAGCCTTCATCAAGTTCTGATGTGTTTTATCACATATTGTAGGAACAAAAAGCAAAATAAAACAAATCTGTCTGAGTGGGCTGAATATAAATCTTGCCCAGTTACTGTGGGAGGACTGACAGATCTATGAATGTCTTAGATCTGTGAGTTCCTCTGATTGACCTCAGTTCTATTGCTCTTTAGGCTAACAAAGAACAGGCTCCACAACTACATCAGTATTTGTATGTCACTAGTTAACCAAGCTGGTTCTAGGTTTGCAGACCCTTTACATATCAGGTTAATGTTTTTATACCATACTCATCACTGTAATGTGCATCTCCCTCGCCCAGCTGTCTGTCTCTAACACAGGGATGGGCAATTATTTCGGGTGGAGGGCCACTTACTAAGTTTTGGCAAGCCATGGAGGGCCACATGATAGGCAGCCAGGGGCAGATAAATATTCATTTTGTAATTTTTTTAGGGTCCCAGCAGGCCGGATAGAATCGCCTGGCAGGCCGCATCCGGCCCCCGGGCCACATTTTGCCCACCCCTGCTCTAACACGTCTCATATGGCTGTGCTGCTCAATCATGCCTCTTTACAACATTTGGTGGCCTTAGGTGACCTGTTTATATTAACCAGGAGTGAGAAGGTGGAGCCAAAGTGCAATTTTCAAAATAGGGAGCTGGAGAGGGCAGTTGAAGAACACCTACTACATTCGGCTGGCACCAGAATTAGAAGCAAACTGAGAAGGGTGTTCAACTTGTTTCTGATTCTTGTGTAATGTGGGCCCTTGGAAGAGCAGGACTGTCTGCAGTCCCATGAGTCTCAGACAGCCTATTTTGGTGCTTTTTCATGTCAATGAAGATGATTGGTTAGGACAGAAATGTATATGGTTCTTTTTAACTCATAGGTATGTTTTTCTTTTTTCTATTTTAATGTTAATGTTGATGTTGATGTAATGTTAATAGTAAGGTGGCAGAATAGATTTGGTTACAGGGGGAAGTTGGTGTGAAAGTATTAGGAAAGTGATTTAAGATTTTTGTTAGGACACCAAACTATGAATCTGACTGTGATCCTGGAAACCTTTATTTGCTTAAGTTGTGCTTAAGTAGCTCTGTTGACCTAAAACAGGCTAATCAACTGAGTATGGAGTATTTCTGAGAACAAAGATTTTAGTACTAGACCTTCCTGATGGTTTCATGATATGAACAGATAACCTTTCTGAATTAAGGTAAAGCCACTAATCTCATTTCTGCTTGTCAGCAGTCTCACACTGAAATATTGTTCCCTGAGTCAATGTGCATTAATTCCTGGTACTTCTTCCTACAGTGTACTGGAATTCTATCTCACTTTATTCTTAGGTCATTATGGGCTTTTAGTGTTTCTTCCTTTTTTGCTTCAGTTCCACTAAGAACCTTACATTCTTGGCTAAAAATTGGAAAATATCCTAATCCACTAGTCATATAACGACACTTGGCTTTTGAAGGAAAATTGAATTAAAATTCAAATAGACTCAAACTGTGGAGTTTGAACTTTCCCCAAATCTAAGAATATCCTGTTCTAGAGCTGTAATTTAGCCCTAGGGCTATGTCTGGGTTACATATCCCACCTTCTCTGCACCCACCAGATTTGTGTGTTTGGAAACCTGCGCACCACAGTGTTGACTAACGGTCTGTTGGTTTATTGCAGAAACTCAGATGATGATCCAAGAAAACACAGTTTCTTCAAAACAATACATTTCCACAGGTTGAATGCAGGCCTGATAGACCCCCCTTTTGTGCCAGATCCATCAGTTGTCTATGCCAGAGATCTTGCAGACATTGCTGACTTCTCTGAAGTGCGAGGAATCGAATTTGATGAGAAAGATAAGAAGTTCTTCAAAAAGTTTGCAACAGGTGCTGTCCCTCGAGCCTGGCAGGAAGAAATTATTGAAACAGGACTGTTTGAAGAATTGAATGATCCTAACAGGCTAGATACTGGAGGATGTGCAAATGGAGGTGAAGTTAAATCAGGAGTTTGCGTGCTGTTTTAAATATCACATCATTAACAAAAGGTGTTAAGATGCACCATGGAACTTTCCAGATTCTTGCAGTGTTTCAAAAACTCAGCTAAGATTTTAAACAAAACCCAGCTGATTTAACATGGGACATCAACAGGACAAGTTAGGACCTAAACTGAATAGACAATATTAATTAATCTTGTTCTAACAAAAGAGATAATGTCTTTATTCCACTGGAGACTATCAAGATGAAAACTCATGTTTATTTTAAGAAATTTAGGAATATAACAATCCAGCAGTGTTCCTGTGAAATGCATACAACAATAACATGGTCAGAAGGCACCTGTTTTAAAAATAACTGAGTCTGACATTTGTAATATGCTCATTTCCTTTCTTGATTTCTCTCCCTCTACATCTTTTTCTCTTACTGGATCAGTAGCTATATTAGTGGATACCATAGTCTAAATATATAGTTTTATTTGTTCTTATACAAAAATTGATGCACTTCTGTTTGTACTTCTATTTTTTAACATCCTGAATTGAATTATTTTGGGACCCATTTCTGCAAAAAATTGGTATTATGTTAAGTGCTTGCTACCTAAAGAGGTCCTAGTTACTATTCACAACAGTAGTTTTTCTCTTTGTTCTACAGTTTTCAGTAAAAGTTTTTAAATTTTGAAATAATAGTCTCAGTGATTAGACAATGTAGACCTCATGCATCACATCAAACTTAGGGATCTCATTGGCTATCTAAATTTCTTGATTTCTTCTAGCTTGTAGGTGGTTCAGTTGTGAAAATTCCAGGTTCTTATTGTAAAAGGGTTTCACAGTCAACAGAAGTGAGGATTTAGTTCAAATTCTCCTTCAGGTTGATGTCAATAGACTGAGGGTGATATTGTACCAGTGAAATTTAGAGCAGTATTTGACTGTTATTATATAAGATTATACTATTAAGTAAATATACCAGGTATAAAGAAATAGTAATTTATTGGTGAATGCAGGTTCTTTTTTGTTACCAAGTTAAACTTTCTATCAGGCTTCCTGATAATGTATCTGTATTTTGGTGAATCCTGTAGTTTAAATTAAACTACAAATAAATCTCACCAGTTTGTAACTGGCTTTTAAAGTGAAAACTGTCTAAATGCATTAGAAATGTAAATTCAATAAGACACAAAAATGTTGTACTATTTTTATAAGTGCTTTAAAGGTGGAAAATTATGTATATATTTATACTTTTAATCTAAATGAATAGTTTACTAGTTCTTACAAAGTATTTGATATAGTTCTGTTTTTATTTACCTATTTTTGGGCATCCTGATTTGAATTATATGGGGATCCATTTCTGCAAAATATTGGTTAGGTTCAGTGTTTACTACCTAAAGGGTGTGTCTACATGAGATGCTAAAAGTATAGTGACTAATTCTACTGTGCATTAGCGCATGATGGCAAAAGCTGTGGTAATGCGCTAATGCATAATAGAATTAGTCTACAGCAGTGGTCTCCAGCCTTTTTAAGTAGATCACCTTTGGCATTTAAAAGCAAGCAAAGATTTACCATGCGCTGATGTCACACCTCCCCCTGCCCAGCAGGTAAGTCTGGGGGGTGGGGGTGATCAAGGCAGAAGGAAAAAAAATTAGTTGGGGGCACACTTCCCCAGCAGGTAAGTCTCACCTGCCCAGGACCCCACTCAACCTACCTCTGTGGCACTGTCCCTCACCACAGGGGACTAAATCTAGCTTCTGCCCCTTCCCTCCCCCCGTGGACTGACCTGCTGGGTTGGACTATGCGCATGCATTCATGTGGGCAACTCAGTCCCCAACACCAGCCTTAGATTGACTCCAAGAGGCTCCAAGATCTACCGCAAGAGGCTCCGACATCTACTGGTGGATCAAGAGGCTCCGATGTCTACCGTTGGTTGGTGATCACTGGTCTATAGTAATATCTTTGTTAACAAAGCCTCTAGGAACAAAGCTCCTTTATAATGAAGTAAGCTGTTTTTTGCAAAAAAAAATAGAACAATTGAAAACAAAATCTTCGGAAATGAATTTTGCAATGAGCTCCCTGCACGCTGGCAGAGTTCTTGCCTTCAGGGAGCTGGGAGGGAGCCGGAGAAAGGCAGTGAGACATGGGGTGCTACATGCATATACATGCATGTGGCCCCAGGCAGCCTGCAGAACAGTTCCAGCAGGTAAGTAGGGGAGGAGAGAAGAGGCTCCTGTGGGGAGGGAGCTGGGCAGGGCTGGGGCTGCTGCCCAGCCAAGCAGTGCTTGGGGTTTGGGGCTTGGGACCGCAATGCGTGTCCACAGGGCCCCAACGGGGAGCAGGGTGGGGCTGCAGATGTCTCATTTGGGGGACGGCGAGGGCCACTTCCCCGCTGCCACATGCATTCCCAGGGGCAGGGGGAAACCACGCTCCCCAGATTTGTATGTGGGGCAGGTGCAGGCTGTGGGCTCAGGCTCCCATCCTGCTTTCCTTCCCTTGGTCCTCCACAGCCTTGCAGGCATGACCCAGCATGGCTGGAGACAGCGAAGCCGTACGGGGATCTCACTGCTGCAAGCTCCCCCTGCTGCCTTGGTGACATACCTCCTATGTGTGCTGCTGCTTTGAGTGGCACAGCTCTGCACTTCTGTTCTCACTGCAGCCCTGTGTGCAGGAGACACATTGTCAGGGCAGCATGGGGGGAGCTTGCAGTGGTGAGCAGTTTCTCCACGTGGCTCAGCTTCTCTCTGCTGTGCTGGGTAGAGCTTGCCAAGCTGTGGAGGCCCCGAGGGAGGGAAGCAGTGCGGAGTAAGCAACAGCAAGCAGCTTCTCCATGTAGGCCTGCTGTTCCCTGCTTCCCTGCTTCCCTCCTGGGGCCTCCACAGCCCAGCAGGTATGCCCCAGTGCAGCAGGGAGCATCTGAGTTGCACAAAGAAGTTGCTCACTGCTGTGAACTCCACACTGCTTCCCTAGTCTGGGGCCTCCACAGCCCAGTGGGTGCCACCCAGCACAGCAGGGAGCAGCTGAGCCGTGTGGAGAAGCTGCAAGCTCCCCCCATGCTGCCCTGGTGACATGCCTCCTGTGCATGGGTCTGCAGTGAGAGCAGTAGTGTGGGGCTGCATCCCTCAAAACAGCAGCACGCACAGGAGGCGCGTTGCCAGGGCAGCAGGGGGAGCTCACAGAAGCAAGGAGATCCCCACGAGCTCTGCTGTCTCCAGCCATGCCAGCTCATGCTCGCAAGGCTGTGGAGGCCCCAGGGGAGGGAAGCAGGGTGGAAGCCTGCACCTGCCCTGTGTACAGAGCTGTGGGGCGCAGGTCCCCCGGGAGTGTGCATGGTGGCAGGGAGCCATTCCACCCAACCCTGCAGCAGGGAGAAGCAGGGGCTGGGGGCTGCGAACCCACTGAGGTTCATAGCCCTGGCAGCTGGGGGTCTTCTCCTGCAGGGCTGGGGGAATTGGGGCTGTAGGTGGGGGGCAAGGGGCACCAGCAAGGCTGTGGAGGCTATGGGAGGGAGTGAGTGTTATTTTATTGCTTTATTATCTTATTTAACATATTTCAATATGTATATATATATTCATGGGCGACTGATGCCACCTTAAGGGAGGGATGTGCTCCCCCCATGACCAGTCCTGCTGACTTGGAGGGGTGTCCCCCGTGGGCAATCCTGCCAAATGGGGGGGAGGGGGTCACCAGCTGCGATTGCTGCAGCTGCTTCCAGGAGTGGCTGTGGCCACTTCTGGGAGCAAGCACCAGCCAGCACCTGCAGCAGGGGAACTGGCGCTCCTGCCTGCCCCCCCTGCCCATTGCCTAAGTGGCAAGTGTGGGCAGTCGGGATGCACCGGCACTCACCTACCCATCGCCACTGTATATATTTTCAAAATGCATATTTCATGTTTTCAGGCACATTTGACCTTATTTTTGTGAGTATCTAATTATATTTTCCTACTGTACCTTCCCTTCCGTGAAGTCCCGGAACGCATCCCTATGCCTTTGCCTCCTATGTTATTTCTACCTCTGGTAACAAAGTTTCTGATAACAAAGTGACATTATAAAACACATCTACTTCATTAACCAAGGTATTACTATACTGTGCGTCAGCGTGACAAAAAGATGTGCACTGGTGCTAGTGCACTGTAGCACTGATGGCAGTGCATTAAGTTAAGTTATTATAGGTACTAAACTTAATGCGCCATAGTTACAGCACATTATTGCACATGTAGATGTGCCCAAAAAGTCCTAGTGACTATTCAGTATTATTGGGAGGTAACTGCTTCTACAATTATGTACTTTGAACTTGATTCTGGATGCTGCTTGATTAATCATCCGACTTCCACTGGCTTACATGGAAACTGAGGGTGTTCGGTTCCTTACAAAGTAATGGGAACTGTTAGCATCCTGTCCTCTATTCCTTACAGATGCACACCTGCTCTTGAACTCAAAGCTTTGCTTTTAGATAGATTCTAGGATAGGACCTTTATGTTGTTATAAAACAGGAATTGCTTAAGATATACTGTCATCTCTAACCACCTCTAATGTACCATATGTGGGTTTTAATTATTGTAATGAACAATTCATATTCTAATAATGAGTTTCAGATATTTAAAAATGAATTAACTTTACAGGTACAGAAATATATCTATTAATATATTGACTGGTTGGTTCATAACTTTGGTATAAAGATGACTAACCATAAAAGGAATGGTTCCATTTTCTTTTAAAAGAATTCTTCAGTGTTCTGCACTCTATTTTGCAAGTAAACAACATGAATGATAATTTTGTTATACAATATTAGTGGATAATTTGGTTCATGAATAGCATTAGGGCAGCCAGAAATTGAATTCTGATGTGGATCACTAACTGTCGTACAAATCACTAACTGTCATACAGGAAAAAAAAAGTTTTCTTTAGAGGTTAAGGGAGTACACAGCATGCAGGCATTGAGGAAATACTAGTAATCCTATCAAATTAATAAAAACATGTAGTACTCTAATGGGAAAAATTCTAACCTGAGTTGCTTATATGACAAGAAAGGACAATTCTGAAATGTATTGAAAGAGAGGACAGGTAATTTTTCACAGGGTTAGGAGCCAAAGATTCTGTATTCTATCTTTGGCCCTACAATCAATATCTAGTGGTTTTTTTCCTCTGGCTCAGTTTCCATATCTGGAGAAAACTGTCACAGAGAGCAAAGGATGTGTTTGAGGATAAAATTATTGTTTAAAAGTGTTAGAGTTTCAAGTGGAAAGTTTCAAGTTAAAGAATTGCAAAGCGTTGTTATGTGACCTCCATCAAAAAAGGAAACCACACCTGGTTAGGAGGAGAAATTGTCATAAAAATTGTATCCTGTTTATGTCCATAGAAATGCTACCGCAGAGATCCTCCAGACCCAGTCTTGAGAGTGTCATACGGGTGTAGGACATAGGGGCTCTAGCATTCTGAACCACCTCCGTAATTCCATTCAAAACAGATTACTCCTGTCCTGGCAAGGTGATCTGTAGCAGGGGCTGAACATGGAGATGGAAAGCAGCCAGAATGAGGGCTAATAGTAATTCTACTTTCATGGTACAAGCATTTTGCAGAAGTTATATTTGGGATCAGGAAAGAATATTACCCTAAGGTTAGCTTAGTACAGATCAGAGGGTTTTGTCTTCCTCTGTAGTGGGGGGCATGGCCTTATTCCTTGAATCTCTCAAGCATATTTTAACAATGTTTGCACTGTACATTGGTCACCATGCTCCCTCTGCTTTACCTATGGCAGATTAAGGTATTATGTCTTGTGGTTGTGTAAGGGTCCACTGTGTAGTTTTCTTAATAGACTAGACAATGAGTTTGGATAGGATAGCGATGATCCTGTCTCAGGGAGGGGGTTGGACTAGATGACCTCTGGAGGTCCTTTCCAGCCCTACTTCTCTATGATTCTAAGATATACATGTCTGTCTGTCTGTTTGTACATTCACATGTACACCCACACACAACCAGAATTTGACCCTGCATTAAAAAGTATATTTCACCTAAGATTGCAGTGCTATTCCACTTGTTACAGCTCTAGGTTTTTCAAAGCTTATTACACTTCTGAGATAAGAGAATTCAGGACAGAGTTATTGCAAGCATATGGCATTAGATTATTCTAGTTTTAAATCATCATGTCAATAAGCCCCAACAGGATGCACATTAGTGGGATATTGGTGTATGCCTTAAGTGTTCTGTCAATTGCTCAAAGAAGCACTCAATCTACTAATGCATATACTGGCATGGGCTGTTAACTCAAGTTAGTTTAAGGATCTCAGTCTACTGTTTATAAGTAAAATCAGAATTAAAAATATCCTATTTTGTATTCCAGAAAGGCATTTGGAACAGGGGGAGAGGAAAGAGAAAGGTTGCCTTTGCACCTTAAGCCTATACAATAAAGATATCAGTTAAAAATATGACAAAAGATTAAAAAAAAGTTCTCTCATTGACCTCATTAAGTACAATGGGTCAGTTTTTGACTGCTAGTGTAAATCCAATGAAGTCAATGTTCATCGGGATTATTTAGTTGTGCGGAAGTCCCAGCTGTGTCCCATTAGCTATTGCTGCATCATCACAAAGGCTTAATTGGCCAATAACAATATGACTTTACGCAGGCAGCTCAACTTTGTATTCTAACACAAAATGGTTTTTAGTACACTGAATATCCATGGACTTCCATTACTGCTTCTTATTGACATAGCTGTCCTAGAGAAGCCGGATTCAGACAAAATCAACAGTTCCCTAACAAATCTGACAGTCATATCCAAATTTAAATAGGAATTTACAAGAGTAAGTAAAATGGGATTGAAATGAGAATTTTCCTTTGAGTTATAATTAAGTGTGAAGGATGGAATTTTGCAGCATAACTATGCTAAATTATTTAGGGTTGTCTGCATTTAAGAGTTGTAATTATTCTCATTGAAATTATAATTTTAGAGCTACAAATATCTTCATAATTATGTACAGATTATTGTTGACTTTACTCTTTATTAATTTATTAACAATATCATTAAAATTCTACTTTTTTATTTTATCTGAGTTTTTCCTGATCACACCTATATTTTGGCCAGATGAGCTGACCCAGTTGCTATTATAGCTGTACTTCACAGAGTGGAAAGATACAGCAGTGCTGAATCACATATTACATCCACGTTGTTGTATCAGTACGAGCTGGGCACCAACTAGCTAAGCAGCAGCTCTGCAGAAAAGGACGTGGGGGTTACAGTGGACAGTAAGCTGAATATGAGCCAGCAGTGTGCCCCTGTTGTGAAAAAGGCTAACAGCATGTGCTAGGCTGCATTAGTAGGACTGTTGCCAGCAGATCAAGGGAAGTAATTATTGCTTTCTTTTTGGCATTGGTAGGCCACGTCTGGAGTACCGTGTCCAGATTTGGGCCCCTGTGACAGTTGTGCCTCCTCGGGTCCGTCTACTAGTGACCCTGGAACACTGAGTAAGGGCCAACCACCTGCCTTCTTGTCTGCCACGCCGTGTTGTTATTTGCTTGATTGGAAGATATTAATTGAGCAGGAGGCTGCCCATTTTCTGTCTCAGTGCCTGGGTCACTATTTGCAGCTCCTTTCCTCCCCTTACACCACAGCCCAAGCCTTGCAGATGTACCTGATGTTGTTCAGGTCTGTTCTACTCTCCACGCCATGCAGATGCTCTCTGGCTTATCCCGCAGCCTGTACCTCACCGGCACCCTCTAGCTTGTCTCACAGCCTGCGCCCCTACCAGCGCTCTCTGGCTTGTGCTGCACTGCCCACTCCAGGGCTCCTCGCTGCCCCCTTCACTCTGGGATGGGGCCAATGTACCCCAAAATGCTCCACTCTCTTTGGCACCAGAACCCCCTCCACGCTACTGTGGGGTCCCTAGGAGGCCTCCTCCAACCCCTAATAGCCTCACCCGGTCCTCCGGTCAAAACAATAAACACAAGAACACAAAGCCCCTGGGCTACAAGATAAAAGCTAGACCATACGGTCAAATAAAATTCAATCCCTACCAGAGAGAGAGATCCCCAACCCCAGCAGCAACCAGGGGATGTTCCCACCGTCAGAGTTCTCCCCTTCATCTGCACTAGCTGAGTTCCTCCTCCCTCAGCTGCTGGAAGGTAACTGCCCTCCTGGCCTCCTGCCTGGGCTTAGGAAGGGCTAAGCCCTGCCCCTTCCTGTCACTAGGTTTCACTGGTTGCCCTAGCAACCAGCACCTGCCCAGTCCTGGTGACTGGCAGCTGAGCCTCCCCCTTCCCGCCACTAGGGGTCTCTCCCAAGCCATTTCTGCTCTCAGGTACAGGGCACCTGAGTGCTCTGCGATAGCCCCCCACTACAGAAAGGATGTGGATAAATTAGAGTCCAGCAGAGGGCAGTGAAAATGGTTAGGAGGCTGGGGTACACGATTTATGAAGAGAGGCTGAGGGACCTGGGCTTATTTAGTCTGGAGAAGGCAAGAGTGAAGGGATTTAATAGCAACCTTCAACTACCTGAAGGGGGGTTCCAAAGAGGATGGAGCTAAACTGTTCTCAGTGGTGGCAGATGACAAAACAAGCAGCAATGGTTTCAAGTTGCAGCAAGGGAAGTCTTGGTTAGGTATTAGGAAAGACTTTCTCATTAGGAGGGTAGTAAAGCCCTGGAAGAGGTTATCCAGAGAGGTTGTGGAATCTCCATCCTTGGAGGTTATTAAGACAAAGCCTTGGCTGGGATGATCTCGTTGGGGCTGGTCCTGCTTTGAGCAGGGGTTTGGATTAGATGACCTCCTGAGGTCCCTTCCAACCCTAACTTTCTATGATTCTGTAATCCTGTACTCTGAGAGCTCTTCATGATTAATGTTGTTATGATTAATGTTATTCTAAGGAATGCCAATGGAATGACTATAGATTTGTCCCCTGTCATAACTTGTATCCCAGCTAACAATAGCAGAGTAACAGTTTAAAATAACAGCTATTGAAAGGAGCTGTCCAGTTGCATTTGCTTTGCTAGATTGCACGCAAACACAGTAGATTTGTCTTCTGACTTTGGAATCTCTCGGATACATGGTTTGCTGTATGCAAAGGTAGATTTACTTCTTGCATTCGCTCTTGGCTGCTCTCCCACCAGCAAACACCCTCACAAGACCATACACTAGTCTAATGCAGAGATGTAACTGATAAATGTGCTCTGGGCATAAGCCATAATAGCCCCATTGCAGATGCTGCTGCAGGCAGAAATGTCAGCACCACCAGCAGCCATTATCTATCATCCAGTGCCACTGAAACTGGTCTTCACCAAAACGTGGTAACATTGAAAGCAGCAGCACCTACCTGCCCCTCCCCATAAACAACCTGATCCCTGCCTGCTGCTTTGAGTGCTGCTCTGCCCCCACCCAGCATGCTGCTCTAAATTTTGCCCCTCCCCAGGTGCTGCTCCAACCCTACCCAAAGTGATGCTGTGACTCCCACTGCCTCCCCAACTTTGGTTTTGACTCCCAGCCCCTCCTCAAACATCACTTATGTCCCCTTTAACTCAGCACCTGGGACCCATGCCCCAGCTGCCCACAACTAGTTATTCTACTTTTAAACAATTACTTGAACAATCTTAATGCTTTGTTTCATGATAAGGAATAGAAGGCATATTCAAGTAATTACATAGGTCTAAACTCAGCCAGTATGTTGGGTTCCTCAGTAAGGTTCCTCTAGAAAATTTTTGTCTTCATTTGAATCTCAAAACAGTTTAAATAATGAGTAATTTCAAGACAAACTGATAGAATTATACCAAGGTAAAACTGCTGCAGTTGGGATGAAGAAAGTGGTGGGTAGGCATCTGAAAGCACAAGAAGAGAGAAGGAAAGAAAAAGTGAGGAGGAGTGGAGGAGAAATTAATCATAATGAAGGTAGTATGCTCAGTTCAGGAGCAAGTTAATCAGGTAGATTAGAAGGTAATAGAGACATTTAATGATTCGAAGGGGAAGGTTGATGAGAACAGAACAAATGAGGGGGTGTCCCCAGGAATATCAAATGGTGAAGCACTCCTGATTGTAACTGAGGTCCAGAACTTCCTGAGAACTTTCCATATCCTACTATAAAAGGTATTGTGTAGATTATCTTCAGCAGAGTCACTGCTGCCCTGTATAGTAGAAATTAGATAATTCACTGCTCTCCTCTGACTCCCTTTCCCAGCTGGAGCAGGCTCAAGAATAGAGCTTCTAGACCAGTTGCATGACATAGCTCTGCTTTGGGACAGGTAAGGGAGAGTATCAGGATAAGAAACATTACTTAACTCCATTCTATATGAAGGAAAAATTATCTCAGAAAGTTAGCATCACATTACTTACTGTTACTATCAGCATCAACTGATGAAAAGCATTTTAATGTTAACAAGCACACAGCCTACTCATAGCAGCAACATCATTAAGACCCACACAGCCAGGGGCAACACACAGGGGGTGCACACAGGTGCACGTGCACCCCTGAGCGTGGTGGTACACTCCCTACAAAAAGGCACCACCATCTTGCCACACCACCATCTTGCACTGCCAACAGTGCCAGTGGCATCTGGGGAAGCTCCTGCTTACCACCACTGCTTTCCCACTGCCACTGTAGGGCACACATTCATGCACACAGCAAAAAGTCAAATCAGCAAGAATAATGTTTCCTTGTGGTAAATTTGAGAGATGCTTGACATACTAATTTACATCTCTGAGCCAAAGCTTATATTACTTCTTTTTTCATGATAACATCAATGAACAAAATGAACAAAAGGAGAAAATGTTTCATGGAGGCGGTACACAAATGGGCTGTTTGACAGACAATTCAGAGGTGATGTATTATTTGTGTAATGTCAAAACAGCAGCGCAGTGTGTGTCATCCCATGCTAAGAATTCAAGAAATGGGTATAGGATTGGTAGAAATGCACGCAGTTAGGGGAAGAAACATAGTGGATAACATGGTAAGCCCCTACATTTTTGTGTGACATATGATTGCTTCCTTGACTCACTTCAGTGGTATTGCCTCTAGGACTAAAAAGGTTAATTTCTTTCTCCACACAAGTGTTGGTCTTGTAGACCTGGGTTGGTGTGGATAATCTTTCGTTATATGAATGGGTTTACTTTGGAGATATTGTGGAAGACCAACAACTAAATACTCCCTTTTAACAACCATCTGCCATGGGAAGCAAAAGATGGAAAAACAATTTGACTTACTGAACTGGGTACTGCTGAGTGCAGTGGGGTAACTGATTCCTAAACTTCTGACCAGACAATACAGGCTGTGCTGTCAGCATGTATTGGTATGTAAACCTAGCTTTTCCTTACTAACCTACATACTATATTCCAGTTGATTAAATAAGATATTCTGGTTTTGACTAGGCTGTTCTGTGTTGCTTTGAACATGTGCTGCTTGAATAGCTTTCAAAGGGATACATTTCAAATAGGAGTTCAAACCCATTTATTCATGCTGAAGGTAAGTGGTAGTGAAGAAGCCAAGGGTCCAGCTACAGAGCTGCTGGATTTCCCCTTGCTTAAAGGTGGACACCTATGAATTGGCTTTAAAAGAGGAGTTGGGGTGGAGGTCATCTTACTATGTGTGTCTTTGACATGTCTTAAACTCCATCCACCATACAGACAGCATCAGCAGTAGACTGGTCCCAGTCTTTATTGACCATGTGTTGTGATAAATTTAAAGGCAGAGAGAGACTAGTACTACTCAGGAGACCTATTGATTCTGGTTTGTATTACAACCAATGCAACTTGCTTTTCTTTGCGGTAAGACTTGCTTAATTGACAATTATTGTCTCCCAAATCAAATAATGGATTCTCATATTGCTGTTCTTGGGCTTCCCCACCTAATAAAGTTCACTACTACTGAGTCCCGTCCAAACCTGAATATGTTGCCTTGTTCTGTCTTTATCCTTCCATAGCACAGCTAATCAAAAAAGGTTACTTTCTTGTTTGAAGTGATTAAGAATATGGGGTAGAAGCATGCTGAATGAAAAAACACTGACTGATTGAAGCTAATATTGGGCCCTTATAAGACCCATGCTTCAGTGGGCAAGTTCCCCTCTCCTAACTGCTCCCTGCATCTTATTTCATACCTACTGGGGGGACTGGAGAAGAAATAAAAAAAATACAGTCAGTTCAGGACCTTTTATATACTCACCAAAAGAACACTGGATAAAGAATTTAAAATGAAACAAGGAAGGAAACCTTAATATCTCACCAATAGTCACAATCAAGATTGAAACATCTTAATTCAGTAGAGGATTTAACTGACTGGCAATGGTAAATTCCTTTACCAAGCAGACAGCTCCTCTTCATCTGGTAAACTGACCCTGGTGGAGCAACTTGGCAATGGGCAGAATTGGCTATGACCATTAAATAAACGTGTGGATTGACTCTTACAAATTTAAACAAAATTTAAAAACAAGATGAAACAAAACCAAATGGAAGTAGATCACAACTGAGCTATAACAAGGGTGTTTTTTTCTTCAAATAGGTCATGGCTGCTTGTTTTGTGAGTGTTGGTCTTTTTTAAATGATAGCTCTTTATTTGCCTTTGCTATTAAATAATTTTTTTCCCCAAGATTTCATTGATCTATATTTATTTTGAAAAAGTAAAGACATTTGTTGCAAAAAAGAAAGTGAACTGATGTGAAGTTTTGTTTTGCAGAGGAAAGAAAACACTCTGACCTTTTAATCAGTGTTTTTGAAGGTACACTTTCTGAAACACTGCATTCCCACATGTAAGCACACAAGTATACCTCAGTAGTAGCAGACCAGCAGTGTTTGTCTTGTCATTTTTAGGAAAATCTCTAAACTTGCAGGACTTGTATTAAAAATCAAAGTGTCAGCAGATATCCAGTAATAACAGTTCTCTTTGGGCATGTCACAAGACACTACTGTGCAGTTGTTACTGCGCATTTATTTAGTACTTGCTAATACAAGTATTTATTGTAATACAAGTATTGTATTAACAAGTACTAACTAAATGAATAGTAATCTGAGTTACTGTGCAGTAGCACTGGCAAACGTATTTTAGGTGACACTACTCTGCAATAGGCTAATAATACTTATGCAATAGTATATTAGCACTGTTGGTGCTATGGCATACTACTGTGCACTATTTTTTGGCTACTGCACATTCAGCATCTTGTATAGATGTGCCCTTTGTATATCAGTTTCAATGAGGAGGGGAGGTAGAGTTACTGGGTGAAGTTGTGACTTGCAGTCATTGGAAGTTTTGCTGTCAACTTTAATGGAACTGGGATTTCACCAGTTATCTTAATAACATACATAGAGTGAAATTCCCTTTTGTGCAAAGTTGTAGCATGAGTCCTATATGAGTGGAGTCTTTTGGCTTCACTCATATCAGTATGGGATTAATAGTGAGAACAGTCTGCCCTGCTTAGTTTAGTATGAAGGTTTTTATATATGGATGACAAATTAATTAAATAACAAATTGTTAAATTCTGTGTTTTTATATTAAGGGACTGCATAATAAAAATGTGTAGTTTCTGTTCCATTGTGCCAGTGACTCTCAAGCAAAAATCCCTTCTGACCTTTCTTTTCCAAGGTACAGTTTTTACCCAAATTGAAGACAAGTTTTTCCCCCCTCATTTTGTATCTGAGTAGAGACCCAGGGCAGGTGGCTGCTGCAGCTACAGCCCCCTCCTATAGAGCCGGAGCCAAAGCCAGAGCTGGAGCCACTGCCTGCCCTGATTCAGGGCCAGGGTAGCTTGTGCAGGAGAGGGACTACAGGGGAGACCATATGGTGCGGGAGAGAGTGGTGTACTGTACGGGAAACCACATGGTGCACAGCCTGGGTGAAGGGTGGGAGGGAGGGTCATGTGGTGGGGAAGCAGAGGAGAGACCACATGGTGCAAGAGAGGAAGTGGGGCAGGGAGGGGAGGCAGGATTGGGCAATGGCAGGATAGCTGCTTGAGCCCTGGCCCTGGCCCTAACCCAGGCCCAAGGCTGGAGCCACAGCCAGCACTTGCCCCAGACTGGAGCCAGGGCTGGAGCTGCCACTACTGCTTATGCCTGGTCAGGCTGGGCTGGAGCCACAGGGTCTTCTGTGCTACTGGCTGGAGCTTCTGCACAAGGTGGCAGCACGGGCAGGGCAGGTGGTGGGGGGATAGGTGGCAGGAAGGACAGGCAGAAAGGGGGGCAGTAGCTCATGGGGTCAGGCAAGAGAGGCAAGGAACAGGAGTCTGCTTTCCTCATTGCAGCAATGGAGGGGACTAATTTAAGATGACTACAATAATTATATTGTATACATAAAAATTATAATTTATAGTTTTCTATATATAGAATCTATTTATTGGGGGTTCATCTTAAAATTGAAGTAATCTTGGATTCAGGTAAATATGATAGATATGGTAATATTATGATTTTTGTGGGGAACATGTTAGATCAACCTGTCCAGGTTATAAACTAATATTTTGAAACAACCACTGTCTTGACACAATATGATACATAATAACCATAATTCTATGGCTCTTACATTAAGATAGGATTTCTGAGTCTTTTACTGTGGTTAGAATTGGCAGCAAACAAATTAATTGTGTTGCGTGAATGGCTATTGTCTTCTGTTTCCGTAATCTTCCTGTAAGGGGGAAAAAAATAATCTTCTTGTAAAGGGTATTATTTGAAATGAACAATGACAAATCTAACAATAGTAGAGTGGAAATGTTACTGACTTTTAAAAACTGAGGTTTGCAAAGAATTCCTAATCTCTAGCAAACCATGAAAGCACATAGTGTTTTTTTCATTTACGTTTTAGACTGTCTATAAACCCTTTGCTGGTAGACCACAGTCCTCTTGAAGCTGACCTGATACACCTTGTAGTTGATATTCAATGGATAAACAGTGCTGGGAAAGTTTCTGCCCCACTGGGAATAAGGGCCCCAGGCTAGAATCCAGGGGCCCTTTCCTTTCAGGGCAGAATAACTGAACCTGGCTTTTTCTTCCTGGTCCCACTTAGTCCCATCCCTTAACCACCCACATGATCAGCTTCAAGAAGAATGCAGAAACAGAAGATGCAGGTTCTCCCCTATGGATCAGTGGGGCCTCACACCTGGGTTTTCTGCTCCCTTAGCCAGTGGACTACCTACTATGTTACTAGACTAAAACGTAGAAAGACACTTCTCCTTTATTGTCTTAACATATGTTAACTTACTTAGCCTCATGTGCACATTTGAGCACTCCTATTTTGCCTAGCCATGGCACAGTCCTACCTAGGGCACCTATACATTTGGATCCCCAGAGCTGAGTTGCTCTGGGTGTGCCAAAAACTACAGTTATGCAGCTGTGCATATGCTATTTAGGTGTGTAAAGTGAAATAGGATTCTTCCCAAGGTCTCTCAGAGCGGGATAAAAGTTATTCACTTATTCTACAATACCTCACTTGCACAGAGTCCCCTATCACTGCTGTTTGTGACTTACACATAGGCAAAATTTCTGTGCATTTTTGGGACTCCCTCATGCATATGCAATACTAGGCATGGAAGTCAGTGAGAACTTAGCTTAGGGGAGGACTGAAGGATTTGACCCCATTTTATTTGTAGAAAATGCAATGTTGACGTTCTTGAATTACTTAATTTCTCCTCATCATTTTCCAGTACTGTTGTAGCAAACAGCAGATTCCTTTGGAGAGATTCTAGGTCTCTTTATTTCCAGTTAATTCTAGTTGGCAGCTTAAGTTATCTTCACTACATATTAAAGATACCAAACTCAGTACAGGATTCCCTTGTGGGTTCTGAATGTGCAAATTCACTCTTGTGAGATGACCCTTTTTATACCAAAAATTTGTTATATACAAGGTAAATTCACTCTTATGTGATCAGTGTGGTGGAAACCCACAGACAGCTGTTTTGTGCAGTGCATTGTGGAAGTGACATGCACCAAAATATAATCTCCTGTGTAGATCAGTGCTCCTCGTTCACCGTCTGTAATTGCCATCCCCATTAAGATAGTGTCCTGTGCTTGTGTGTATTGTCTGCTGTTGATGAGTACCAAAATTGTCTTGTAAAAGTGGTAGAAATGGGTCTGGGGGTCAGTACAATTGAGGTCTTGGAACGTATCCCTATTTGTTACATTGGAAAGTGGGTTCCTTTTACGCAAATTCAAGTTATGCACCTTTTTCCAGGAACTCATGTACAGCATAAAGTGAGGGAAACCTGTATAAAGTATCTCTTGTACTGCAAAAACCTTTATGTTAATGGGTGCATCATACCTTTACGTGTATAAACATTCTGAGTGCTTTCCTTAGGACTGTTTCTACAGCTTTTCTGCTGCCCAAGTTCACAGAATTATTTTTTTTTTATTTTTGTTACTTTGTGCTCACTCGACATGAGGAAAACTAGTGAAATAGAGAACAGTGCGGCAGATTTAGTTATATTTTGACATACATAATTCAAAATGTATTTAGAATTATATACACACTAAAATAATCAGTATGTTTTATCAAGAATGGCAACAATGAGTTCAGATGTAGAAATACTTTGCATTTTTCAAGATGTCAACTAGATTTTCTAAATATGAGATAAAAAATTAAAGATGTATACACATTTGGTTTAAACTGAAAAAAAATGTCTAGGATACTGAGCTGAGCACTGTGCGAGAAATTCCAAGGACCATTTTTTAAAGATAAACTAACTAGATTAATTTACAGTTATTAAGAACTTACCTTTGGTGCCTCCAACCTCAAGGTTGGCTGGAGCAGGCAGCCAACAGGTGCCTGATTAAGGTGGCCGTTTTCAAAAAAACAGTCAGCCAGGCAGAGACAGCAGTTAGCAGCCGAGGAAGCAGCACCATCTGGATCCCTTGCAGTGTGGAACATCCTGGAGGTAAAGGCAAGAGCTAGGGGGATGGCTTGGAGGCTCCTGGTCTTGGGCATGACCTAAAACTGTACCCTGCCAGGGAAGGAAGGCGCAGCAGTCCCACTCAAATACCAGGACCACTCACCACCCCAGTGAAAGGCAGGTCGTGGCACCTTGATAACTCCAGCTCCCATAACACTGTTGGTAAGGGGGCCAGGCATGGCTGCAGCCACCTAAGCCCCAGGGGGTGTAAGACCCCAGGAAAGGAGTGGGGCCAGGCATGGCTGTGGCCACCTGAACCCATGGGGTGAAAGACCTCAAAGGCCCCAGGGAGGGGATAGTTGTGTAGCCCCAGAGAGGGGACGGTAATGAAGGCCTTGACAAGGATTGAGTAGGGTTGAGAGTCAGCATGCTGAGTTTGGCTGAGGGACAGCGAGAAGGGCAGCACGTGGCCCCAGAAGATCAAGTTGTAGGGTATGAGAAGCCTGGTTTCATAGTTTCATAGTTTCATAGTGGCTAGAGTCGGAAGGGACCTAGGTAGATCATCTAGTCCGACCCCCTGCCTTGGCAGGAAAGAGCACCGGG
>NW_017728910.1:33379691-33388269 GCF_001723895.1 Crocodylus porosus | reverse complement strand
GAGTTCCTCCTGCTTCTTCCCCATACTTTGAGCATTCGTGTAGAGGCATTTGAGGCCTCCAACGGTTGTGCCCACTGACCCCCTAGTCTCAGCAATGCCCCATCCCCCATCACTTACCTGTTTCTCCCTTTTGACCATTGGTCTGGGCTCGCTGGCTGTTGCTGGGCCTGGTAGTTCATCGTCTCCTCTGCCTAGTGAGGGGCTAGGGCAGAGTTAGCCCTCCATTTGGTGAATCATCTGACCACTACCCAGGTGAGGGTTGCGGGAGAGGCCCAGAAGACTACATGTTGCCACCTGAGGCATGATTCAAATAATCCTGATGGCCTACGGGGCTGCTTGAGGGAGCAGGGCAGAGTGAAGGAGGAACAGTATTGTGCAGTGGACAAAAGACCCTGTGAGAGAGGGTGAAGTGCAAGAGGCCCCAGTGAGAGGGGGGTGGTATGAATGTGTGAGTGAATGAGACCTGATATTGGCCCAGCTTTAGTCTGGGAGCATAGTGACATACTGGATTCCATCTGCAGGCATGGGCCATGGTGTAGGGGTAGTATGGAGCCATAGATAGTGTTCCCTAGCATCACGGCATATAATGAGCAGCCTCCCACATTTTCCACCAGTTTATTGTTACAGCAAAGTCATGGCAGACAAGACTGGGCAAACTGCCCCATAGACAGGTGGGTGGGCCGACTTGAGACTTGGCCCCAAGCTTGCCCCCTGTCACACTGTTGTTTGAGGGTTTCCTCCTGGGAGTAGGGTCATCAAAAATCTACCTTAGTTTTTTCTCTGGCACATATCACAGTAGTACCTAAAAAAAAATCTTGCTATCCTATTGTGGAAGCACCTAAGGTGGGGTAAGATGAGTGCCATACCATCCGTCCTGAGCAAGCCCCCTTCCCCTCCACTCTCCTGCCACGACTTGGTGTTATTGAATGGAAGGAGGGGTTCAGTGGTGATCCTCTTCCTGGGGACCCCAGGGACAGTGGTACTCACAGTCTTGAGGTGATGTTCCACAGGGCTCCACCTCCCCTACACCCCATTCACTCACAAACCAATGGTGCAGACTGCATTGTTCTGCCATGCCCTGTAGACCCCTTTCTCGACAGGATCAGCATCGGCGCAGGTACTGGTGCGTTAGCTTGGCTGTCACTTTTGCCTTGGGTGCTGACGAGTAAGGCTCTTGCTTCCTGGTGTCTTCCTCACCGCCTCTGGGTGAGACACCTCTAACGATCTTCAGTAATGTAGGCAGCTGGACAAAGGAGGGGGTGGACTGGCTCCTCCCTCCCCAGCTTGCCCAGGGACTCTGCTCCCCCTGCTCTAGATGCCGGCACTGAGCCAGCTGCAACCCTCCTGTTTGTCACAGGAGCCTCACCATGCCTGGCATGCTCCACACTGGTGTGCTCCCTCTCCTCTCTGCTGGGTTCCGTTGGGGCTTTTTAATCTTCCCGCAGCAGCTGCTCTGGCTGCTGTGATTGGCTCAGCTTTTCCCCACCCCAGAAACAGCTGATTAAACAGCCAGCATAACACTGGCTCACGCAGCCGTGGCTCCTGCTCTGGCTCCTGCTCTGGCTCCAGCTGTGCTCCCAGAGGTAAGTTTTCCGGGGGGGGCTTGTCTGCTTGTGTGGCTTGGGGCCCGCAGGGTCTGCCCCATCCCCTTCAAGAGCCTGTGGGGGCTTCTCGCCGCTATACCTATGATAAGAAAAGTATTTAGAGACTGCCTCTACACAAGAAGTTGGTTGCACAGTAGCTCATTACTACTGTTCAATAGCTCGTTACTGCTGTACAGTAGCGTTGCATCATGGTTCATGCTGTGCAATGCTACTGCACAGTAGTAATGAGTTACTGCACAGTAGTACCGAGCTACTGTGCAGTCAGTGTCACCAAGAATCCATGAGGGGATGCTGTAACACTGGTTACTGTGCAGTCATTTAGTATTTGGGTATGCAAGTACTAAATGACTGCACAGTAACAACTGCAGAGTCAGCACCTCGTGTAGATGTATCCAGAGTGTATGGAACAGAAAAAGGCTGTTATTTTTATAACTGAAAAATGTGGCTAAACTAATTTCAAGAATTAAAACTTCCAGTGTAGATATATTTTCCATGTTTCAGGGATGTTGGTTGTAGCTGTGCTGGTCTAAGGACATAGGCAAACAAGGTTCTTTGGGTAAATCTGATATCTTTTATTAGTTGGTCTAATAAAAGATATTACATTTACTCAAGGAATCTTGTCTGTCTGTGTAAATATATTACATTTTTAACTATAGTTAAAAATACAACTAAAATTCCATTTCCTTGTGTTTTACTCACAGTGTAATAAATCTTTCTCCCAGCACTTAATTAAAATTAGTTCATACCAGGATGCAAAACTGATGACACTTACGTGGAAGTATAAAAAATTCTGCATAAATGTTAGGCAAAAAGTTGAGATGAGCTTAAATTGTGATCATTGGATTAATATATGAACTTTCCCAAAGTTCAGCGTTAAGATTTTGAGTCTTTTCATTACAGAAATAAGACCAATGGCAAAGTTCAGACACATATCTGAATTCTGCCAAAGTTCAAAAGTCTTCACAGAAATGGAATTTCGCTTGACCAAGTCCTTGCAGCAGTAAATAAATATCATGTTTTTCTCACATACAACATACATCACCCCCCTCCCCCCTCTCCCACACCAAAAATGTATGCAGGTATGAAGATGTATATGTCCCCAAAACTGAACAAGCTGATTATGCACCATTATGTTTGTACAGCTTCACACAGAAGGCCCTTTACTGAAAACGATGTTTTTCTTCTGTTCTGTTGGTGAACAATGTAATTAAAAAATTAAGAAATGAAAATATAGTGGTAATATTACAACAAACATCCATTAAAATTACCACAGGGAAGGACTGCAGTATGAAAAATATTACAAAAACCTTATGGATCACTTTTCATACCCACCTTTTTTTTAGTTTACTTTTTCTTTCCTCTTTATTATGCTGTGAATATGATGATCCAAACTCTTACTTGCTTGGTTTTTAGCTTTGTAACAAGCCAAATCCTTTTCCTCTTATTTAAGTACTTCCACTGACCCTGATACTTAATATCTCAGGAGGCAGGCTAGCAGGCCACCTGGAGAGAAGACACAAAACTTCTATTAGCTGTGTAAATACTCAGCCATGTTTTTCTGATGTGTAGATTTGCAAACCTCTGCCCAGGACCCCCTGGTGTTTATAAAAAGGTATCATGTGATAGAAATCCTGCTGCCCTTTACAGCCTGTAGAGATCAGCTAAAATTTTCAGCTGAAGGACATTTTTCTTCTAAAGGGCAGCATCTGGCCTCTGTACCTAGAATGAATTGATGTAGAAAAACAAAAGCATCTCAACATCAACACATCCATATTTTTAGTTCATATTATTCTTTTTTTCAATAATATAAAGCTGTTCAAGAGGCACTAGTAACAAAGCTGCCTCCATGATTTTATGAAAAACTAGAAAGGGAGAACTGTTGGAAGTGCTGTACCTGAAGTGGGTTGCACTAACATATACCAAAATTATGAAGAAATGTAATGTTAAAACAAAATATTGATGCCCTTGTATGAAAATGCTGAAGAATATGAGAATGAAATCTAGAGGGTTCTGCAGAATCAAAATACGTTTGCAAAAATAATTCCACTTAAAACCAATAGGATTTGATTCTCTATTAAATTTTGTTTACAGCTTTTGTTTGAACTGTCCTAAAGAGTTACAGAAATAGTGTAATTCTCTGTTGAGTTATTTAGGATGGTTAAAACAACCAAACAGGTTATCCTTTTCCATTAAATTCAGTAAGAATTTTCCTTAAAAGTGGCATCAAGTCTTTTACCAGCTTAAAGATGGAAGAAACTTCTGAACTGGACATTAGAAAATGTAAGTGTGATAGAACAGTCCCAGTTTCAGACTTGGAAAAACCCTGACTGTCATTTTCTGTTTTTAGAGTATTTGCTTCTCAAACTTCCTTTTGCATTAAGTGAAGAAAATCGAATTACCCAACATTATGATTCATTCTGAGAGTAAAGTTCCTGTTATTTTAGAGATGTGAAGTTCCTTCTGAATATTTCTGTTTCTTTCTCAATATAGAATAAAATAAACCTATCGACACACATATGTATTAGTCACAACCCTTAAAAGCATTCAGCATCCTTACCTCCTTTTAAAGTTAATGGGAGTCATGGGTACTCAGAATTTCACAGGATCTGGCTCAGTGGCTCTTACTGAATGGAGACAATACCCATAAACAGTTATTATATTGTGGCCGTTATTACTTTAAGGGCTTGAGCAGTGCCAATCAAGAGGGTCATATGGCCATCAGGAAGCCGCCTGATTGAAGCAGGGCTGCACAACTGCAAGATAAAAGCAGACCCTGAGCAGTAGAGCCAGCAGCCTGAGATCTGCTTCTCCCAGGTATATCTGGAGGTCTAGAGTAGGAACTATGTGGATGGAGGAGGCTCCTAGGAGCCCAGTGGGGTCCCAAGCTCCAGGGAGAAGGCTTTGGGTCTAGGGAGAGCAGGGCCCAGCCTAGGAAGGGGCTTATAGCTTGTGGGCCTACACAGGGGCTAGGCAAGCCCTTGATTAGAACTGGCAAGGGTGAGACCAGGGGCTCAGGTGAAACCAATTGAGTGAACACCTGCCTCATATAAGATCTCGGGGGTTCTAGACAAGCCCAGTAAGAGATAGCTGTTTATGGTATGGCCCAGAGAGGAACCTCTGTGGAATAAGAGGGTCAGCTGTTGCTGCACAGGCTGTGATGAAGGAGACTGAAGCACAGCCTCTGGATGGGAGGCATCCAATGAGGGGTCTGGAAAGTTGGGGCCAGATGAGACGAAGCCAGAAGATGGAGGCTGCAATAGAGGGCCCAGGAGAGACAGCAGCTCAGATACAACATATAGGAGCTCAGTGAGGAAAGACCATGGCAGGTAGGCCTACATTGCTCCTGCGGAATGACGTAAAAATATATCCCGCTGGGTTTGGATGGTGTGGTGGGGTTGCTTGTGGCAGGGCAGCTTCCACGAAATGCCACACCTATGCCTCCCCAGTGAAGGGTAAGTATGGGGCACCAGAACGTTTGAGCCCCTGCTGCCTTGTGGGTACCCCATGGAGGCAAAAGTCTGGGGAAGCACACCCCAACAGAAAAGCAAAGGGGCCCAAGCCTATTGAGTGGGGCCTGAGGCAGGTCCCAGGCATAGCAACAGACACCTGAGGCCTAAAAGGTGTAAGGCCCAGTTAGGGTGCGGAGTAGTGACCCCAGAAAGGGCTATAGTATAAGGGGCTAGAAGCCTGGTGAGATGCCCATAGAGCCCAGGGCGTGAGTTGAGGCCCCAGTGAGGGATCATGAGTTGAGGCCTCAGTGAGGGGTCATGTGGCCAAGGTAAGTCTTTGGATGCTTGAGGCCAAGTTTTGGCCAGAGGCCAAGTGTGGCCCAGCAATGAGGCTGGGGGAGTTAGCAGTGATTTTGGATGCCATCTACAAGGCATGGGACACAATAAAGGGGAGGTCGTAGCCGTGTATTGCACCCTTGACATCATGGCATTAAAATGAGCAGCCTCGCACCTTACAAACAACTACCTATTTGATTACAACAAAGGCGAGGTAGGTGGGCAGGCTGATACTGTGATTAGCACCAGGGATGGCTCCCTATCACATACACATTTTTCAAATAAATATACCTAGCAGCTTGTAAGTGCTGTATGTCATACACAAGCTGATTAAACTTTTTTATTATTTTATTTTGAAGCATCCATCCACAATGTGTCTGCAGGCACTTTACATTTTTTAGATTTGGAATGAAACAAATATTCTCAAATCAGGCAAACTATAATAGGTGCCTAACAGTTAATAAATAATTCTGATAAGGACAAGTTGTCCAGGTACAGATATTACACTTTTATGGATATAAATGATCAGAAACCAGTCTATACCCATAATAGAACAAAAGTTTGGTGCACACAAACTCGTTTAAAAATGGTGGAGCCTGGTTTAAGGGTGCTGACAGCTGTGCAACTCCTTGGTCTAACTCATGGCACTTCACAGAGCACCATGAGTTAGATTGACTCTCCTGACCCAACAGACATTCACCGTTGGATTGGGAGGGTAGAGGATCGAGCTCCATTTTGGAGTCAATCTAGCAAGAGAGACTGTGTCTGCAGCCTTTTTCCCTAGCCCTGCCCCATCTCTCACAGCCCCAGTGCTGTCTCAGGATGGGAGTGGGAGAAGCAGAGGAGGGAGATCCATTCTGGGGTTTGCCCAGCCTGTGCTGGATTGGGGAGGGAGGGTGGATTAGAGCCTTCTACCTTGGGGCGGGGGGAAGCTCCAGTCCACCTGCCCAGTCCCCCAGTGCAGGCTGGGCAAACCCCAGAAAGAACTCACTCACTCCCTTCCCCCTCCCATTCTGAAGACAGTACCAGGGATGGAGCTGGGCACTCTCGATCTGCTTTGGGTTTATTTGTTGTATAATCAAACACTTTTTAAACCACTCTGTAGCCATGCACTTCTGTCAGTGTATGGCTATAGAGCTCTTTCAGGGACTTATCATGAGACAAAAAGTCACTTCTGTCAGTGCCCTAAGATCCCCCCTCCCGAAGGTAAATGTGTATTCTGTTCACTACCAATCTAAACTACGCTGCTTACAGAAAACCACATTTACTTTGATTGATTCCACCTTGGGCTTTTTGAATTTCTGTACCTAGTCTTTATGTCAGTGGCTTATAGAGTAAACTGATCTTTCTGTTGAACTGTACATGAAAAGTTGCCTTACCGTAATACCATTTTTTCTAAGCTTTTGGATGTTCATTATGATTCATAAGCATTAATTAAGGATGCTACTAGTTATTATAAAAACATTTTTCTTGAGATATACTATTTTTAAAGTGTATCTGAATTAACATAAGTTTGAAACCATGAATGTGTGATTCTTTAAAGTCAGCTTTATTTGCTGTCAAATATTTAAGATTCATTTTCCTGGAAACAAAAATATAGTGTGCCAATTATTATAATAAAGAAAACACTTTCCAAGGTTTGGCTTGATGATATCCTCTGGGTTTTGGAAAGTGTTTGAAATGTTTGGTTCTCTGTTGATAGTCCCAAGGGCAAACTGAGACTGCCTCACTCTGGTTTGTTTACTGAGGAAAGAATAGCTGAGACACAGCATTTGGTTTTCACTGAAGTGCTGCTTTTGACTTGGTTTTCCAGCTGGCTTGACATAGGCACAATGAGGTCACTCTAGTCTGAGATTACAGAGTGAAACAGTGTCTCAGCTGGAATGAGATAGTGCAATGTGACAGAAGAGAAAACCGAATTTTTCTCTTTCCCATTCACTGTGATGCTAGTTTCCTTGGTAATATTTCAGTAAATGAGGAAGATAACCTATTTTATGTCTCAGTCTTATGTAAAAGATATCAACATTGTAGAAAATTAATTTGCACAGATACAGAAATTGCAGAGGCAGACATAAAAAAGAAAAATATTAATGAGAGATATTGAGAAATATTAATGGGAAATATTAAAAATATTGACACATGCCAATGACAGACTTCTAACAAACAGGACAGGCACATAAAAAGAAAATGAAAACTGTCCTCTCAAAATGTGTACTCATGATATTTAGTCTCTTCTACTGGATGTATTATCTGTATAATATATATTTCCTCCTTGAAATATTTTTAATAAATTACTGGGCCAAATTGTGTGAACTGAACAAGCCTAGTGTATGGGCTGTATGGAGGGGTGTTTTATGTGCGCACATAAAGAGGTGGAGTGGGGAGTGAGGAAGATGCAAAGGGAGACTTTTCCCAGGGTATAATAACATCAGCTGCCATTGTAGCCTTTCACCTCTGGCACTATGAAATTTGATCTACTGACTTGCAAGTTAACAGAGTCACAATAAGGACGAGTCTGGCCTAAAAATACTTTCAAACTAAATAATATTTATTATAAATATTATAATATGGCGGTCTGGTGTAGTGCCTGAAGAATGGAAGAAGGCCAATGTGGTGCCAATCTTCAAGAAGGGAGGAAAGTGGATCTGGCTAACTATAGGCCTATCAGCCTGTCTTCTATTCCAGGGAAGATCTTAGAAAAGTTTATTAAAGAGGCCAGCCTTAATGGACTGGCCAACGCCAACATCCTAAGGGATAGCCAGCATGGGTTTCTTGCGGGTAGGTCTTGCTTGAACAATCTCATTTCCGTCTATGACCAAGTGACCTATCACCTAGACAAGGGAGAAGAGATTGATGTCCTATATCTTGACTTCAAAAAAGCCTTCAATCTGGTATTCCATGATCACCTCTTGGTGAAACTGCTAATTGTGGCTTTGGGTCCACCACGATCCACTGGCTGTAAAATTGGCTCTGGTCAGACCCAGAGAGTAGTAATTGATGGAAGTCACTCATCATGGTATCCTGTGACCAGTGGGGTCCCCCAAGGCTCTGTCATTGGACCCATATTGTTCAACATCTTCGTTAATCATGTGGACATTGGAGACAGAAGTGGACTGGCCAAGTTCGCCGATGACACCAAACTTTGGGGCAAAGCATCCACGCCAGAAGATAGGCGGGTGATCCAGGCTG
>NW_017728910.1:33378461-33379586 GCF_001723895.1 Crocodylus porosus | reverse complement strand
GATCAGAGGTCAGGAAAACAGACCTTACGATGACAGGCTGAGAGCCATGGGGCTCTTTAGCCTAAAAAAGCTCAGGCTCAGGGGTGATCTGATGGCCATCTATAAGTTTATCAGGGGTGACCACTTGGATTTGTGGGAACATTTGTTCACCAGAGGACCTGTTGCAGAGCACTCAGGTGCCTTGTGCCTGAGGGCAGAAAAACAGCTTGGGAGAGACCCCTAGTGGCAAGAAGGGGGAGGCCCAGCTGCCAGTTACCAGGGCAGCCAGGGTAGCAAGTGCTGGTTGCTGGGACAACTCCTGGGGAGCTAGCTGACAGGAAGGAGCAGGGCCTAGCCCATATAAGCCCAGGTAGGAGGCCAGGAGGGCAATTCCCCTCTGACGACCAAGGGAGGGGGAGCTCGGCTAGTGCAGACAGAGAGGAGAACTCTGACTGTGTAATCATCCCCTGGTCACTGCTGGGGTTGGAGTGTCCTTTTTTGGTAGGGATTGAATGTTGTTTTGGCCGGATGGTTTAGCTTTTTATGTTATAGTCCGGGGGCTTTGTGTTTTTGTGTTTGTTGTTTTTACTGGAGGACAGGGTGAGGCTATTAGGGGTTGGAGGAGGCCTCAGAAGGGCTCCATGGTAGTGTGGGGGCCCTGGGGCCAGAGAGGGCACAGCATTTGAGGTGTGCTGACCCCAGCCCCAGAGCAAGCGGGGCAGTGGGGAGCCCCTGAGAGAAGGCAAGGACAGGGCCAAATCACAGCAGGGCCCAGGTTGAATACCACATTAGTACCATCTGTGAGGCTTGGGCTGCAGTTTAGGGGAGGAAAAGGAACCACAGACAGCGCCCCCTGGCACCGGGGCACAAAAAGTGGGCAGCCTCCTGCTAACTACAATCAAGCAAGCAAGCAAAATCAAGGCATGGGAGGAAAGTAAGCAGGCAGTTGGCCCACAACAGGATGGTGGAACCACCAAGAGAAAGGCTCCAGTAGTAATACTCCTGTCACAGCACCCCAAGGGATGATGAGGTCGAACGGTCATAAACTACTACAAGACCGTTTCAGGCTGGACATAAGGAAGAATTTCTTTACTGTCCGAGCCCCCAAGGTCTGGAACAGCCTGCCATCGGAGGTGGTTCAAGCAC
>NW_017728910.1:33266637-33378361 GCF_001723895.1 Crocodylus porosus | reverse complement strand
GAGCCCCCAAGGTCTGGAACAGCCTGCCATCGGAGGTGGTTCAAGCACCTACACTGAGCACCTTCAAGAGCAAATTGGATGCTTATCTTGCTGGGATCCTATGACCCCAGCTGATTTCCTGCACTTTGGGTAGGAGGCTGGACTCAATGATCTTCCGAGGTCCCTTCCACCCCTAATGTCTATGAAATCTATGAAATCTAGCCTCTTTTTTGTAATTTATCCCCACCTTGAAGATAAATTTGTATTAATAGGTATTGTTAATTAAATTTCCATTCAGGCCAATGGCATTAGCATGGTCAAGTGAAAAATGTCCGGAAAAAAATTAAAATATTACACAGCAAAACTATGCTTAAAGAATATTAATGTTCCATAGCATTCAAAAAGTTAAGGTATGCCTTAATTCTGGTTGTCTGTGTAACCTTAATTCAGTCCATTTGTGTACATGCATTATGATAGTTTCTAATTAGAAAATAATATACAATTTTTTCATAGGATCCCTACCTCATGAAGTGTATAGGACTACTGGTGCTTTTTGAAGGAGCAGCTATACAATAGGGTTTTTTTCACCTTATTTGTGTGGCCCCATGTCTTATTTACTGTACGCCATTCAACTCCTGCTCTGAAGACAATACTAACTATCCTGGGGGCTTTTCCATGACACTTATTGCCATACTATCTCACTGCCTCCAAACATTAAAGATTTATGTTATAATTCCCTTGCATAGGTGGGAAACTTGTGGCACATAGAAAGTTTAGGTGGCCAAACTGGGACATGTCCTAAATTTTTGGTGTATTTACTATAATATACTTTCCTTCTTCAGTGTACAGTTCTCATAGACTTAGAGTACTCATTGTTTCTGCAAATTTGACTAAACGGCCTCAAGCTTAGCACCCAGAAATGAGGAACATATTATTTGTAGTTACCCATAAAAAGTCCATTCTTGGCAATTCCACCAGCTTCCCTTTGCATCTCCATGAGAGAAAGTACAGGATCCAGTTAGAATCAGAATCATAGAAAATTAGGGTTGGAAGGGACCTCAGGAGGTCATCTAGTCCAACCTCCTGCTCAAAGCAGGAACATTCCCAACTATATCATTCCAGCCAGGGCTTTGTCAAGCAAGGCCTTAAAAACGTCAGAGGATGGAGATTCCACCGCCTTTCTAGGTAACCTGTTCCAGTGCTTTGCCACCCTCCTAGTGAAACAGTTATTCCTAACATCCAACCTAAACCTCCCTTGCTACAAGTTGAGACCGTTACTCCTTGTTCTGTCATCTGTCACCACTGAGAACAGTCTAGCTCCATCCTCTTTCGAACTCCCCTTCAGATAGTTAAAGGCTGTGATCAAATCTCCTCTTAGTCTTCTCTTCTGCAGACTAAATAAACCCAGTTCCCTCAGCCCTTTCTCATAAGTCATACATCCCAGTCCCTGAACTATTTTCATTGCCCTCTGCTGGACTCTCTCCAACTTGTCCACATCCTTTCTATAGTCAGAGGCCCAAGACTGGCCACTGTATTCCAGATGTGGCGTCACCAATGCCAAAGAGCTTCATATTCATAGATGTTTGGGTTGGAAGGGGCCTTAGCAGACCATCAAGTCTGATGACCCCAGCCAGGTGCATGTCTAGCCTCCTCTTAAAGACCCCCAAAGTAGGCGAGAGCACCCCCTCCCTTGGAAGCCCATTCCAGATTTTGGCAGGCCTTACTGTAAAGAAGTACTTCCTGATGTCTAACTTAAATCTCCTTTCCATCAATTTGTGGCCATTGTTCCCAATTACCCCAAGGGGTACCCTGGTAAACAGAACATCTCCTATTCCTTGCTGTCCCCCCCGATGAATTTGTAGGTGGCCACAAGATCACTTCTCAGCCTTCTCTTGCAGACACTGAAGAGATCCAGGGCCCTCAATTTCTCCTTGTAGGGCTTTGCCTACAGGCCCCCAACCATATGAGTAGCCCTCCTCTGAATCCTCTCAAGGTTGTTCACATCCCTCTTGAAGTGTGGTGCCCAAAACTGGACACAGTACTCCAACTGCAGCCTGACCAATGTTGCATAAAGGGGAAGTATCACCTCCTTGGACCTGTTTGTCATGCACCTGTTAATGCATGATAAAGTGCGATTAGTTTTACTGATCACTTTGTCACATTGATGACTCATGTTCATCTTAGAGTCAACAGTGAGTCCAAGATCTCTTTCTGCTGCTGTGCTGCTGAGAAGGTCCTCCCCCAGCCTGTAAGTGTGCTGATGATTCCTTCTGCCTAGGTGCAGCACCTTGCATCTGTCCTTATTGGACTGCATCTTATTCTGTTCCACCCACTTTTCCAACCTGTGCATATTTGCCTGGATTCATTCCCTGCCCTCTGGTGTGTTAACTTTATCCCATAATTTGGTAACATCTCTGTCACAGGAAGAACACAAGGGATGGACCCCAAGGGGTCAAGGGGGACCCCTGGGGGCTGGAACACCCTGGGAAAGACAGAAAGAAAGAAAGAGTGAGGGAAAATCCCTTACCTGCAGCTGGAGCTGTGGCGAGACCGGAAGTGGCGGCAGGACCCACGCGGTTCGTTAGCCATGTCTTTTTAAAACTGCGGCCAGCTGGGGAGAGGGGGAAGGAGAGCCGGCACAGGGAGATAAGAGGCATGGCAAGCGAGGCAGAGGAGGAGAGAGCGGTAAGAGAGTCAACAGGGGAGGTACTCCCAGGACCCCTTCCTGAAGGCAGAGGAAGCAGGAACGCTTCTCACAGGGCAGAAGGCTGCCTCCAAGTCCTCCAGGAGGAAGACACCAGCAGCAGGCTAAAGAGAAAAGAAGCGGCCACGCTACATCCCGATGCAGGACCCTTGGGAGAGAATCCGGGGCATCAGAAAGTTGAGTGGGGTAACCTGGGTGGGTCCCAGAGAAGAAAGGAGAACTACGGGATTTGAGGCACCGAGTCAAGAGGGACCAATACAGGTTCAACCCAGCTCCAGGGACAATCCTAAGTGGGAGGCGGAAGGCTTAAGCAGTGACGGGGCTACTAGAAACAAGCCCCAGGACATAAAGCGGCCCAACGGGGAATAGAAAATAGCCTAAGCTGGAAAGGAGGTCGGGTTCTGCTTAGCTCATAGATCACTCTCCGCAGAAAAGGGAAGAGAGTGGGACTAGGGTGCAGTAAGGTGTGGGTCAGGGCTAATCAGGGAACGCTCGGACCAAGCTGGCTGATTTTGGTAGTTAGAAGGTCACGGGTGTTGTAAATATTCTTTTCTTTTGGTTTTGGTTTCCCACCTTTGGAGGGGCTGGGAGGTTGGTCACATAGAATCCTAGGGCCAACCCAGTAGGAAGAAGAGCTCTGCCATGTAAAGAATCGAGACAGTCAGGCAGACCCATAACACGTAGCTTGGATTTGGGTAATACAGTGAAGTCTAACATGTAGTTCTGGGAGAAACTAGGATACCTGCAAGTCAGGGTCAGGCCAAGAAAGATATCAGCAACCTGTACTGGCTGGGTTTAGGGTGAGGTACAGGGGAGGTTGGAGCCTTGCAGAAGACTTCCACCCCAAGGCCTTGGATATAGATAAGCCCCAGTAGTCAGACCCCACCACTGAAAGAATCGTCGAAGTCGTGGCAGGCGGGATTGGGGAATAGACTGGGCTGGGAAGGAACGTCTATTTACTAAGACCAGAGATGGACCGAAGAACAGCCATATATATCCAAAGCTGTGCAGCACAGGACCAAATGATCAAAGCCCAATGGGTGCAATCTGCAAATCTGGACAGAGTGCTTTCCATGTCCTCATTCAGTCACTGATGAAGACATTGAACAGCACCAGTCCAAGGACCAAGCCTTGTGGGACTCCACTGCCCACATCTTTCCAGGCTGATACTGACCCATCCACCACCATTTTCTTGGTATGACCTCTAAGCCAATTTGCCACCCACCTGACCATGTAATCACCTACATCACAGTCACTCAGTTTATCTATAAGAATTTAACGAGATATCATATCAAAGGCCTTCTTAAAATCCAAGTAGATGACATCCACCTTGATTCCTGCATCTAAGCATTTTGTGACCTGGTCGTAAAAGGAAACAAAGTTAGGCAGGCAGGATCTACCTGCTATGAATCCATGCTGGTTACCCTTTAGAATTGCTTTCCCTTCTGGACTCCCACAAATGTGATCCTTAATAATTTTTTCAAAGGTTTTCCCAAGGATAGAGATGAGACTAACCAGTCTATAGTTACGTGGATCCTCCTTCCTCCCCTTCTTGAAAATAGGGACCATATTGGCCCTTTTCCAGTCCTCTGGGACCTGACCTGAACACCAAGAGTGCACAAACAGCCATGCCAATGGCTAATGACACTGGCCAGTTTCTTCAGCACTCTTGGATGAAGATCATCCAGGCCTGTGACTTAAACACATCCAGCCCTTCCAAGTGTCTCTTCACTGAGTCAATGCTAACAGTTGGTGGGCTGGTTCCCCCTTTATGCCTGTCTATGATCCAATTGAGAGATTTCTCCTGATCCAAGTTCAGGAATACAGAAGCAAAAAACTCATTGAAGAGCTCAGCTTTGCCACCCCTATCCGTCACTAATTGCCCTTGTTTGTCTTGTAGGGGACCTGTGCTATCCTGCACCTTCTTTTTGCTCCCTATATACCTGAAGGACTTTTTGTTGTCTTTAATTTTTGTTGCCAGCCTAAGTTCCATTTCTGCTTTGGCCTTTCTGACTGCCTCCCTGCAAGTGTGAGTAAAGTAGGTATACTTTGCCTTTGTAGCTACTCCCTGCTTCCACAGCCGATAGGCCTCTTTTTTGCCCCAAGGCTTTCCTGGATTTCCCTGTTCAGCCAAGAGGGTTTCTTGGCCCCTTTGCCCCATTTCCTGCACAAGGGGATTGTCTCCTTCTGCGCCCTTAGGACTGTTCTCTTTAGGAACGATCCCTCTTCCTGGACTCCCATCTCACCAATTCTCCTCTTCTGCAGTGTCTCTCTAACTAATCTCCTGAGTGCACTGAAATTAGTCTTTCTGAAGTCTAGCACTTCTGCCCTACTGGTTATTTTTCCCACCCTAAGCCAAGAGGAATAATTACTTCCCTTGATCTGCTTGCAGTGGTCCTACTAATGCAGCCCAGTATGCTGTTAGCCATTTTTCACAAGGGCACACTCATATTCATTTTATTGTCCACTGTAACTCCCAGGTGCCTTTCTGCAGAGCTGCTGCTTAGCCAGTCAGCCCCCAGCCTGTACTGGTGCATGGGATTGTTTTATCCTAAGTCCAGGACTTTGCACTTGTCCTTATTGAACCTCCTGAGATTTCTTTTGGCTCAATCCACCAATTTGTCTAGGTTACTTTGAATCCTAGCCCTGCCCTCCAGTATATCTACTACACCCCACAGCTTGGTGTCATCCCATCTTCCAGATCATCAATAAAGATGTTGAACAAAACCGGCCCCAGGACCAAGCTCTGGGGTACTCCACTTAATACCGGCTGCCAACTAGACATTGAGCTATCAATTACTACCCATTGAGCCCGACAATTCAGCCAGCTTTCTTATCTACCTTACAGTCCATTCATCCAACTCATATTTCCTCAGCTTGCTTGCAATAATGCTTTTGGAGACTATATCAAAAGCCTTGCTAAAGTCAATGTATATTATGTCCACTGCTTTCTCTACATCCATGGGTGACTGGTGCCTCCCAAGTCTGGATGGGGGGGACCAGATCCCTGACTGAGGGTGAGGGGCAGTCCCTCAGCAGCCCATCACTGATCAGGGGGTGGGGATCCCCCAGCAGAGCCAGCAGCACAAAACGGCAAAATCAGAAGAGCACTTCCAGTGGCACTTCTAGTTTCGTGGCTGGCACTTCCAGGGGATACGTGGGTGATCTCAGGGGGTGCACCCCTTATGCATCACAAATGTCTACATCCACAGAGCCAGTTATCTCATCATAGAAAGCATTCAAGTTTGTCAGGGATGACAGTTCTCCAAGGCCTTCAGTTGCCATAACCATGAGACTTGTTTTGTCTACCTACAGTCCCCTACATTATTCACTCTGCACATTACAACTTCTGCACCAAATACAAGAAGAACAAGGGTTCCACAGACACAGCCTCTTTTCCTCCAGAAATCCATTCATTCCCTGAGCATGGTCCATCTCATGCAATGGTGGACAGTATGGCTACACTGGAATCCAGAAATGTAACTGTAGCTCATATGGGGATTTCCAAGCTAGTTTTTAACTAGCTGACTCAGATAGTAATGTAACTACAACAGCATGTGCCACATACTTATACATGGTCCTGCTTGGCTTCTGCAGCCATTCTGTCACAACTTCATTAGCTAGCTCAGGTACTGAGTAGCAGTTTAAAACTATCTCAGGAATCTCTGCCCAAGCTTTATAAACATCTGTGGGTTGCAGTGTAGATCTGGGTCCTGGGCAAACAAATATTGTGTTAAAGTAATTAATACATTTGCACAAAAGGGCCAAATTAACATTTGATAGGGAACGCTAATTCTGTCATTTTCAAACTTAAAAGTGCTTGACTCGGTAAGTTTAGCATTCTTTTAAAATAGCTTTTTTTGTGTCTAACCTATTTAAAAAAAAAGGCAAACTGACAAAAATAATCAAATGGATGCCACATATCATCATGTAACTGAATGTTTCATCAGCAGGATTGAAACTTGAAATCCATCCAGCAGACCTCTGCTACTAGAACTAATGGAGTAATTGTTAGTGATAGTAGGTTATCATCTTCTATGCAGGCCAGCAGTTGAGAGTCAAAAGTGGTCTTCATGGCTATTTGCTGATGATAGAGGAATGGTGAAACTTGAGGATCTTGGGTTCCATTCCAGGTTCTAGAGGACAATATGCATCGGTAAGAAAAGAATGTTGTAATTGTTGTCCCCATGCCTGACAGAGGCACTGTTCTGCCTCTGTTCCCTCTTGCTTGTCTCATTTTCTGTCTGTGCCTTCAACTTCAGTTTCTCATCCCCGTTTTCACCTGCAACGCTCCTCTGCCCTATCACAATCTCTTTGCCAAGTGAGTCCTAGTCTCCTTTCCTGACTTCTTGTCTGAATCCAGTCTTCACCCATAAGTACAAATATGTTACATTCTCCAATAAGTCTCCTTTCGCAGACAGACTTGCCATTCTCTCTGATTTTTCTTTCAACTACCTATCAGCTTAGAGCCTTTTCTTGTCTCTGTTCCTGCCTCACCATTTCCCTGCTCCACTCTCCTTCAGCCAGTTCTAACCTCCCCCACAGTTCTGTATTCTATCTCAAATCTGCATTGAACCTCACTGGGTGCATCTACATGTGCCATTAAGGTGACGTGATAAACTGCGGTTTGCACCAGAGAAAACTGGTCCCAGGCACAGTATTTGCATGTGCTCCCATCTATACTTTTCCCAGAGCCTGATAAAGGGACTTTGATCCTGAAAGCTTGCAGAAAAGGACAATTTTCTTGCTATTTCCCAGTTGTTCTAATAAAAGGTATAATTTTGGAACCAACAGTTCTAGTTTTTTGTATGTCTTCTTGTCTCAGACCAACACTGCTACCAAATACACTCCTAGGACTACAGCACTTTGAGTCAGAGCATAGCAGCCCTGAGTTGGCAGGAGGTCCAGGGGTCAGCCCCAAGCTTCAGGTGGTCACAGAGGACAGCGGAGGAGCTAAGTAGGGCACAAAAAGGGTGCTATAGTGCAGGGCTAGGTGGCAGGCAACCCCCACACTTTAGCACCCTGGTGCCCCAGCCAGCCCCTGTCACTGTCTACATGTGCATTTTGGTAGAGTGAATTACTTTGCCATAGGATAGTACTATCCCCAGAAGTACTATCCTATGGCAAAGTTATTTACTTTACTCAGCAAAGTTAATTACTTTACTCACCCGAATACATGTAGGGTGCACATGTAGACTGTGACACTTTATTGTGAAGCTAATTAGTCAATACCACAGTAAAGCACATGTGTAGATGTACCCACTGGCTCCAGAGCTCTCCAACTACCACGCCACCTAGAATGGATAGTTTCTGCCTAAATAATTAAAATTTGCAAACATTAGCTACAGAAATCAGGGTTCTGTGATTAAGCAACCTTAACTTCAGGCTACCAGCCCCGCTGATAATACTGTATTAGAGAAGTATTTTAGGGCATAGTGGGTACATCTACATGTGTGCTTTACTGTACAGCTGAGTAATTATTATCACCGTCTACACAGGCAGCTGTAAATTAATTAACTCCACAGTAAGATAGTACTGTCCAGGGACAAGTACTATCCTACACTGGACTAGTTATGTGCACTGAAACACATATGTCGACAATGATCAGGGCTGTCTGGGTCACAAGACTGCCACAGTGAGGAGGCTACCTGCCAGCTAACCCCTCACTGTAGCACCTTTGTGACTCAGCCAGTCCCTCTGAAGCATGTTGAGCCAGGGTGGAGCAGCCTAGCACTGGCAGGCTGACCCCCTGACTCCCTGCCAGCCAGGACTGCTCTGCCAGAGCTCAAACATACTGTGGTCCTGGGTGGATGTGTAAAATGCTTCACCTAGAAGCAAACTTCAGCACAAACTGCACCAGAGTTTATTAATATGTGCTAACTGCATGTGTAGATGCACCCAGTAAAGTGTTAATTTTCCAATTTTTCATTGGCTTAAGTGGTGTGACAATATATAAAAGCCTTAACAAACCTATACTGTGGCTTGTTGACATGTATCATAATGAAGCAAAAGAGGCATTTTTAGGCCCTGACTGTGCTACAGACAAGAATATGACCCATTTTAAATAGTTCTTGTTAACAACGGTTATGCCTGTGGCCTTCACTCAACTTTCAGCATTAGCTGAAAGTGTAGGTGAGATAAAGCTATTTTCAGAAATTGTGACGTACATCACAGTATTCCAAACCTTTCTCACATTTTAATGGTTTTGACAACACTCTTATTTATCTGCTTATCTTTATATCAAAAGCTGATTACATGGGATTTAATGTAAATTACAAAAATGAATAAAAACAGTAAGTCCTACAATGAACCACCTACAAAACAGAAACTCCCCAGTTCAAAACTCTAATTGCAAGAAAAGCAGCTAAATAACTTTCCACAGCAGCTAAGGGTTCAAGGAGATTTGTCACTGAGAATTGTCAGCAATGGGTCTTTTTCAAATTTGACACCCCAACAAAGCATTGAAGTGAGCAGGGGCTCATGAAAGCTTATGTTACCCACGTCTGATTTAGTTAGTCTATAAGGTGCAAAACTATCCTGCCTGCTGTCAGATTTCAGATTAACACAGCAAACTACCTCTCTCTTTTTTCTAGTATCAATCTACCTTGAGTATCTGAGCAACTCTCTCAGTAATGCAAGTCAAATCCCATTGGCTTGTCTGAGAGTTTCCCTGGTGTAACTAAGAGCAGAATCTGGTCTCTGTTTATAAGAGATGATGGTCTCAGTGGTGAGAGGATTTACACAATAAATCCATTTTATTTTACTATCAATTTTAGACATTCTGGCACTGGATTTATGACCCAGATACCTTGTTCTGGACAGACCTAAACCCTCAGACTGACCACAACCTCTCCATTCAATTATAGGTGAATTTTACTGACACACAATGATAGCAGATAAGAATTATGCAAACAGTTCTATATCTACCAGTCCCAGGGTTCACAGAGTCAAGGTATGTCTGGCCAATATGCAAGCTTCACTCTGAGGTTCTCTCTTGAATGTCAGATGCGAGCAGCCTGGAGGTCAGAGCCTGCACCCCCAGTGGGGTGGATGAGATGAGCTGGAAGTATGCCCTCTGTCCATGGTGGCCTTGGATTCCCCTCCTGGGGGCCCCTTGCTGCTCTGAAATCCCTTCTTTTGTATTCTTTCTCTCTTCAGATGATTCTTCTTCTTTGGGCATTGCTGATTGGTCTCTCTGTGGCTGTCATACTGTCCATGTTCTGTGTTGTCAGCATATTCCTTTGTTTCACAAACCCATCACATGCACACATCTTAATTTGGGCTTTTTCTGTTTTTTCCTAATTTGGTCCATCTACCAAAACTGGAAATCTTAAGGGCCCTGTAGTTGGGCACCATGACCTGGTGCCAATGCTGCAAAGTCCCTTATCTCTGTTATGGAACAGTGTGGTATATATTTTCAATTTCCCAGCCTGTGTGTCTGCTTGCCGCTTGCTTGTGTCAGACACAGTGGGCCTTGAAGGAATTTTGTCATAAACAGCTTTTTAGAAATCAATTAACCCTTGGTGTTGCCGTAGACCATTATTCTAATAGTGTCTACTTTACCTACAAGTGAATTCCCAAAAGCAAACTTCTAAATACCATTCTCTAGCCATCAAGACACAGTAGCAGGCTGCCAAATATAGGGAAACTGTTCCTGTGTTCTTTTTACTCATCCTAAAAAGTGGAAATTTTGTTATTATTTTTGATAGCTTGTAAAAATAAGCTTTCTACTTTACTGTACAAATAAGTGTAAGGCTGTCTCAGAGATTCTTTTCTGTCAACATGTTTATAAATGTCATCTTTCATGAGTTATGATTTGCTTTCTTTCTTCCCGATTCTAAGCTCTAGACTCAGCTGAGAATGAAGAGATACATATGGGTCTAACCTACCTGTTTACCTTCTCTCAGATTCAAGAGCTGGCTGGGCACATCTACATATGCCCCTGACTGATCAGTTGGTACTACCAGTACTGTGCAGTCCCAGTGGCGCATGGGTCGTTTTCAACCCTATATCACTGTAGCAATGAGCTACTGCAACATAGTGGCAGTGTCATTGTTGGGGTCCACCTACACTATATCACCATAGCAACGAGCTACGTCACTGTAGCTCATCATTATGGCAATATAGCATCTCGTGTAGACACGCCTGCTGGGAGCCAAATATGATCCCAGTGCAAGTCAGAGCAGTCCAGGGAAACATCATGATGACACATAATTGTCAGCTCATACCCTGCTTTGACTCATTTCCAAAACATACACAGGATGTATCTAAACATGCATTAATGTGCCTTTTCCAATGCGCATTAAATTTAGTACCTGCACTGTGAGGTACTAAATTAATACACATTAGGCTGTGCTAATCTACAGTAACATATTTGCACACTTTTTAGTGATGCTTAATGAACAGTAGACTATTTTACTGTGCATGAGCGTAATGTCATCGTTTTTTACGTGACACTTTAATATGCAGTAAAATAACTTAGCCATAGGCTTCTTATGGAATGCAAAAGGCAGTCTAGTTATGGATGATGCAGAGAAGGCTGATATACTTAATGCCTTTTTACTTTAGCTCTCACAGATAAAGGTAGCTACCTGATGAGTGTACTTAGCAGCAAAGATAGGGAAGGAGACGAACAAGTGAGAAAAGAAGAACAGGTTAGGGACTCCTTGAAGAAGCTAGATGCTTTCCAGTCAGCAGGGCCAGGTGGCATGCATCTGAGGGCACTGAAGGAATTGGCTGGAGTAATTTTACAGCCATTAGCTATCCTCGTTGAGAACTTGTGGCAGTTGGATGATTGGAAAAGGGCAAATGTATAATGCCTGTTTGTAAGAAAAGGGGGCAGGGAGAGGAAGGAGCTACCAAGAGCAACTGTGGAGTCTCCATTCCACTTTGCTGAAAAGTGCATAACAGTACTGGATATTGAAGTTTGACGATTTTAACCTTTGATATTTCCTAGGTGTAATGGTAATCAAATATTTGAATAGCAGAATAAAAGAGAAAGTGGATGTGCGTTGGGATCATAGCAAAGTAGGACAAAGTAGGGTTACAGTCATCTAGTCTAGCCTCCTGCTCAAAACAGGATCATCCCTGACAAAACCATTCCAGCCAAGCATCTGTCCAACCTGTTCCGGGTTGACCTTGTGTCCGACCCAGGACTTAGAGAACCATGCTCTCTTAACAGTGATTTAGATCAGTGCTCCTTTGTTATTTGCTACTTCCCTCCCAATCTATGTTTAGTTGCGGAAATGAAGAATATCCTCATCTGGGTCAGGGGTGTCAAACAAAAGGCTGTGGCCCACAGGTGGGTCATCTGGCCAAGGGGACTTTTCAGTAATGCTGCTGAAGCCACGGTGTCAATGTGGCTTACACCAAAAGGGTGAATGCTGCCACTAACTGTAGTGGTTTTGGTTGCCACTGGTGACTAAACGCTGCAGCATTTGCCCCTGGGTCCAGAGGTAGGCCCCCTGCTGGCTGGATCCAGAGGTAGGCCACCTGGCTTGAGAGGGGCCCTGTGGTCTGGATATGGCCCATCAACTTATTTGAGTTTGACCCTCCTGATTTAGATGGCAAATGAAAATATTAATTGGCTCTCAACCAAAGAACTGCTTGTAAATACCTTTCCATTGACAACTACACTTTGAAACGTCAGCAGACCTGTTTTTAATCTATGTAATATGTGCTTTCTTTAATTCCATATAAAGCAGGAAACTTTTAATCAAGGTACTACATGGTACTAAGCCAAATGGCTTGGAGAAAGCCAAGTGTACAAAAGCAGTACTGCTGTCTTGATCAACCTAACCTTTAATCCTGTCAAAAAAGCCATTTGACAAGATTTACATGCCATGAAAACATGCTGGCTGTTATTAATGTAACTTTTATCAACAAAGAATTAGAAAATAGAGTCTTAAACAGACTGTTCTATTTTATTTTACCTAGGATCAATGTTAGGCTAACTGGCCCACATTTCCTTTGGTCAACAACTTTAGATATTGGCAATCTGATCTTCAAAGGCAGTAAGTACTCCCAGTTTGAGCTCAAGTTAGTGAGGTCTGTCGAGATGCGCCACTTTTTTTGAAAAGCAGGTGGTTTTGCTCTTCCTATACTGAAAGCATTACACTTTGAACCTACTGAAGCAGGTCAGGTAAGGGTATTGTGTATTTTGTTTTAAATGAGGAAAATTCCAAAGACAACTTGCATGGTATTGTCTTATAGCTAACCTGATCTTCAGTTGTAACAAACTTGTTTAAAATGAACACGATAACATAATTAAAAATTTAATAGAGTATCTTGTTTTCCTTAAAAGCAATCTATCAAACCTTTAATGAAAATAAAAACTAGCATTAGTATCACTGTTAACATTGATTCCATTGCATTGTATGCCATATGAGAGATAACTAGCAGGGTGTACTATTCCCAAAGTGCCTCATGCAACACAACTAGCTGAGCAAAATGAGGGGAAAATGAATTTGGCAAAACAAATTAAGGGGCAGGAAGGTATTTCATTTGCTGTCCGTCTACATTTGCCAGAACACTGAGAAAAGAAGCTTGAAAACTTTCAACTTTGAAGTTGGATACACTGGTCAGTCAGACCTATAAGCCTGGAGTGATTTATTCTTTGCTGTTTGACAATGGTAGAAAATGGCATAATTTGTGCGATGCCTCTTTCCCTAGAAGAAAGGATAAAATGTTGGAATAGGAAGTTGGCAATTGTGGTCACAAGGTCTTCTGCTTCTCCTCTGGCACATATTTCACCATGAGGATCACTTAAAACAAAGTTTACATCAACGTATTTTTTAAGGCTTTGTTTTTTGTAATAAATGTATTGGTTTCCATTACAATCTTCTACATTGTAGCCCTAACTCTTTCAGACCCATCTTTACTCAAGATTTCCAGCTTATTGACTGAATGCTAAATGAGCCTCTCTTTTTTTTTCCTTACTAATATGGGAGCTCTCCTGCTACAGTAGCTGAATTTTTGTAGAGCCACTAATTAGTCATCCATCTAATATATAATGTATACAGCTAATATGTATCTATCTATCTGAGAGCTGATCAGAAGTTCTGCTAGGCTCTGGGCTGGCACTTCATGGGGTGCAATGGTTAAGGCTTTTTGAAAGGGGTGGGGAGCTCAGTCACTGGAGCCACAGGGAGTTACTTATCCAAGCCACTGAAGAAGTGGAGGTGTCCCTGTACCTTAAGGAGAGGAACTGAAGATGTACTTGCTGTCTACTCCTTGATTCCTTCATTCAAGGAAACTTAAAGGGAGAGCTGAGATATCCCCTGGCCAGTCATTTCTTTGGGTGTTTCTTTTCCCCCTTAGATATTTGTATTGGAAACAGAGCTGCCAGCAGAGCCTCCTCCTCACCCTGCAGTGCCGGCCTGGTCGCACCACCCCAGTGTGGCGCCACTGAGCTAGGGACCTGCCTCGAGGAGGAGGAAGGAGCGGTGCTGAGGCAGACGCAGCAAGCACCCCCCGTGCCAGCCCGGAGTTTCGGCGCAGATGCGGAGAGACGAGCCCGGCTGCGGGGTGGCGCAGGCAGAGCCGGGGCAGGCCAAGGTCTCTGGCTCCCAGTCCCGCTTGCCCACGGCTCTGCGGCGCGGGCAGAGAGCCAACTGCCCGTCCACCCGCCGCGCGCGCGCGCGCAGCCAATGCGGCAGGTCCGCAGCGCGCCCCGGCTGCCAGCGGCCTGCCTGCCAGAGCCAGCGCGGGCCCGGATTGGCTGGGGGGCGTGACGTCACGCGGCCGCGAGTTTTCTAGGCGCCTGGCGCCGACAACCGGGCCTTTCTCTCCTCCCCGGCGCCGGAGGGAGCGCGCCTCACCGCTGCGGCCGCAGCCTCCGCTCCGCGCCCGTCGCCATGTCCAAGGAGGAGAAGAAGCCGTTTCGCCAGAGCATGGCTGAGTGGCGGCAGTTCATCTACAACCCACGCAGCGGCGAGCTCCTGGGGCGCACCGCCAAGAGCTGGGGTAGGCGCGGGGGGCCGGGGAGCCCCGCCCCGCCCCGCCCTACCCTGCCGCGCGGCGCGGCCGTTACCCGCCGCGTTCCATTCCGAACGTGGCCTGAGCCTGACAGCTCCGGGGGGCGGGGCCGCAACCACCGAGCGCCCCTTCCTTCCTCCCCCCGGGGCCCGCACCGTGGGGGGAGCCGGGGTTGGTGCGGGGAGGGCGGCTGCTGCAGTGGGGCCGCTGGGCTTCTCCCTCCCTCCGCCGCTGCAGGAGCCCGGGGCGGGGGGATGCCGCGTGGCGCGCTCCTTACTGCTGCAGCCTCCGGGGTCCTCCTGGGGGGTGATCGGCAGTTCATCCGGCCCCTGAAGCTTCGCCCGGGGCAACAAAAAACCGCTGCTTTTGTTTTCCCGTCGACTCTCCCCCTTCCGGGAGCCGGGAAGGGGGTGAGGGAAGCGGAGGGTTTCTCTGCTGTGAGGCAAAATATTTGGCTCTTGGGCCAGTGTTTGTTCTGGAGAGAGCGGGGACATGAGGGGTGAAGCGTCATGTAGGCAGAGCGGCTGTGTTGGCTCCGGAGGGTGCCTGGGTTCTTTCTCCCGCTTTGGTGAAGCTGAGAGATTCAGGAATGGTGCTAAAACCAACAGACATCACGGCATGGCTAAAACCAACAGACATCACGGCATGGGGTAGAGAGAGTTGCTCAATGCAGCTGGGCCCAGATAAACTCAATGAATAATGATGTCCTGAAATAGTTAGGAGGAGCCAACATCAGAAAATGGGGGGGTGCTCTGCCTTTGTGGTGCCAAGGTCGCCTTGGTGTCTGTCAAATGCTGGGCTCTGGTGTGAGCTGCCCTGTATTCACATGGAAATGAGACCCTGCTGCTTGAATAGAGAAGGAAAGGAAATTTCCACTCTGCTGCTGTCAGTCTAGTGCATCTCTTCAGTTCATCAGCAGGTTTCCTTCAAGTGCGTGGGTTGACTTGAATGAGTGTGTGGTGAAATCCACTTGAGGCAGGGCTGGAGTGGGTGCTGGGCATGCTTCAGGTCTTTGAAAGAACCAACCATCTCTATCTTTTTAGCTAGACTGACCTTTAATACCACTAGCCTGGCTTATTTTTGTGCTAGTGGTCACATCTGGATTTCATTTTTCGTGACATAAATGACATGCCTAGCAGTTGAGTAACTATTTTGTAAACAGATTTTACAGTAAAGGATTCAGTCTCATTTCAAGTATGAATTTAGTAAATATATTGGGTAAAATACTCCCTGGACCTTTTATATAATGTTGTTGACTCTAATTAGTTCTGTAATAGGAATTCAGATAATAGGTGTATGGTAAGCAGATTAGCGGTTCCTTGGCATTGACATAATGGTGGATTGTTTGCGGTCCAGAGGGGTGGAATCTGTGCCTTTTCTGAACTCCTTTGTAACAGGGACATATGCAGCAAGGCAATAATTCTTCTTGCTCCTTTTGTGTTGCTTAGGCAGCGCAGGAGAGCATAGTGTAGCAGAGACACTGTCTCTGATTGTGGTCACCAGGGATCCTGGTTTTCTTTGTTTTAAATAGCAAAATTTCTGGTTTAAAAAAAAATCCAAAATTCTTATTAATTTCCAAATTCCGTGTTCTTCTGTGATTAAAATGAAACACTATTATATACGTAAGTATCAGTTGACCACAATATTTTATTGATATATTTACAATTGTAAAGCAATTTGGAATTCTACCAGTGCCTAAATCACTATCATAAATTATAAATATCTACATACTTTGGCACTTGATTTTGATTTATTGTAATTGTGGAAAATCAGAGCTCCCCTGCCTCCTTTCTCACCAGGATCTGGGTCCAGCTGTACAGAGGGGCCCCTAGTTGCCAGGGCTACTGGGACAGTGCCAAGGTCTGCAGCCACCTGCTTGTTCCAGCTGTTGTACTCAAGTGAGACTGGCTGGAGCAGAGCCCCGCTTTGGGGCAAAACAACTGGAGTGGAGCTGGGGGGTGCGCAGAAGGATGCGGGCTGCCCTGCAGTCTTCGTGGCCTAGTGGGGGGGACCCAGTGTGGGAGGGTAGAGCGATTGACACCACTACCAGAAGCCCCCGTCCACTGTGGGTAAGCTACTGCAGCTGCTTTCCATGTTGCCTGGCTGCCATGTGACTGTGTGCACAAGCGTGTGCACGTGGTGCCCCCTGCTTGATTACCATCCTTCTGCTTCTTCTAACCCCAAGCAGCCCCTTGCAGGTTGGAACTCTGCCAGCCTCCAAGGGGCACCCATGATTTCCCATGTTTTTCTCCTTTAAAGGAGAAAGTCTGTGGTTTTTCTCCCCCTTTTTTTTTTCTTAAAGGAGAAAGAGAGTCTGGTTTTTTGCAGTAAACGGAAAACCTGGATCCCTGCCAGTTACTCATCTCACTGAAATTATGCTTGATCAAAAGGCTGGACTTTATATTTGCTCTTGAACTGCAGATTTTTTTCCTTCACTTAGTATGTGCAACTCTTTCTCCTCTGTCTTTGAAATGCTAGGTTCTTTAGAGGGGAATCCCGTGGAAAAGGATTTCCTTAGCTTTAGGCTAGTTGCAAACTGTGTGTTCTTTGGGTGTTTAAGTTTGTTCTGTAAGTACAGTATTGGTGCAAGTCTTGGTCCTTTTAATGCAATGGAAGGTGTAAACAGGAAGGCTTATGTCTTGAAATCAGTTCTGGTGTCCCACTGGGAACTGATTTGTCAAGTGATGTACGCTGGTTCTGTCACTTGGTGGCAGATCTTCAGAAGTTCAACTGCTGCAGTTTTGGTCCAGTTGGACCATGTGTTAAAGCTGAAGTACTTATTCTACAAAAGCTAACTTGGTGAATGTAATGGAAAGGATAAATAGACATAAATATTCATTAGCATTCCTTTTGAAAAATGGGAGAAACTTTATACAAATAAATCCAGGTAACTTAAAAGATATTTATAATAACCATAAAATATATTGACTGTATTGAAGGATTATTTCAAGTGGCAGAAATGGGTATAAAATAAGTTAGTAGTCTGGGTACATTTAAAGAGAAGACTCACCAACTTTTTTTAGCTCTATGGGTTTTATAGAAGCTAAAGTAAGTTGTCTTGCTGGCTGAACCCAAAGAATGGGTAGAATGTGTATTGATGTCTTTACTATAGCATTTTTACCACTTTTTTTTTGACACCTCCAGCTTTCAAACGCCACAGGGATATATAATACTTTTACTTGAGATGTTCAGCTGTCTAAAACTACTGTAAGACAGGTGTACTTGCTGGACTGACTCCAAGTAGCTCTGTTATTCAAGTATCAGTCATTGTATAGCACATACTTTTCTTGAAGACATTCTGTTTATCTTCTGTGCACATCCTTGCTATAGTATCTTCAATAATAGTAATGGATTATCCATTAATATAGCATGTTAGGAAGTACTACAGTTAGATCATGATTGTTATCAATTTGTGGTACTGATTGCTTTTACTAATTTGTTTCTGTCCCCACTGAAGTGTTTTTCTTCATGCCATCTTGTTGTTTTGTTTTGAAACATTGAGCTATATCCCTTACTAATCAAATAGTGAAAAGTAATGTTACATGGATTCAGCATCTTTAAAAAAGGGAAGAGAGAGGACCCGGGCAACTATAGGCCCGTTAGTCTTACTTCAGTTCTGGGGAAGCTCTTTGAGAAGATTATCAAGGAGCACATCTGTGATGGGCCAGCACCAGGGATGATGTTCAAGGGCACCCAGCATGGGTTCATATAGGGGCAGGTCTTGTCAGACTAACCTGATTGCCTTCTACGATCAGGTCATAAAATCATTGGATGCACGTGTCACGGTGGATGTAGTCTTTCTGGACTTCAGAAAGGCTTTTGACACTGTCTCCCACCCCATTCTCATTAAAAAGCTAGGTGACTGTGGCATTGATGCCTACACAGTCAGATGGATTGCAAATTGGCTGAGGGGTCATACTCAGAGTGGTGGTGGATGGGTCATATATTCAACCTGGAGGTAAGTGGGCAGGGCTAAGGAGGTGATCCTCCTCCTCTGTGTGACACTGGTCAGGCTGCAGCTGGAGTACTGTGTCCAGTTCTGGGCGCTGCACTTCAGGAGGGATGTGGACAGCAATGAGAGGGTCCAAAGGAGGGCCACTCGCATGATCCGGGGACATGAGGAGAGGCTACGGGACCTTAACCTGTTCAGCCTTAGCAAGAGACAGCTGAGCGGGAACCTGGTAGCTGTCTATAAACTTACGAGGTGGGGAGCAGCAGGGATTGGGAGAGACCTTGTTCCCTCAAGCACCTCCCGGAGTAACAAGAAATAATGGCCATAAGTTGTTAGAGAGTAGGTTTAAGCTAGATGTCTGAAAACACTACTTCACAGTCAGGGCGGCTAGGATCTGGAACCAACTTCCAAGGGAAGTGGTGCTGGCTCCTACCTTGGGGGGGCCTTTAAGAGGAGGCTTGACATTTACCTAGCAGGGATCATTTGAGCCCAGTTTTCTCTCCTGCCCAGGGCAGGGGTTCGGACTAGAAGATCTACAAGGTCCCTTCTGACCCTACATCTATGAATCTATGAATCATACTCCATATTACATTTAAAAATACTGTATTCATTGCAATATGTTTCATAAAGATGATGTTACTTCAATAAGTACTGAATATGTAAGCATTACGTGATATCAGGTGCACCACAGAGCCCACTGATGACTCAGTGATTCAATACCTGGCATCATTTAAATACTTCAAAGGGTTATTTTTGTGGGGGCTGCTACCATCAGTCAGCAAATGCCTTGAGGTAGGGGCCTTATTTGTTTTATGGTACTGAGTGTACAGTCAGTTTCTAGCAATTAGGGCTTGTCTAAACATGGGACTTAATCAGAAGCTGACAGTCTCTTGGCATCCTATAGCTTAGCTGGCTTTAAATTAACACCCTACCTTACTTAAGTTATAACTATATTATATTTAGGGACCTACTTAAATCATGGTGTCATGATTTTTATAGAAACTGCAAAAAAATGGCAGTTTCTGTGATCACTGCGCAAAATGGTGTGTTCTTCAATTTTGTGCAGAATTGCCTTTTTTTAAAAAAAGCTTACTGGAATACAAAGAAAAGGCAGCAGTCCCGCAGTCCCTGCAGCTGTAGTGCATGTGGTTTGAGAGAGTGCTGCTGAGAGGCTGAGATAGAGATGAAAACTCAGTAAAGGCTCCAATCAGGGAAGTGAATGGATTTTTGGCACCATCTTTTAAGAAGATAGCTGCAATGTTGCAGCACTGCAACAATCTGAAAATGAGTGATTGGCTTCTTGGCCAATCAGCAGCAAGCAGCAGAGTTGCTGGGCCTGTTGGCCAATCAAGGTGTGTGTGTGTGGGAGGAGGAGGGGTGTCACTCTGAAAAGACTGAGAAATTGGTGCCGCATGCTGTGAGTGGCCCACAAAAATTCCTTTGGCTTTGCTGTGGTTTAGGTAGGTCCCTAATTATATTAAAAGTAGCATCTACTAAGATGTCATCACTGCACCTTTGTGTATTTACATGTAGGCTTCCCATTAAAGAACACTTTCCTGTCTTGGTCTATCCTTGTCTGGATCTGATCTTGAATTAGTGTTGTTAAAGTAGCAGTAGTAAGTCTTAAGTATTTTAAAGGAGGGAGAGGCAGGGGTGGGGCACAAGTTCTTCAAGGCTCACATGTCATGCTTAAAGCACATGAGTTTCTTTACCCAGCAGCACATGCGGAGTCATGTAGCTAGCATCACATTCCTTACTTTTGAATTCTTAGCCTGAATGACCAAGTACCCATTTGTTATCTGGGCTGATTGTTGTCAGCCCGTGGTACAAGCGCAGAGCAGAACTTGAATTTGTGCCTCTGAATGAATTTTGGTATACTATACATTTAAAATGATCAGAAAAAGGTGAGTTGGTTTTGTAATTGCTTTGCAATAAAGGCTTTCCTGCAGGTCCTACTTCCTTGCAAACATAGGAAGTGCTTTACTTGCATTTTTGGACTTGTAAATTTCCTCTTGGGGGCGGGGGGGAATGCGTTGGCACTGAAGTTTAAACACTTTCTGTTAGAATTCTTGTGCTGCAATCTAGAACAGCCTACTGCTAGACTTACTGAGTTATGGTGTACACTTTAGGTACTTCATTACTTTCCCTATAGGGTTTTTTTAACATGTTTTCTTTGGTAGCCAACCAGTCACAACAAGTTCCCCAAAGCTTTTTAGAACAGTGGCCTGCAGGGATTGTTTGTATATTTTGCATTAAGGAATTATTGGCTAAAATGCATACCATGTTGTGAGCTATCCAGGTCCTGGTATGAATCTGTCCCCTCTCTCCTTCCATATTTTCCCCCATGGAGGTACATTTGTCACTGAGTTGTGGAGGCATATTCAGTTTACTAACAGTAGATCAGTGCTCACCAACCAGTGGATCTTGATCCATTGGTGATCTTGATCCACTGGTTGACTCCAAGAGCCTCCAAGATCTGAGGCTGGGGTTGGGGGCTGAGTGCCTGCCTGCATGCATGCATGTGTGTCCCCCAGACCAGCAGATCAGTCCATGGGGGAGGGAAGGGGCAGTGGCTAGATTGAGGCCCCTGTGGTGAGGGACAGTGTTGCAAAGGCAGGAGCAGGGGTAATTTGAGTGGGGTCCCAGCTGGGTGGGACTTACCTGCTGGGGAGGTATGCCCCCAAATGATTTTTTTCTCCCTCTGCCTTGATCTGCCCCCACTTTTCTCCCCCCCACACACAAACTTACCTGCTGGGTGGGGGTTGGGGGGGAGTGGCAGTGGTGGTGGCACACAGTAGATCTTGGTTTGCTTTTAAATGCCAAAGGTGATCTACTTAAAAAGGTTGGAGACCACTGCATTAGACCCTTATGTCCTTCTCAGCCCAAGAGAGTCATAACTCAATTTTTTTGTAATCAGTAGGCTTTATATAGGCACCACCAGCAGCTCTGTTTTTTAATTGAAAGGACTGTGACGGGGGGGGCGGGGTGGAACTTAAAGCTTCTGGTGTGTTTGGCTTCCTCGTGACGTACTGGATCAGGCCCTTCAAAAAACTTAACTGAAGGGATGCCTTTTATGAATCCAGAATGTCCTTAGGTCTCCAGTAGCACTGAAATTCTCAGCTCAGTTAGCAAGCCCAGAGGCAGTCATCTTAGTTGAGCTCACCGCCATAACTTTTAAGTGCCAAACTTTTTGCCAGTAAAGTAACTTGGGTGTCTTAGCAGTTGGCAGGGTTTTTGTGGATTACACTCTTGGACTTCAGCAGAATTTAGGTGCTTAAGTTAGTTTGGGGATGCATCCAGATGAGTGCGCACTTTTGGTGTGTGGTGTGGCAGACCCATCTGCGGCACCACAAATGCAGGCATTCCCCATGCTACTAACTTGCAGGATGGGGGGTGGCGTTGACTCTGGGCTTTCCCGATTTAAAAACAAACAAACAAAAACAAAGCAAACAAAAAAAACCCTACTAAAAAAAAGCGGGGCACTGCATGTAGCAGCAGTGTACACAGCCCAAAATTGAAGGTTGGCTGGCCAGGGCCACACTCCAGCTGTTGGCCAAGTGCCCTGCTGCCAGATTGCCACTACCGGACCTGAGAGACCTCCAGGACCCTAGGAAAAGCTGCTGGTGTGTGTGCATGTGCGCGTGTTCCCCAGGCACAAGTAGCAGCAGCATATATTGTGTACCCTAGGTGCTAAAGTGCTTTTTTTTTTTGGCTCTAGTTTAAATGAAAGCTTCCATTTGAAAATGGAGAAGGAATTTGTGGGCAGAATATGGTTGCCAAACGTATTCCAGAGAACTGCAGCAGCATCTTTACTTGCATGCATTGTGTACACACAATGAATGTTGTCAGTGTTGTCTTGCCTAACTGTACGAGTATTAACTAAAAGGAAAGAGTGTCATCTGTTTACTCATTTTGTACTACTGCAATATCCTGAGCTCTTCTTATAGGTCCTGTATTCAAACAGTGAGCTTGTTTGCTGCAGACTAAGGAGATAGGGTATTACAAGGTACATTTCTACTACATTTCTATTAAAATCTATAACTTGTAATTTGTGAAGTGTGCAGGCCATTCTAAAACTTCTTGAAGTTAAATTATGGTGAAATGGGCAAAGTTCAGAGGAATATAGCAAAGAATGTCAAATTGTGGGCACTTCTCTTAACTTTTAATCACTTTTAAATTGCAAGTAGCGGCATGCATGGTGATTTTGTGTAAAAAAAAAAAAAAAAAAAAAATGTTAAAAGGAGACATTTTTAATTCTTAGTCTTGCTAATAAATAATCTGGCTATTCAAATGTTACACACCATGTACTCCACAAACAAGTCTTAAACCTCAAGGTTTTGGACTGCATGTTCACTCAGTGCATAATTTGATCTGGTCCTTTGTTCTTTTGTGTTGCTAGATGTACAGAATTTAAGTTTGTTTTTGGTTATGCAAATACATGAGTTTGTTGTGATGTCCCCATTCTGAGAAACTAGTGTCAATTAAAAATATGAAAACTTCTGGTGTACCCACTGGTGACTGGGTTGGTTGGTTACACTGGCTCCGTGGGCCTGATCTGGCTTGTGGGTCTTATGTTGGTCACCCCTGTTCTATAGGTTGGCTTAAGATGACATAGAACAGTGGTGCTCAAGCTTTTGTCCCTGTGGGCCAGATAAGTGGCATGGGGTTGACACCATGTGCCTGGATCAGGCATCACGTTACCTCAACCCCATGAGCCCTGTCTAGGGTACAGGACCACACTCTGGCCTGTTGAGCTCCCTGCAGACTTGGAAACTTGGCAGGAGGGGAGCAGTAATTAATGCTATCCTGTTCCACTACTACAAAACTTTCAGACCCCTGGAGTTCCCCCTGGGCTAAATGACACTTCTGCACAGGCTGGATGTGGCCTGTGGGCCAGTGGTTGAGCAGCCTAATATTCTAATATTATAAACGCCTAAGTCTCTCTGTCTGTCTCTGATGCTCTATTTGCACTCTGATTGGCAGGTGGTAGTGTTCGTTTTGTTTGCAGGAAGAATGCTTGGTGCTGACTTGGGCTAGATGGAGATATAAACTAGCTCTGCATGTATTAGCTTTGGAACTGGAAGTAGCATAGTCCCCTTGGAAAATCCTGACATTTGTGAAGCCATAGTCTTTATATTTCCTTTTCCTGTGTTTACCTTTACAATAGGAAACAGTCATGCATACTGATTTAAATACTGCATAAATACTCATTTGAAATGGGTGAATTTTCCATGTAGAGAGTCTTATTTATCAAATGGTTCAAATTGCTTAGATAATTTTGACAAACTGTAATAAATTCAGATTTACTGAAGCTTGTATTGTCTGCAGCTGATCCCTATGTCCAGTCATTTATGATTTGAATAAGCTTCAGTCATATTGCTGATAGCCAAGATTAGAATTTGTAATTGGATATGGACGTACTAGATAAGTTTTATGTTTGCAGACAAAAATCATAGGGCTGGAGGGGACCTCCAGAGGTTATCTTCTAGTTCAACCCCCTGCCTGGGGTGTAGGATCATCCCTATTCAAACCATTCTGTGCAATTCATAATCTGCATTCTCTGTAAGACTATCATCAACCCTGGCAACACAGACATAATGTTCTAGTCTGTTGCAGGTAGAGCAGTGTATCCATGGTAGCCAATGTCCTGCTCCTCTGACCTGTTGTCAGTATATACGCAAGGGATCCTGGGTAAAGGGCCATGTCCTCCACTCCCTCCCCTGTTATAGAGGAAGGAAGACAAAAGCTTGTACAGTCCATACCAGTCTGACCATGGAGTAAAATTCATTCCCAACCTGAAATATGGTAATCAGCTCGACCTTGAGTGGAGGGACAAGACCCTCCAGGCTTTGGTCCCAGCAGGAGCATTGGCATACCCCAGTCAGTCCCCCAGCCTTGGCTGTAGCCAACACCCAGTGCCTCTGAGGAAGGCATAAAAACACCTTGAAATATAACAGAAAAGGAGGGTGCAAACCACAGACCCACATCACACTTATAGGCTTGGCAATGCTACACTTGCTAGCACCACAACAACCAAGAGAAACTTGGGGGTCATGATTGACCACAAGATGAGCATGAGCCACCAATGTGATACTGCAGCTGGGAAAATGAACAAGACTCTGGCTTGCATCTACCAGTGCATCTCAGGCAAGACCCAGGATGTCATCCTCCTGTTGTACTCAGCCTTGGTGAGGCAGCAGCTGGAATACTGCATCCAATTATGGGCTCCATAATTCAGGAAGGACATGGAGAAGCTTAAAGAGTCCGGGAGAGAGCCACGCACATGATCAGAGGACAAGAGAACAGACCTTATGAAGAGAGGCTAGGAGACATGGGACTCTTCAGCCTGGAGAAGTGAAGGCTCAGGGGTGACCTGATGGCGGTCTATAAGTACATAAGGAGTGTGCATGAGGATTTGGGGGAACACCTGTTCACCAGAGCACCCCAAGGAATGACAAGGTCCAACAGTCACAAACTCCTGCAAGACTGTTTTAGGCTGGACATAAGGAAAAGCTTCTTTACTGTCTGAGCCCCCAAGGCCTGGAATAGACTTCCCCCAGATGTGGTGCAAGCACCTACTTTGGGTACTTAAGAAACAGTTGGATGCTTATTTTGCTGGGATCCTAGCTGACTTCCTACCCCTTGGGCAGGGCACTGGACCTGATGATCTTATGAGATTCCTTCCAGCCCTAATGTCTGTGAAATCTATGAAACGTTCGTGTATTTGTTTTTTATTATTCCCTGTGAGGTATAGCACCTTGCATTTGTCCTCATTAAACTTCATCCTGTTAGCTGTAGCCCAACTTTTCAATCTGTTGAGATCCTTCTGAATTGAGTTCGTATCCTTCAATGTGTTTGTGATCCTTCCCAGTTTCATGTCTGGAAACTTGCTCAAGAAACTATGCAAGTAACTAAATCATTAATACAGTGTTGAACAGTCCTGGGCCCAGGACAGACCCCTGTAGGACTCCACTTGAAATTTCTTGCCATTGACATGGACCTGTTAATAATATACCCTTGCTTGTGGCTGTTGAGTTAATTATCTATCTGCCTTAGTTTTATCTAGCCCAAACGTCTCTAACTTGTTTATGATAAGGTCCGGTAGGACCTTTTTAAAAGCCTTGCCGAAGTCCAGATAACAGTAGATCCACAGCATTCCCTTCATCCACCAAAGCAGATTTTTGTCAAAGAAGGAGCTCAAGTTTCTTTTATATTATTTGTCTGTCTTAAATCCATCCTGGCTGCTTGCAGTCAGCCCTTCCTCTAGGTGTTTGCAAATGACCTTCTTAAAATGCATTCCAGTAACTTTTCAAGAATCAAGATGAGGCCAACTAATCTGTAATTCCCTGGGTTCTCTTACATGCCTCTTTTAAAGAGGGGCACTATTGGCTTTTTTCCAGTCCTCTGGTACTGGGCCCATCTTCCACAACTTCATGAAGATTATTGTCAAGGGCTCTGAAAGCTTTTCTGCCAGTTCCTTCAGTATCCTGGGATGAAGTTTCTGTCCGTGCTGACTTGAATTCATTCAGACCCAGGAAAGTTCTCTGACCATCTCTTTTTGTTACCTCTTCCCTCAGCTTGCCCCCTTCCTTATCCAGATAATCCTTATTATTGTTTCACTGTAGCTGAATTTTAATGTCTTTACACTTAATCTTTGTTCCTGCCTTGCATATTTAAGTTAGAAGAAGTGTTTTATATAAAAGTTGTAAAACTTGCCTCCTGCCCTGGGCTGGATCTGGACCGAAACTGGTTCAGACTTAGCTGGTGCACGCGGTGGCTCTGGCAGTGGCAGCAGATTCAGCTCCAGCTTCTGTCTGGGACATGAGGTAGTTCTGGTAGTGGTGGCTGTTCCTGCTGTGTGCCACGTGCCCCTGATGTGTTTTGTGGTGGGGTGGCAGTTCTGCCTCTGGCATGGACGATGATGATGGTTACAGCTCTGGATCTTGCATAGGGCATGTGGCAGCAGGACAGTGGTCAGGGAGCTGTGGTTACTGCTATAGCAGGTCACTCCCTCCCGTCCCGTCCTTTTCTTCTCCCTCCCCCACCCCCCATGCTGGGTCACATTCCCCCAGTTTCTGGTGGACCCTCTGGTAAGTGGGTGGGTTGGTTACACTGGCTCTGGGGGCCAGATCTTATGTTTTGTCATCCATGTTCTACATGGTAGGCTTAAAGTGACATATAGAACAGTGGTGCTCAAGCTTTTGGCTGTGTGGGCCAGATGAATGGCATGGGGTTGACACCATATGCCTGGACTTGGAATTGCTTTACTTCAGCCCCATGGGCCTGATCTAGGATACAGGTCCACACTTTCTGGCCCTTTGAGCTCCCCGAAGACCTGGAAACTTGGTAGCAGGAGAGCAGTAATTAATGCTATCCTGTTCCACCACTACAAAACTTTCAGACCCCTGGGGTTCTCTCTGGGCTGAATGACACTGCTCTACAGGCTGGATCTAGCCTGTGGACTAGTGGTTGAGTACTCTAATATAGCATAATACTTCTGTGAGGTGTTCAGTCAGGTGATAGTGTTTATTTTGTATGCAGGAAGAATGCTTGGTGCTGACTTGGGCCAGATGGAGATACAAACAAGCTCTGCATGCGTTAGCTCTGGAAGCAGCATAGTCATGTCGCCTATATGCTGTATCTAGGCTAATAGCATGGGTATGCTGCTTCCAGATTTGGAGTAATGTGTGCAGAGCTAGGTTAAGCTATGGCTGTGCCCTCTGCGTTATAAACAAGTGGTTCCCAACCTGGCTAGAATCCAAGGCACCCCTTGGAAAATGCCAACTCTTAAGACTTCACTCTTTTACTATGGAAAAAATACTGGAACTGTTTTACTGTTGCAATGAACTTGGACCACAGCAGATGAGAATGTTATTGGTGCTACAGATTCCTATTTGAAATCTCTGGGTTTATCTTATAAATCCTATGTAAGCATTTGCACACCTAACAGCACTAATATTTTTGTGGCACCCTGGTTGAGAATCACTAATATCAGTGAACCCTTATTGTCCTGCAAAAGCAAGTGATTGGCAAACACATTTGTGAGTCTTTAAAATGTGTTATAAAAAGCTTATTACTATGGTACGGAAAATCTTAATGCTAGATAAAAAGGAGTATTGTTTTGGGAATTTTAATCACTTCCAGGAATGGCACAAAGGTGGTAGAGTTTTTGTTTGGTTTTTTTTGAGGGCGGGGGGGGGAAGGGTTGTTGACTTGTTTGGATTTTTTTATTTTTTTATTTTTTGGACATAGGAAAGGTACTGTTGTGGCTGGACAAAAAATTGAGCTTTTTTTATGCAGACTACCTGTGGCTTATTTAGAGGTTTACAGAAATTTCATTTTCTGTGTAATTGTCATTTGGCTTTCCATATCACTATCTATTGCATTAAACACTTTTAACTGCCATCCAAAGTCTTGTAGATGAGCTGCTTATTTGTTTTTAAAGGTGGACATGGGCTAATTTGTGAGCAAAGTTGTTGCGTTAGATTACTTTTTGAGGTTTTCATTCTTGCAAACTGAAGGCAAAGAGCTTGTACTCTCCATCTCTCAAAGGGAGTTCTAGTATAGAACAATCTTCAGCCTTTGTTGGCAGGACTGAATATTACGCTTGCAGGAAGGAGATACTTGATTCAAAACCTGATAATCACCTAGCATTGTTTTGGGTTGTACAGTATTTTTGCTTTTAGTTGAAAAACTTCATCTTGTTTGCTCAGTAGTATTTTGAAAGCTCACAAGAGCAAAAAAAAAATGCTTGTTACATATGACCTGAATTTGAAATTAGCATTTTTAAACTTCTTCTGGGGTTTTGTATTTGGCCATGACATTCTCCCTTACATTTATTCTCTTCAGTGTTCTAAGTATGGTCCTAAAGTTTGAAATGCATGACAGATGGGTTCAGTCCAATTCCAGAGTGATTTGTGACATGTGCATGATCTAATTTTGGAGTTGTAAATTTGTAAAATAGTTTCTGTAAATTTAAAAAGACAGTGTAGTGTAGTACAGGACAAGATTTTGGCCACTTCCTTGTGATTCTAAAACATTTCTGTGAATCAAAATCTTCTGCTTAAGAGTCTTGCATACAAGCCTATTTTGAAAGAAACTCTGGCTGCTACATTTGCAACAACAGTCAGTATTTTTTGTGCTGTGCGTATAATTTACGTTGTTCTTGTGCTGCTTTTAATGTGATGAATGAAATTAACACAAGTCCATGGAATGGAAGGAATTAAATGGAATGTCAGACTCGTACTAAAATAAACTTAAATTTTTGTCAGATTGTCTGTATACCCTTTGAAAATATCTTTATGTGCATCATCAGTGTTGGTTTATTCTAAGTGTGTTCAAGTATGAATATATAATAGATCCAAACCCTTTAAATTAAATAGTGCTAGTTACTTTTCACAGTCACTTTTCGAGGTTATCGCTACTGTTTAGTTATGCTGTCGTGTCAGTTAAATAAAAAGATCTTAATCTCTTTCATTTTGTCTCTTTGTTGGTGGGATTACAGTGGTAAGACAAATGCTGTAGAGGAGGATTTGACCACATACAGCTTGCTGAGCCAATGGATCCATTCTGCAGAGCTGGAGGGTGTTGCCTGCACCTGTGCTGCTGCCACCCAGTGCCTTGGCTATGTGCTCACTAAGCTTCCAGCCCAGTGGGGGTTGTGCTGGGGCTGGGGAGCTGCAAACTGCATATGTATTTGTGATTCTCCCAGCTGTAGTGTGGGAACAGTTGGAAGTTGTGCCTGTGTCACAGTTGGTGGGGGAGGGAGTGACAGTGGCATGGGTGCAGCTGGAAACTACTGCAATATCTGTACAACCCTGAAACAGCTCCTTTGCCCAGGCTTCCTCAACACAGTTTCTTGCTGCTCAGTCCTGGTGCAGGTGCAGTCGAAAGTGCTGCACCCAGACTGCAGTTTTCAGTTGTCTCCATACTGTGGCAGGATGAGGGGAGAGCAAAGAGAAGCACCACCACACCTGCAATTTGTAGGTCCCCTGTCTCAGTGGAACCTTCCACCAACTGAAAGTTGCAATGAGGCTGTGGGGTCAGGCCTGGGGAAAGCAGCAGCAAGGAGCATGGTATCTGCTACCTGTTTTGGGTAGGTGTAGGGTTAGCCCCCTGCCATCCCCTGGTTGCTGCCACCGAAGTGACCCAGCCTCCATTGTAGTGAAGCTGGGTTGTTCTGGTGCACGGCTTATTAGAGGTTGCCAACCATTGTTGCAGGATGTCTTGGGATTCAGAATTGCTTAACTTTTTCACAGTTTGTACCATATTCAGACATTCTCTCAAGATCATGCAGTATGCTTTGCTCTCATCTGAAATTAGAGGCAACTAGAGCAATTGTTCCCATGCAGGAATGGTAATAGGAAATCACTTAATCTATCTTTAGCTTCTTTTTAGTTAAAGAGATTGGTACCTTATGACTAGTTGGCTCTTTGTAACCACAGTTTGGGATATTTTTAGGGGGGTTTTTTTGTTTTTTTTAACTAATGAACATTTCATTTAAATGATCAGACACAGTAAGCATTGCTGCTCTTTTCTTATGTTTCAAGGTTTGCGGCGTTGCATCTTCTCTCCTTTCCGCTCCCACCTCCCCCAATTTCTTGGATAGAAGAGGGTTGTGTGTAGGAAAATAAATGCAAACTGGATTGAGACTGAAACTTACCATTTTATAAGTTAACTTTAGTTGTAACAGGTGGAGCTCTAAAGTCAATTTTTAGGATTATAAAACTTTCACAGTGAAGCAGAAATGCGGTAAAAGCAGCCTGTGTTACAGGAAAGGAGAGTGCAGAAGAGTTAGGCATTCAAAGCGGAGGAAGAAGCAATGAGCAAACGGTTGGAGACAAGTGGAAGAGAAATAGAAGAGTTTCTACTTTCTTTCCATACATAATGGGAGGAGAATTCCAGATCTAATAGCTACTATCTTAAGGTGAATAGGAGTGTCCAAAGGCTGAACCCAGCTGCAGAGCTGATGCATAATTTCCTTCTATCTCTTGCACTGTCCCCTCTATCAGTGCTTTTTTACATCTGCTATAAGATTTCTCATCTGAATTGGCCATGTGCTAGTAATTTCCTTATGACTCTTTAGGTCCTGTACCTAAATATTACAACATAAAAAATCGCATTCATTGAGGGCTATTTTTAGTACACTCTGGTAAATTGATAATAGCTGTTCCTCCTTAATTCTGAGTTCAGAGTTTAGATTGGGCATCTAGCTTCAATGTAAATGTCAAATTTTTAACAATTTTTATGCTCAGAAATACTCTGTGTTATCTACAGGAACATTTTTTGTTACGGTCATGGGATGATCTGAATTCCTCTAAAAGCTTACTGTTCAAGCTAAGCCTTTTTACTGTGGCTCACTAACATGGATAATTGCATCCCTTTACCCTCAAATTGATTTGTGATGCAGAACTTCTAAAGTGAAAACCTTCTGCCTGACTACATACCCAAGGTTTGCGTTAACAGCACTATTGCAGGGGCTGTCATTTTAGTTTATCATTTATATATGCAGTTATTTTCCTTGGCAAGCTGCAAAATAACAGGTCATTGGGTATGAAATATGCATTCAGGTTCATGACTGTCAATTTTACAACTCAGGTTTTTAAAAATCTTGCATGTAGTTGCTTTCTTCCAAGATTTACATGTTAAAGTCTCTCTGTGTTGGTTTCATTTTTTCAGAATGCTAAATCACTTGGTTACATACAGACAGACCACTCTTCAAAAGTTTGTTGTTTATAGGTAATTTCAGTATGAGTGAGAGAACAGTCCAGAGCTTGAAAATATTTTTTAAATAAAATTGGGGTTTGTGTGAATCCTGCAAGAATAAGAAGGATAACATGAAATGAAAATATACTTTTAGTAAATGGCTTGAATAATGGGCATATATTAGCTTTTGTTTTGGCTTGATAGGACATAGTATAACAGATTTCATTGCTAAAATACTATTTAGTTTGAGGGAGACACTAAACAGAATAGAAAGGGAAGCAACTTGTTAATGAGGCTGTGTGAATTGCAGATATGTTTGAGAGCTACAGAATATCTGTCTCTAGAATATTATCTTGTGGTTTGTTAATGTGAATTTATTCAGGCTAATTTTTCTGTAATCATAATAAAGACTCATCTGTAGTATTTAAAACCTTTACCTCCTTAACCTTACACTTTTCATTTTAATTGGGACCAGTTCATATGTCCATAGCAGTTTATGGAGGAGGGGAAGTCTGTCGCACATGTTTAAATGATCTGGGGGAGGTTTTTTTTCCTGGGTTGCTTTCTGAGTAGAAAAGTTTACCCAGATGTGCCTGAATGCCGAGGCCCTGAAGAGCACAAGACTTGCAGTGCTGATGCTGTACAGCCAGGGTGGTCCTGTGTACTAGTAGTGCACTGATACACCGGTCCATATTGTATCGGCACCAATAAAAGGAAAATTTATATTGCTGGCAATTGGCTTTTTTTGGCTGATGTGGCCGATTTTAATGTCGTCAATAAATGCCACATTTGCATGCAGGTGCAGCATGCATGCAGCCAGCCCAGCAGCTTCTTGAGGCCTTCGCAGTGAGGGAGGGAGTAGGGCTGGGCCGGGGCAGGGACAGGAACAGGCACTAGCACTGCCCAGATGGGGCAGGGTGTAGGGCAGAGCTTTGAGTGGCTCTTGTCTGGGAGGCATGCTGGTTGGGGGTGGCTCCCACTACTGCATGCACCCCTGAGGAAAGCATGGGGGGCATGTGCCTCCCTGGATCTGTGTAGGGTGAGGGGCAGGCAACCCTGGCCTAACCCCCACCCACCAGGAAGAGCCTAGTGCTGGCCCTAGCCTGCAGTGGCAGCCTGCCCTCTCTGTGCGCACAGATCTGGGGGCGTATGTTCCCCATGCCTCTCCAGGGGTGTATGCAGTAGCGGGAGATGCCTCCCCTCCCTCTGCCCCCTGGGTGAGCCACTTGTGGCTCTGTTCTGTGCTCCACCCCAGCTGGGCAGCACCTGCCCCTGGCCCAGTCCCTCCTTCACCTCAGGGGCCCCTTCCCCTATCCCCATTTCCACCCCCCAACAGACTTACCAGCTGGGTGCTGCTCTCCCAGCTGCCAGGCTGCATATTGGCAATCAGATCAGTATCAGTTGATATGGCTTGTTAATAATTGGCCATCAGTATCGGTCCAGAAAATCTTTATTGCTGCACCCTTACTGTGCACACATCTTGGGATGCGCTGCAGGCTCCATTAGTTTGCCTGGAGACAGATAGCAGCAGTGTACAGGGCAGACCTGATTGGCTGATCCAGACTGTCCAGAGCCAGTCCATCACCATGCTGCAGTGTGGGAATTGTGATGGGGGCATATTCTGCTCCCTGCTCAGCTAGAGCGGAAGAGTCCAGCAAGCAAAAGTCTCCTGGGGGAGAGAGTAGAAGCAAAACACCCTACGATTCTAGCTTGCTGGACTCTCCAGCCACATCTAGATGTGCAGTTTGTGGCACCACAAATGGCACACCTGAAATGTGTTAAAATGTGCAACACACTGCGGATTTGCAGCACGGGGGTAATTTGTGCTACTGGGAAGTCCTGGTAGCAAAAAAAGGAAAGGCTGAGAAAAAACAGCATGGCACATACAAAAGGAGCATGTGCCAGCAGACATGGAGGCTTGGTCTTCCCAGGAAACAGTCTGGCTGCGAGCCAGAGCATCTCCATTACTTTAGTCGTCCGCAGGGCTCCTCAAGGATTCTGGGAGCTAGGAGGAATGGGAAAAGGGCAGTTTGCCACACACCAAAACATGTGCAGGGGTGTGTGCTGCAGCAAAAAGTAGCAGCACAAATTCATGCTGGTACCTTTTTTACCACTGCAGATACATGTGCCTGCATGTAGGGTTGCATCCTACTGCTCCAGCTGAGTCGGGAGCAAAACACGCCCGTCGCAGAGTGAAAAGTTACAAGCCAAGTGACACTATGGCTGCTTGTACTTGCCACAGGGGTTGAATTCAGTTTTAGTTCTCCCTAAATTGAAATGGCGGTACGTGGAGGGGTGTCTACAGGGTGGGCTACAGCCACCCCAAAATTTGCTGTAGCTCCCCTTCCCAGTGTTGCCACCAACTCGGAGCACAGCCCTTGCTCAGCCCCCCTGCTGGGAAGAGGCTGGCGTAACCCTTGGCCCATAGCCCACAGCAGGCAGCTCACCCTCGCCCCACACACAAGTCTGAGGGGACACATGCCCCCCATGCCTCCCTCAGGGGTGTGTGCAGTGGACAGCCACCCCCCCCCCCCATGCTGCCTGGAGGAGCCACTTCCAGCAGGGTCACATCCGCTGCCCTGGCTAGGCAACATTTACCCCTGCCCCGCTCCCTCCCTCATTGAGGGCCTTGATCTGACCCCCCCCCCACACACACACACACACTCTCCTTCCCCCCAACAGACTTAATGGCCGAATGCTACTCTGCAAGTTGCCTGGCTTCATTCCTAGCTGTGAGCACGCATGCAGCATTTATTGGTGACATTATCGCCTATGCTGGCCAAAAAAATCTAATTGCTCATGATGTTAATTTTCTTTTTGTCAGTGTCGATCTGATATGTGGCTGATTTATATCGGTGAACCTCTGACTACAGTGGAGTCGCATCTTACATGGGGGTTAGGTTCTAAAGTCAGCACATACAGCGAAAATCATGTATAGTCAAAATTATGGAATCTTGATGGCACGGATGCTAGATTTTTTGCGGCCATATTTACGTGTGGTGAGATGCTCACGCTATGAGAGGCATGTGGGAACTGAGACTGATTGAGGGAACAGCAGATTTACATCTCCCATCTCACGCTCACTCCAGGGCATGCGCTTATTGAGTGGAATGGCGGGCGGAATCGCCTGCACTATTTAAATTGTTATTTTTCTCTCTTTTGCCGAGCACATATAGTTTAATTCGCGTAAGTTAAATGCGTGTATGATGTGACTCCACTGTACTTCATATATGACTCTGCTGGGAGTAATTCCAGACATAGCTAGTGTACTAGCTCTGTTGCACTAATGTACACACTGTACTTGGCAAGTACAGCTGACTTCCAGAAAACTGCTGTAGTACATCAAAGTATTGTTTGCAAAAACTGCATCCTATTGTTCAGAATATTGTGTGATGTGTGGGATCATGATGATTATACTAAGAGACTTCCTTTAGTTCAGTTTTTGTTTCTTTACTGATTCATGAACAAAGAATTAACTCTGTGCGTGTGTGTAAGAAGAATGCATGGAATTTGATTCCAGTGCAGATTATAGTTCTTGGCTTCTCGTCCTGATTGTCAAAAATAAAATTAGAATCTAGTTTAAATTTAATAGAGACATTTTGTTGATTTTTGCATTCTTTTAACTTTTACAGGTTTAATCTTGTTGTTTTACTTGGTATTTTATGGCTTCCTGGCAGCACTCTTTACATTCACAATGTGGGTTATGCTTCAGACGCTGAGCAGTGATATTCCCAAATATCGTGATCGGATTTCCAGTCCAGGTAACTATGTTTTTAGCTCTGTTTGGATTTCAAATTAGGATTAGATGAGTGAAGTTCTCTGAAGTTAAAGATTGAGTACATGCTGCAGTTAAATTGTTTAAGCTTTAAAGAAGGACTTTGACAGTGAATGTGCTGTTCTCTTATTGTAGACTTGCAGTATAAGCTCATTCAATAGCCTTTGGCATCATTTACTGACCTTTGACCTGTTAAGTGTCTTTGCTCAAGGTCAGTTCACCTCTATCTGTAAATGGTGATACTGATGCTCACTGCCTACATAAAGCACTCTGAAATCTACAGTTGAAAAAGTGCTATAGAAGAGCTTATTAGGTAGAAATTATCTATGTATCTAATGATACAGTAAAATTGGATGCTATACACAACAGGGTGCAGCTTGTGAAAAACCAAATGCGCTTAGTACTTCAAAAGAACCAGCTTTTTAAATTAATAGTGGGAATAACTGTTTATTATTGGAAAAATAAAACTTATGGATGATGTATTGAGTTTGACACCTGTCTCAGAGTTTTGCTCTTGAGGACAGAGCAGAGAATTGTTGAGTATGTTGTTTGGCCATTCAGCCTGAAGTTTTAGTCTTTCATTTCTAATGCTTTAGGGGTTCAAATAAATGTATTTAGACAAATAGTATGCAAACTGTTATAGAGTGATACAGAGTTATATACATAAGAATAACTTCAATCTAAGGGAGTTTGACTAAAGTGAAATATGTCATGAAAATACCTTGCTGTGTTCTAAGTAGCAGCCCGATTTTGCCGGTGAAGATGGCTATAAACTATATAGTCTGTCTGTGCCAGAGAAGCCTAAAGTGATTTGTAGGCACAATTTCAGAAGAAAGTATATGCGACTTAAAATCTTGAACCACCTTACCACAAACATTACAAGCGGTTGGATGGGTTTGTGTATGGGAGGTGGGGATGGGGGTGGTCCTTTAGAAAATTGCATCCTTAAGCTGGGTTTAGTCCTTGTTTGATTAATATTAAACTTCTGGTAAGAGTGAGCTCAGGATTTTTAAAGGTGCTTCAAAGTGTCCAAGCTCTGTGTAGGCTAGCTGGAGTTATATATGATTTTATAATTGCATTTGATCTATAATGTAGAGCTAGTCTGTGAGTAATATTGAGGTCTGAGGGCCAAAACACAAGATAGATGGGCATTTTGAGTTCTAAACAGCTGTTTGGTTAGATATGGGGCCCATCTTTAGTAACACTGTTTTAGTAAGGGGGTCAAGAGTTCTTTGGAACATGCTATATATAGTTTTAAGATGTAAAAATGACATGTTTTAGATGGTTTTTAAAAAATACAGGAGTGGGCAATTATTTGGGCCCAAAAGCCACTTAGGGCATTTTGGTGAGCTGTTGCAGGCTGGGTCAGCACCACCTCTCCATCCCCTTCCCCCTCCCTCTCCCCCTGCAACAGCTTGCCTAAACTCCCTAAGTGGCTCTGCTCCATGCTTGGCCAGGCAGCTGGGATGGCACCATGGGTGGGCAGTGCCTAGGCTGGGAGTGCAGGGCTGTGACAGCGTGAAGCCAGGGCAGAGCCATGATCTGGGCCCTGCACACTGCTGCACATGGAACCAGCGCCTGTCACAGGGATGTGCAGGGAGCAGTTTGTGACTTGGCCCTGGGCCCCAGCCCCATGCTGTTCCCACCCCATGATCTCAGCCCTGTCCTGTTCCTGGACCCTACTGTAGGGTCCTACTCTGTGGGATGCCTGCCCACAGCCCCATCCCATCCGCCTGGCCGAGTATGCCCTACCTATGCAGGTCCTGCCCCCAGTGGCAGGTGCAGGGCAGATGGGTCTAGGTGCCCAGGCAGCAGGGCCTGGTCTGGCAGCAGCAGCAGAAGGATAATGCTGCCAGTGGGGAAGACAAAGTGAGCTGCGCTGCCATAGCTCTGCTGCATTTGCCTGGAGGCACAGGACCGGCTGCATGTGCCATATCCCGGGCTGTCCCCAGGACTGGACCAGGCCGGAGGTCTCGCCATAGGCTGGATGAAGTCCACGGGCTGTATTTTCCCCATCCCTGATCTAAATCCATCCCATCTAGTGCGAGTTTGTCTTTTCGGAATGACTTTCTTTTCCTGCCATTGTTTTTTTACCATAGATTCTGTTCCATAGTCTGGTGGAATACTATGGTGATAGTGATAATCCCAATATTTTGTGATTATTTCCCCCCACCCCATGATACAGGCATAAAGGAAGGTAAATTTTTAAAATGGGTCCCATTGCATGCTTCTTACCTTTTTGCTATTTAGGATACTTTGTCTGTGCCTGTGCCTATTTTCTTTGAACAATGAACCTTGCCTTTAAGGTTGTATCCAAAGTTTTACCAGGTATGTTAACTTTAATTTGTTTCACATACTTTTCTAACTTATTATAGCAATAAAAGTTTCTTACAGCAATTCATTTTTGAATAATTGAAGATATCAATGAAACTGCCACTTTTTCCAATCACAGTACAGATATCATGTTCCTGGCTAAAAATGTTAATTTTATAAAATTCCATGTGCTAAACTTGGATGGTGTAGGTCAAGGGTTTTATTTTCCATGTTACAAAAATCAAACTGACTTATTTAATTCATATTGTGCATTGGGATATAGCAATATCTGTCAAATAAAAATGTATTTGACATCTAGTCAGTTCATGACAACTGTAAAAATGTGGCTTATCTACTATTTGGAAGTAATAACAGATCATGAATCTTGGTTTGTTACAAGTTAGGTGAGCTTCCTGTTGAGTATTCTTCCCAAACTGCACTCATGGAGCCAAATTTGCCATTGCACACATTTTTTGGCTAGTTATTTCTGGAAGAAAGTTTGCTGTCCTGTTCTCTGAGGCTATATCTAAACTGCCTTTCAGCCTAAACCTTACTACATTGCATTAAGACATTTACATTAGCTTGCCTTAGCCTGCCCTTTCCCATCCCCCCCCAGCTCTCCTAAATGTCAGGTCTTAACAAATTCTTGTTTTAAGTCAGCCTCTCCCTCCTAGCTTATGTTTGGTTCTCACCCAAGCACTCTAAGCCACATGTAATTTTGTCTTGCGTCCTGACATTTATATAATTTTTTCATAGATTCATAGATGCTATGGTCGGAAGGGACCTCAACAAATCGAGTTTGACCCCTTGCCTAGGGAGGAAAGATTGCTGGGGTTAGATGACCCCAGCCAGATGCCTATCTAGCCTTCTCTTAAAGGCCCCCAATGAATAATTAAATAAAATAAAATTAGACATATAAACATAATTTTATATGACTGTTCTTTGCAGCTTGGGCATCCTTTGTATTTATGTATAGTATATAGGTATAACTAGATATAGACATGAAGATGCCTGATCTGTGAGGAATAGCCACTACAGGATAAATGTGGATGGATAAGTGGTAGTTGTGGGTTGGAGAACTTGACAGCCACCCTTGTGGTCTACACTTTATAGCAGTCAAGATGCACTCAGGAGATTTTATGCAAGTCCTTGGGATGCAGCTTCTCTGTCTAGCACTCCTTCTGACATGTAACTGTCCTTTTTGGGTCTTATTAATTTTTATAACATCTCTTGGCATCCTGATTCATTGTGGAGGTTAAAGGGTAACAGTGAAGCAGAAGGCAGTTTATCAAACAACAAACCCCATTCTGACTGTAGATGTATATTTAGTACTGCTGGCATTCAGATAGGAAATAAATTGGCTACTGGGCTCAGGGGTTTCATAGATGCTACGGTTGGAAGGGACCTCAACAGATCATCGTGTCTGACCCCCTGCCTAGGCAGGAAAGAGTGCTGGGGTCACAAGGTGTGCTTTTGTGAATGCCTTAAGAAAAATTACTGAGTCAAAGTGCATTTAAAAAAGGACAGTATGAAATCCAAAGGAGTTTTTTTTTGTCAGAAAACTTGTCCAAGTACTTTCCCTATTTTTAACAAATTACGCTACACCAATTTCTTTGCCTTCCTAAGGTTCCTCCAGGCAATTAAGTAGTTCTTTGATAGGTTGCTCTCTCTAGTTGCACTTTCTATGTGATTTCTGAAAAATCTTTTTAATTATTTAATAACTTTGTAGTATACATATATGTTATATTTACAGATGAGGGGGGATTTTTTTTCTGTTCCTCTTTGCTTTTTAAATTGTATAAAGAGGCCTACAAAACATTGGGAGGAGTTCCCTCTACCCTCCAAATACCAGGAATGTCTAGTGTAGTCTTTCTTCATTTTACCAATAACTTTTTGGGTGTTTCAGATGTGTGGCCTTTCTCAGCTTTAACTAAAGATGGGGTGAGTGGATAATGAATTTTTAACAATTTTTTTTATTCCTTCTCAAAACAGTTAAACAGTGTGAATAAAAAGTACACTCTCAACAAATCAAATGTTTTAGTTCTACTAAAGAAATAGCCCTTCCATCTGCACTTCTGGTGTGTAGTGAGAGGGCAGAAAGGAACACTTAGCCTTTTCAGGCTGGGCTGGAGAACCTTTTAAGGCACCTCCATGCATGATAGAGAGACCTGAAAATTTGTCGTTGAGATGAAAATTTGTATGTTTAAAAAAAAAAAAAGAGAGAGCTTTTTCCATTACAGCATGCTTTAAATGTTTGCAGCTTTGAACCACTTCTTTTAAAACTGGCATATTACAAACATAGAGAGGAAGTAACTGGAAAATAAAATTGTCTCATTACTTTGAAACAAATGTATAATGGAATTAAGAGTATATAAGAATAGCCAGATTTGTTCCCACATAGCTGCAAAGAAACTGAAGGCATGAATAGTGTATTGTGGGCTGTTTTGTTGAACTTGTTTTTATTGTGTAAAACTGAATGTGATTTACCCTAAGAATACATGGTAAAATTATGTTTGAAATGGGAAGTGTAATGTCAAACTGGAATCAATAAACTTATTGAATGGAAGCTTCAAGTAATTAAGTTGCTAATTTTGCTGTTCAGTCATTTGGGTTTTGATGGCGCGTTTTAACTGAATATTTTAGTTTTTAAGGTTCTTCTGATTTTTGATATTTTATACAAATTAGATGGATATAGCAAATTGAATTTTAAATGCTATAGGGATTATCCCAGTATATATCATATTCATAATTTGAGAAATACTTTTCTAAAAAGTGAAGGTCAGGGGAAAAGTTGTTCAGTTCCTTACTTACACTTTTTTTTTTTCTCTCTTAAGGACTTATGATTTCACCAAAGCCAGTCAATGCATTGGAATTTGCTTTTAACAAGTCTGACTCTCGGTCGTATGAGACGTACACTGCTTCACTTAGAAATTTTCTTGCATGTAAGTGCAAATGTTTTATTGTTATTTAATGTTTTAATTAAAACCTTTATAACTACAGTAAAGCTGCTCAAAATATTCTTCTTTAGGGCATACTTACTGTAAAATGTATTTTCATTTGGTCTGCTACAAGGTTAGATAAGTTTTGTTTTGAAGTTAGTTCTTGGAATGTTACTAGGTGCTTCTGCTAGATTTTGGTGGTATTTATCCATAGAGTCCAAGTGTTTTACAAAGGAAGTAAGTATCATTATTCCCTCCTCCAGATAAGAAACCTAAGTAACAGAGAGGGGTGATTTGTCCAAGTATTCCAGTAGCAAGCTGGTAACAGTATCCAAATGTTTTGAATTCTGGTGGCCCACTTTGAGCACTGATCGCATGTCACTTGTGATTTTTGAAAATAAGGCTTTAAGACATCTGAATTTTGTCACCTTTTTCTGTTTCAATATCAGAGAACTCTATGGTTGCACAAGCAAGGGAGAAATTGCCTCATATAGCAACAAGAATTCAAAAGCGAGTTTAAGCTGGTTTAAAAAAACAGATGTGCACAAACACTGCATAAAAATAGTGCACAGTATTTCAGTGTCACAGTGGTACATGATATAGGCATATAAATCTTGACAAAAAAATCACAATCAAAGTTAGAACATGGTGAGGGAAGATAACATCAGGTGAGGTGAATGAAGAAAGGGCAGTTACTTTAAGCTTATTCATGGTATTCACTGCGTTGGTTTCTGTTTTTTAGGTAATATGGGCACATGAGTAGAGCTTAAGTTGAAAGAAAGTAACGGCTGCTAAGTCAAGCACTCACTTTATGACAGCAAAGATAAGATGCTTTGTGTCCATTATGACACTTTATTAAATTACATGACTTAATAATGCTTTTGTCACAGGATGACTGTTTTCTTCAGTGCGCAGGAGGGGGGCAGCGCTCACTTAATGAACACTACTTTGATGCTCTTGTTCCATGTTCTGAAGTGAGGTGTTGGTGGTTTTTTTCCCTCCTTGAAGATAGTCTGTGTTATTTGTCACGGTATCAGTTTACAAATACTGTATTAATTTGTTTTATTTTTACAACTTACCTGTCAAATGAAACCTTGGTACTTTGGTTGCAGATGAGGGGTAGCTGTACAGACATAGATGTTACAAATAGCTGATAATTCTGTGTGCCCAGTTTGAAGAGCCTAAGACCAAACTCCCCTCTTCTGCTTCTGCCACAAACGAAGCTGGAGTTCCTCTTATGTCTTTTCAATATACTACTTAATTTGTTCTCAGAGTAGATAATTTTTGCATGTAAATGAGCAGGTCCTTGCTAACCTTCCCTTATCCCAGTCTTATCTTTTTTCCACCCTTTACTCCTTCATCCCATTTTCTCTTGTCCCCATCTATGTCGTCCTGGTGTCGCCCTTTCCCCCCCACCCTTCTCCCCACAAGCTAGTTCTCCTTCCCCTGCCCCCCTTTCCCTCACTGACACCCACTTTTGCCCTTTCATTTGTCTCAATTTGTGGGCAATCAATGCAAGGATTCTGGCTCCTCACTGCTGGAGAGCACCATGCTGCTTCTCCCCATTCCTAGCCTACCTGCTCCTTGCCTGCCTTATTTGATCTTTGTCTCTGCCATGGAGCAGTACTATTTCACTGCCCTCTCTTCCCATTTCCCTTACTGGTCTCTGTCCCAGTGCCTTCCATACTCTAACTCCCAGTCACTTGCATCTTCCTTAGTACTATAAGTTCTGTGAGATGGTAACAATGATCACTTTGCACTACGGGTTTCTTTTTCTTTGATGGCAGAGGCAAAAACTGTAGGCTTTGTACTGTACTCTTGTTGTGGCAGCATATTTATAAAAATGTACAAAGTACTTGTAGCTATAGGAAAGAGATCCAAAGGAGTTGAATGGTATCTTGGGATACCTTATGCTGAGTGCTTGTCACTGAGACCTAGGACTCGTTTTCTCTGATGGTAGTAAGTGTTCCCTCTAAGGAGTAGTGGTCTGTGAGTGTGCCGCCTCGTTCTGGCATGGAACACTTATTGCTGGGGCCTGGAGGCCGGGGCAGGGGGCTAGCGCAGGCTCTGAGGAAGTGCTCCACTCCTGGGCCCTGATGTGGTAGAGTGGAGCGCTTCCCTGGAACCAGCGGAGCCCGCGCCAGGCTCTTGCCCCAACCTCTCCTGGTGCGTGGCCTTAAAGTGTGGCCACTCACAGCCTTTTCAAGTTGTGCGCAGCTGCGCACACGCGTGGCTTAGAAGGAACCTTGATGGTAGTCAGCTGGTTTATCAGAGGCAATGTTTTCTCAAGCTTAAACTCAAGGCATGCCTAGGAAAATAGTGGTTGCTGGCTTACTCCTTTAATTTTCCATAATCAAAAAATAGATCAGTTCTTTTTTGCTGTAAAGACCTCAGACCCCAACAGGTTAGAATGTTTTTAACACTATGAATTTCTATTTAAAATCTATTAGGCTATCTAATGAATTGTGTAGGCATTTGTATACCTAACAGTGCTAATATTTTATTGCACCTTTACAAGAATCTCATGGCACCTTGGTTAATAATTGCTTATCTAGGGAGCTCGTGGTGCTGAGAATTCTGTATACTGCGTCCTACCAGTGAGGAATAATTTGAGGGACTTATGTGTGTCAGAGTTGGGCTAAGGACCCAAGAGTCCTAAAAGGCTCTTTCTCCTAGTACCATGATAGTTCCAGGAGAGAGACTTGCTGGTCTTAAAGACTTTTTTTTATACCTCTTGTGTTAGAATGAAACTATCATAATGGTGTTCCCTTGCCATCAGGTAACCTTTGACAGGTTGGTCTCTATGCTTCTTTAACCTTTATCAACTGCAGCAGCAGTTTATTTTTACAGTTTGGTTACCATTTAGGCCTCCTCACTTAAGTTTATCTTTTGTCAGTTACTCTGAGACAGATTCTATAACATGGAGGTCTTGACCTATGCTTGAATCTTGCAGTCTTTTATTTTGAGCTGCCAGGTCCCAGTGTCATTGCACAAATGTAACTCTTCAATCGCATGTTTTAACAGCAAGAAGTAAGAATTGGTTGAGACTGTTCACATCTGACAACATTAGAATATGCAAAGCTATAGCATATATCCAACCTGCAGGAAACTTTGTAAATTTCTGTGACTTGTATGCAGAAATGCATGCATCTTTCAAAATCTGGTTCCATGGTCACCTATTTTAGATATTGCTCCTAGATTATTTCATATTTTCAACAATTTAGCAGATTAGAGGCTATTGGTATATTTCTGTTTTCTACAGTATCTCCTTTTTGCCAGTAGTTGTGCTAGTCTTCTAAAGCATATGAGAACTGCATTTTTCTGCTGTCAGTAGTGTGAAGTCCTAGGAAGAGTTTTTTGTGTCTTGTGATTTATCTGCTTCTACAAGACAGTAGTTGCAAGACTGGTAGTTCTGTCCCCATGTTATGGTACATCTGCTCAGGGTACACCTGTTTTCTGAGTGGTGGTGAAGATGGCACATTGCTCACTTGTTGATTTAAGCTTTTTGTGACCATCTGATTTATGTACTTTACTTTCTCTTAGGTTTTTCTGCTTCCAGTGCACTTCTAACAGTACTGATACTGTGATTTGAAATGAAGGGGCTTGGGAAGTAATTTGAAGTCCAGCTTAATATATGTAAATTGCTGACGTTGTCTGTTAATAACAATATACCTCAAGATAGGTTTTGCTACTGTGTATATCTGAGAAATTATTTTCTTATTTTCAAGCTGAAAACTTTACAAATTTATATTGTTTTTTTTTTTAGGCTGTGCTTTATGTAAAATTGTTCATCTTAACATTATCTTGCAAACATGTGTAAAGCAATGAGAATAAATGAGATTTAAAGTACTTTTTTTTTCTTGTTTCCTTAGTTAGAAATTAGGGCTGTGGTTGTGCTAGCCTTGATTTTTTTTTTTAATTCCTCACTCCCCAGAGGCACCCTCCACTTCAGTGTTTAAGTTACCTATATACTTTTATTTTAAAGTCTTGTTTTGCTTATACTGTTAGAAATTTGGGGCAGAGAAGCCCCGTTGCCTGCTTATTCAATTTCATTGCTTTATATGCAGCCCTTTTTCTATCTTGTGTATAAAGAGAGGGTAGAAAACTTGTAAAAAGGTTGCAGTGTATTTTGGAAACAAAAGCAATACTTTATTCTTGAAATCTACTATAGTTCAGATTTGCAATTGAACTAGCAAAACCAAATTTAATTTGCCTTTAAGTCCAGCAGTAAATATGCTGGCTCATGAGGTGGGTGGACCTCAACCAGATGTCATCTAATACAGAGAACTGTTAAGTGCTCCATCTGGGGAAAGAGAATCCACAGCATACTTGCAGACTTAGCAGCGCTACACTTGCTAGCACCACATCTGAATGAGACCTGGGTTTTGTGATGGACAACAAAATGAACATGAGCCGCCAGTGTGATACCGTAGCTGGCAGACCTAACCAAACACTGGCATGCATCTACCAAGGCATCTCAAGCAACGCTAAGGGTGTCATCCCCCCTCTACTTGGCCTTGGTGAGATCACAGCTGGAGTTCTGTGTCCAGTTCTGGATGCCACACTTCAGGAAGGACATGGAGAAGTGTGAGAGGGCCATACGCATGATAAGAGGCCTAGAGTCCAGGTCCTATGAGGAGAGGCTACAAGACTTGGGACTGTTCAGCATGGAGAAGAGAAGACTTGGAAGGGACTTGGTGGCAGTCTATAAGTGTATCAAGGGCATCAGGGCCTGGGGAAGCATCAGTTCACTAAGGCCTCCCAGGGGAGGACAAGAAATAATGGGCACAAGCTCATTTGAGGATTGCTTCAGGCTAGACATAAGCTTTACAAGTTGAGTGCTGAGGGTTTGGAACAGGTTCCCCTCAGTCATCCACCCTGGTGATCTTCAGAAAGCATCTTGGCACCCATCTTGCTAGGGTCATCCGATCCCAGCAGTCTTTCCTGCCCGCATGCATGGGGGCTGGACCCAATGATCTGTAAGGTCCTTTCCAGCCCCTAACTATGAAACTATGTAGTGTTTTGTACATTGAAGCTAATAAAGTCTTAAGACCTTGAAGTAGCTTGTTGTTTGGCATTTTGTTTCTGTAGAATATATAATTTTTTATTTTATTTTTTAAATAGCATATAATGATTCAAAGCAATCCAGAAACGTAGTATGTACTTCAGGACAACTGTTTGAGCAGAAGGAGGATCTTGGTAAAAAGGCATGTCGATTTAATCGTACTCAGCTTGGACCATGCTCTGGACTTGAAGATGAGAATTTTGGCTATGCTAAAGGAACTCCATGTGTACTTGTGAAAATGAATAGAGTAAGTGCATAGACTGATTGTCTCAAGTTTTAAATTTTACTTTTTCTACATACTTAAAACAAAACAACCTACTACAGAGAATGGCCAGATTCCCTTTCCTGTCCGTTTTAGTGTAATATTTCTGTATTATGAAGTATATGTCCATTTACTAAAATAACTGAATTGGAGGATAGACAGGTGCTTATGAAGTTCTTAAATCCCTAATTCTTTGTTTCCCGTAGTCAAAATTCCTGAAATCCTAAGATGGTGCTCTATGCCCACTGTTCTTTCTAGCAGGCTTTACAAAAGCTTGAAGTGAAATACAATTTGTGTACAATACTAAAATGTATTTGAGTCAGGGATATGTAATGGTATATACTTAACTCTTAAATTGTGTTGAACACCAAGTAGGTAGGTAAATGGGTATTTTACTTGCCAATAATTGAATGCGTACGTCATAGTTGGCTGTTTTTTACGTACCATATGGATTAACCTATAACATTACATGCATAATTTGAAGTAAAGAGTTCCTGGTAACTGTGGCTATTAGACCTATTTTGAGGAGTAATTGGGTATTTTGGATATTACTTCTAATCTTGTTTAAAATGGGGCTCTCGTTCAACAAATTTGTGTGTATTCAATTATTTTCTTTAACAAGAAAATAGGGATTTGGGTTATTTTGCTGTTGCTATTTTTTCTTCTGCAGGACCAATACAATGTAAAGAGTAGACGGGGAATTCCATTTCTAATCGTGCTTCATCAGAGTTCTTTACTAAGTTCTAAACCAGGGGTGGGTAAAATGCGTCCCGCGGACCGGATGCGGCTTGCCAGGCCATTCTGTCCGGCCCATGGGGAACCTAAAAAAATTTAATATTTATCTGCCCCCGGCTGCCTATCATGCGGCCCTCCATGGCTTGCCAAAACTCAGTAAGTGGCCCTCTGCACAAAACAATTGCCCACCCCTGTTCTAAACAGTTGCACTTTTGCCTGCCCATCTACACTAAATGGCACAGCATAAGTGAAACAGAGGGTCTGATCCAACCTCTGAGAATCTTTTGGCACTATTTTAGTTGGGAGGGGAAAATGCAATTTTGATGTGGTCATGAATTTTACAGGGGCTGCAGAGCTGGAATTTGGTGACTGCTTTGTGTGTTTTGCACAGTTAATAAAGATGTTCAGATATATACACACATTACACAATAATACTATTTATCACACTGCAAATACATTCAGCTTACATAACTAAAACAGGGAAGATTTCCATAAACAAATATTTTTTTTACTTTCTGTGTTTCAGATAATCGGATTAAAGCCTGAAGGAGAACCATATATACAGTGCTTTTCTAAGGTGAGTTTGGAATACAAGATAAGTATCTGGTTACTTTTTTTTTTTCCCCCCTTCCTTTTAGAAAGGAGTGAAAAGCATAAATGCTAAAAATAAACATTATGGATTTTTTTCTTTAAAACTCTTAAGTCCTCCCTTTTTTCTTTTATTGGATGTGTTTGTATGTGTAGGTTACCATTTTAGTATATTTAATGAATTTTTCATAAAGAGACTGCTTGTTCAAAAAGGTCTCTGTGTTTCATGGCATTAAGACTTGATAGATCTTTTCGATTTTTCAGATTAAAGCAGAGAACAAAAGCATACATGTAACTTCCCATTAACATTTCAGTTTTTGTATTTTACTGTAGTGCAAGTTGAATTTTGTTTTCCCATTTCATAACCAATATTTTATTTTTTTTCTGCATGCTGCATCTTAGTTATATAAATGATGGGTAAGATAAATTTGCAGTGTGGAGTTTCAGAATTAATTTTCAGAATAACATTTTTCTTCAAGTATGAGAACTTTATAAAATCAAATCTATTTAAGTTCACTGCATGCCTTCAGATGTGTGTGTTACTTCATACAGGACAAGTCCTTGATTTATTTAGCTGTTGTATATTTATGATGACAGCAACTTCTAACTACGTTGCACTCCTTTTATCCATTAGATTTCTTTCCAAAAATGTCCACCTACCTACCAGTTTCCTAAGCTTCTTTTAGGTCTACTTTTAAAAAGTCTTATTCTGTAGTTCCCTTTTCTTTAGTGTGCTTTAGAAAAACTGCTGCTGTTAATGTATGTGGAAAAGCCATTTGAAGGGATGTCTGTGGGGTCATCTGCTTTTCTAGAGAGACCACCACCTCTTTCGACTTAATGGTGTATTGTATTTTCCATCCTACTGTCAGGGACAGCTAACAACCTATTTTATAGGTATCCACTGTCTTGCTGTCTTACTGGGGAAAAAAATCCAGTAATCTTTTTGAGGTAATAACATTTCTTAATGCTAGATATGAGTTCTTAATGGGGAGAATTTTAGCACCAGGGCATGCATATCATAGAATGATGATGATCTTATAGGTCCCTTTCAGTTCTACAAGTCCAGTCCCCTGCCATGGGCAGGAAGTTATTGGGCTCGGACAAGCTCAACAAGGTGCCTGTCCAGCCTCCTCTTGAACACCTCCAAGGATGGTGACTGTACCACCTCTGCTGGGAGCGTTCCAGATTCTGTTGACCCTTACAGAGAAGAAGTTCGTCCTTAAATCTTTTAAAGTTTTATGGATAAAACTTCTAATTGTTTTGACTTTTTTCTAGTTTTGTAAACATTACTCTTCCTTGGATATACAGAAGATTGCACACCTGTATATGAGACTTGTAGTTGGCAAAGAGAGAGTATTTTATTTTTGAAGCCATTTACATGTTGGATTTATATACTGTCCTTCCCAACAAAGGCTCGGGGCAGATTACAGTAAGAGGAAAAATTTAATTCATAAAAACGGACTCAATGCTAAAATAAGATGTATAGCAAAGACACATAACCAGTACCCCAACTTAGTTTTGCTTCCTAAATGTCTGTCCAAATAAAAGGTTGTGCAGTACTTCCAGAAGATGTGCCAAAGCTGAAGAGTGACTATCAATAGGGGGGGGGGCATGCATAGATGCAGACACTCTCCCCTTCTGTTGTCAGTTGCGAAAGGAGCCCCAGAGCTGTTGCAGTTATACAGGTTACTACAGGAGCTTCCTTTTTCTTCTTTCCACTCCCCTGCTGTTTTCCTGATAGCCAGGAGCAATTGCTAGAAGGAGGAACACACTCCCTGTCACCACTGTTGACACAAGCAAGTGGGGAGCCTGAGAGCCCCGCTCTGCCGTGCTCCAGCTGCAGGCAGCTGTCCAGGGAGCTGAGTTTTATCCAGGTGCAGCAGCAGCAACACTTGGGTTCTTCCTTATACCTGCTTCTGGACAGTGGGAAACACCAGGGGGGAAGAGAAGGCTGTGGGAAGTTAGCCAGGCATGGAGCTGGGGCTGGCTGAGCCTGGCTCATTAAAGTCTGTGGCTAGAGTGGGCCAGAAGTGGCTTTGGGGCTGGGGCTTCCCCCATATCTGGGTCACCAAGGAACAGTGGTGGTGGCAACAGGGATTCCCTTCCTCCCCTCCCCCCTTCAAGTGCCTGATCCCTGTCTGGGTCCTCTGTCCCCTGCTAGCCCAGGGGCTTGGCTACTTCTCACTCTTATCCATCTCATGGTCTGAGGAGTGGTATAGCATACTTCTACCCCTTTTGGAAATTCTGGGTCTGCCTCAAACTGCTAAGGATGATTCACTTGTCAAAAATGTGTGGGAAGCTGGTGTGCTGATAGTACTTGCAGGAAATTGCTCTCAGCTGACTGGAGGGGTCGAGATGGAGCCCAAGGGAAAGGTGGTCCTTTAACTATGTACATAGGGCCTCATAAGTCAAAACCAGCACCGTGAATTGCACCCAGAATGCTGTTTGAAGTTACTGCAGATTCTGGAGCACTGAGTTTTATATGCAGCTGTCAACCTATCCCCATGAGAAGATGGGACACCTGCATTCTGCACCAGTTGCAACTACCAGATGGTCCACATGTAGAACACATTGCAGTAGTCTACCCTTGAGGCTACAAAAACATGGATAATGGTGGCCAGATGAGAATCTGAAAGAAAGGTTTGTAGGCTTCTTGCCAGATAGACTTGGTTAAAGGTGCTCCTAGCCACTGCTGCTGCTGGAAGATCTAGGTGCAGTGAAGGATCCAGGAGCACACCAAGGCTGCAAACCTGAGAGACAAGGGGAGGCAAGTTCTGTCAAAGATGGTCCCAGTCTCCCCCTGTCCCTTCTGCTCCCCCACAGTTATGAGGTGTGTCCACCACCAGCCTCACTGTCTTGTCTGGATTCAGCTTCAACTAGTTCATTCTAATGGAATCCCCAATTACAGCCAGGCACCAGATAAGGACCGAGACTGCAGAGCCTTGGTCAGATAAGACAAAAAGAGAGCTGGCTGGGGTGTCAGCACCAGTAGACAGCCTCTTGAATAAGGACTGGACAGTCACAGACTTAAGAATATTGGCATGCTGTCCTCCTGAAGTGAGGCATTGACAACTTCTGCCAGCAGTGGCCCCAGTCTCTCCTGCCTGCCTTTTACCAGCTATTGTAGTACTACAGTAATCCAATATTGGTTTTGCGGGTTTGCACCTAATCATTAGTTAATTAAAACAAAAATCTAAAAAAAAATATTAATAAAACGTATCTGTTGACTTTTCTTCAACCATAGGAAGAAGGCAAAGTTCAGATAACTTATTTTCCTGCTGGGGGTACAATTGACTTAATGTATTTCCCATACTATGGAAAAAAGCTGCATGTAAGTATTTTAACTGATCCTTTTATTTTGTGTATTGTTACCACATTTCTAGAATGGTTCATTTTATAGTGTTCAGGTTGAGAATTTACAGTGAAGTATACATGTATAGTATTCTATATGCAGATATATTTTATGTAACCTGGTAAGACCTTGGGTTCAGTTTTCCTAGGCACAGGTGAATAAATTGAGCTTTATTACCTTAAGATAATAAGCCATATTTTTTCTAATGTAATTTCAATGTACTCAGTGTACAGTGTACTCGCTGTTTTACTAGGCATCCTTTGGACATAAAAGCAGGCATTCCACATAGGCCAGCTTACTGTTTTTAATAATTAGTAACTAGTTATTGCCATTGTGCCCACATACAGTATAGTTAAATGTAGTTAATAGCTGTGTTAAACTTAAGTCTTTGGTTTACATCTCAGCTTGTACATTGTTTTAACTTAGATTCGTTCAGCACACACATTCTTTATTTATTCTGTCCCTTGTGAGAGCTGCATAGATATTTTTGTATAATTTGCTGATATGCTGTTTCATACTAAATGTATGCAGACAAACATAGTTATAGTTTTGGAAACTCTGCTGCATAGACTCGGTGAACAGGCTTATTTAAAAGGAACCCACTTTTTTGAATGATTACAACATTTTAGTTGAAAGCTGTAGGGCCATAGGGTTTTCCCTTTAGAAATCTGTGTCAATTCCTTTCATAAACTCACCAACCTCCAGTTTAAAACAAGTTAGGATGTTTTTTGTACTGATGTTGGTGGGCTGTTCCAGAATCCCCTGTGGTTAGAAACCTAATTACCAACCTAAAATTATTTTTGGTTGGTTTGTACTTTTAAGAAGCTGTTGCTTATCTTGCTGTACTTATGGAGTACAATGTTTTGCTAGTCATAATAAGCCAAGTTCTCCTATGATGTCCATTCACCTGATCACCCTACTAGCTCTCCTGTGCCCTTACTTCTACCTGAGTTCGTGTACCTTGAACAGTGAAGAAGCAGAAGTGGATGTGGTATTTCATCTAAGGCCCTTCACCCAGGCAGGGAGTCAGACTTGAAGATCTACAAGGTCCCTTCTGACCCTACTTCTATGATTCTGTGATTCTATGATGATTCAATACTACTTCTGGTGGCATTTTTAGTATTTCTCCGTCTCTGCTTGAAATGCTTTGACAAATGCATCCTAAGACTGCAGCTATGAAAATAGCAAATTTGTCAGTGTGGTGGTTCATGTCATTATGTAATCAACTAGTACACCAGGTCCTTCTCCTTTATTATTTCCAACTTTTGAGCTCCCACTCAATCAATGGTGGTTCTAAATATATGGCTTTGCATTTCATGCTACTGAATTTCATCCTGTTCCTATTCCAGTCTTTAAGGTCAGTCGGTTCTTTTCTGTAAGATGCATCGATCCTCATATCTGTTGATTTTAAATTTCCCAGCTTTGTACCATCAAGTTAATTTGACGTGTTCTTTTTTGTACCAGCTGAATGAAAATACCACTAGTATCCTGCCTCTGCCCAATTAGCACAACCTGGTGTTTTTTTGTGTTTTGTTTTTTGTTTTGTACCTTTCATTGGTTTCTTGCCCACCTGAAGTTGTACTGGTCATATTTTTTTCTAATTTAACTACGACTTTTTCTCTGTGATACTAGTTTACTTGTTGTCATACGTATTAGATTTACTGCTCTGATCTGCTGGTGGGGCAGCTCCCCTGCAGCTCTTTCCAAGCTGTGTGCCTTGATTGCCTGATCGGGGCATGGGACTGGGACCTGCTCCTGACAGGGACAGTCCCTGGGCTGCCCAAGTAAGTCTGCGTGTGCAGCCTGGAGCTGGTTAGTGATTGCCCAAAATGGGACAGTCCCCAGCCACCTCCAGGCTGCATGTGCTGACCTCCCTGTACAACCCAGGGCTACCTGGAACTGTCCTGGTCATTGGTGGCAGGTCCCAGCAAGCTCCAGGCTGGACGGGGAACATTTCCTATGCAGGGAGCTCCCAGCTCCTACTCTGTGCTCATGGAGCAGGGGCTGGGAGAGTGTTTAGAATCATAAAAAATTAGAGTTGAAAGGGACCTCAAAAGGCACGGGATTTTCTGCCAGGGCTTTGTTGAGGTGGGCCTTAAACCTCAAAAGGATGGAGATTCCACTGTCTCTCTAGGTAACCTGTTCCAGTGCTTCCTCACCCTCCTAGTGAGAGAGTTTTTCCTAATATCCAACCTAAACCTCCCCTGCTGGAACTTGAGACCGTTGCTCTCTTTTCTGTCACCTGCCACCACTAAGAACAGTCTAGTTCCATCCTTTTTGAAACCACCATTCAGGTAATTAAGGACTGCTATCAAATCCTCTGTCTGTCTTCTCTTCTGCAAACTAAATAAACCCAGTTTCCTCTGTCTCTCCTCATAAGTCATATGCCCCAGCCTCCGAACCATTTTCATTGCCCTCTGCTGGACTCTCTCCAACTTGTCCCCACCCTTTCTATAGTGGGGAGATAACAATCTCTCCCAGTCTCCACTCCTTGATTGCAGAACAGGGGCTGGGAGCTCCATGCTGCTGGGGTCAGGGGACATTGTCCCCATCTGGGTTTCTGTGGTGGAGCCCACCCTGGCAGCAGGCAGCTCTCCTGCTGCCTGGTGGACCAGGAGCAAATATGCTCCCTTTCGGCCTTCTATGTGTGCCATACTGTGCAGTAATTACTCCCGAGTAAATTTGCTATTTGTATTTACAGCTAGCACATTTTACTTTTATTTATTAGAGGAAATTACTGTGCAGTGAACATCTACTTGTGTAGACAGTGATGCTTACTGTGCAGTAATTTGCTCTAATCTTGAGAAACACGCATACACAAGACTTTCCCACTATTTGCTAGATCTAGCTACACAATTTGTTGCAGTAATTGAGTTGATAGTCTTCCTCAGGCCACCACCTTTTAAGGGATTAATTGCTTTGCAGAGTTCTAAAAATGTATTTCTGTACCTCCTAACTATCCATCTTTTTTAATCTGGACCTTTTTTAAAGTGTCTTAAGTTGTTCAGCCAAAAATGGATGCACTCGGCTACTAAGAACTTCTGAAATAACTAACCTGGATCTATATAAGCACTGATAACAGCATGTGTGTAAAATATGGGTTTACTAAACTGATCCTAAAGCTATTAAAATCATTTTTTTGCTAGCTGAATCTCTATAATGAACTTTAAAACTGTTCTCTGAAAGTTATATATATTGTAGTTAATAGTTCCATATTTGCAATTTGATTTGGATTATTTTTAGTTGCAACATTATTTTTAGTGTAATTTCTTCCCGTATTTTAACTTTGACAGTAGGAATTGATTAAAAAACTATAGCTTCTCTAAAGAATAACCAAGACCAGAATGTAAAGTCAGCATGTCTGGGAGGATTCTACCAAAAACTAGCTTATTGATACTTTGGAAAGAGTGATTGCTAGTTAAGTTCCTAAAGTCGAAGTCTAAAAAATGTAAATGTTAGCTCCACCATAGGCCTTTAAGCATACCATTGAAACATGAAAAAGAGTAATGGATGCGCATAAAGAAAGAAGCTGAAGTACAAAGGGGAACCTGTTGCTACATTCAAGTTCTTAAGAAGCTACTTTTTAAGAAGTATCTATCTCTTTAAGAAAAATGGACTTTAGATGCAAGTGAAGCAGATATTCTTTTTGAGCTCACACAGAGGCTTAGATTTTTCAAAGACATGGAAGACAGAAAAGCTTTTTTTATTCATTCTGTAGAAACAGGTACCTAATTCCCATTTGCCTCTTCACAATCTTCTCTGTTACTGTTTATGCAGAATTAGTCAGTTGATCATTAGCATGAAGAACTTAAGCCAAATTATCTCACTCTTATACAAAACAAATTGTAACTGAATGATTTGGCATAAGTTTTGTAGAATTTGGTCCCTTTTGTTTGGTCCAGTACTTTAGTTGGTGGAATGGTATTGTAATCTTAATTGTTATGTTTGGTGATGAGCTGTAGTATCTAAAACCTGTTTTTCCCCATCTCTGTTTACCAGGCTCATTATCTACAGCCACTAGTGGCTGTTCAGCTAGCAATTAACTCCAACAGTACCAAAGAAGAAATAACAATTGAGTGTAAGATCCTGGGCTCACCCAATTTAAAAAATGAAGATGACCGTGACAAGTTTCTGGGACGAATTTCCTTCAAAGTTCAGATGTCTGACTAGCAGTCAGAAAATCACCATAAAGTAAATATTATGTTGTCTGTCTGGGTTTTTTAGTTTGTTTGGGTTTTTTGGTTGGTTGGTTGGGTGTTTTTTTGGTTTTGTTTTTTTCTATCAACAGGACCTGCCATTTTAGGATTTAAGATCACCTTGAAGAATTTTGGGGTGGCATGTGGCATTCAGGGTAGCATAATAATGTGCTTCCAAACTGCATTTAAAATCCCACGTAAAATAACTGTAGTCCATGCTTCTGTTTGCCTCATTGAACCAGTGTACAGACCATAATTATGCCGTATTAGGAACCTGTAAATAGCTAATGCCAGACATGTAATAATGGTGGTCTTTCTCCTATTTTAAAAATATGGTTTTATCCCCAAGTGAGTGTCTCAAGCTTATGTGCTATGCTGTGTAAATATTGTACTGATTTAACACTGGTTTAACTGTCATATATGAATGCTGACACACGTTTAGGGATAAGTGATGAGAATAAATGGTATCTGACCAAGATAAAGAAAAGAAAACCACAAAACTTTGCAAGAATTTTGCGTGTGTATGTATGTGGAAATGCCTTAAGTTCTGTATTGGGTGGGTGGGGGGAATGGAAATAAAGTGGATTTTAAAAGTGTTGGTTTGGATTTTTGAAATTTATTTAAGTGTTCAACTAGTTTGTCTTGTGCTGTCACTGTGCAGGTATTGTGTATACATGTAATATTTGGTCTTCCAGTTGAGGAATTGAATCTCACCATATTGTTAGTTGCTTGCAGTATGTGGAGCACATATAAAACCTATACAATGTCATTTTAAAACTTTTTTTAGTTCAAAACTATCTGTATGAAACAATTTCTTTTAAAATTGTTAATGGCATAGTGTCCTGGTAACAGTTGTACTTCAGAGCTGCTTGAAAGAAATGGTCTCATTTATTGTAAGAGTAGGTTTTACTTTTCCAATAAAAATTTTAAATTCCCCAAGGGGAAGAACTTTAGATTAAAAATAAAATGAGAATTGTCTTGATTAAACATTCCTTTATTTAATTTATGCTTTGTTTCCTTGCATCATTTCTGCCACTTCTGGTATTTTCTTCCTCATTGAGTTTTGTGCATGCTTTCTCATCCATCTTTTGAGAAACTTGTTTTTGCCCACCTTCCTACCTTAAAACTGCCCAACAGTTTGTGAATAGACCAACTTTTCTCAACATGGCTGCTTATGCCAAAGTAATTTGCAGCCATTTAGATTTCTGATTAATTCCAAATCCTGCAGTCTTTCTGATGCATGATCAGTGCTACTTTTCCCTAATTGTTTGTGTAGGCTTTAATCATGAAACAGCTCAGTCTGAACTAGAAGAGATTTCTATACTTGGTCAATGAGCATTAGGCAACAGAATTCTCAGATTCTGTCTGTGCTGAACACTGGTTAGCCATGGATGGATAAATAGGGGCTAAGAAATTGTTTGTCACAGTTTCTGGGGACTGCTGTAATCCTAAGCACACTAGGAAATGCTTTTTTTCTTAGAATGTTGTCAATTCTTGCCTGCCTTTCCCCTGGCAGATGTATGCAACTGAAGAGTAGAAGAACAAATGTATGTCAAGGGTGATGGGGATCTGTTCAGATGCATTAAAAAAAAAAAAAAGGGCTGGTGAGTTTGAGGGTGGGGGAGGCAGGGAGTGCTACAGACAAATAGCTGTTGGAGAGGAAAAAATAGCGAGATTAGAAATGAAAGGCTCTGTTTACAGCCACTGTAACCTAATCCTTTCTTGAACCAAGAATGTTTCAGTTACACAATTCATCTTATGTTGAATAGCTCTGAAAACCACTGGCAAAATTATTTCTCCTGCCTCTGGTAGCTAGTTCTTGTAGAGCAGTGATGGCCAGACTTTTCTAAACATGTGCCACAAGCTAATCTCTTCCAAGTTAAGTGCTGTTCTGATCTCTGCCTCCCAGAAATGTACCTGATACAGCATTCCCTGTGATGCCAGAATGGATGGGAGGGCTCCTGCTTCCAGCTGTGTGAAGCAGGGGCTGGATGCTGCTGAGAGGAAGTGTTACTACCAAGAGCTGAACTGTTTCTTCCCTGGTCCTGAACCTGCCTTCCTCACTTTATATGATGAGTTGAGGACCTAAACTGTAATTTGGCAGTGGTTGCAGGGCTAAGGACTGATGAATCTGGCTCTTGGCTGTGACCTTTGACACCTTTTCAGCAGTATCCTTCACCCTCTGCTCTAGGCAGCTGGAGGCTTGAAGTCCCCTGCCTCCATTCCAGTACTTCCTTTTTACTGAGTGTCTGGGGCTCCTATACCACACAGTAGCTACCCATGCCACTTTGGGGGTGGCCAACCCATGGCATGTTCCAAATCTAGAAGGATGATAGCGTGTTGCTTGTTGAAGTGAACTATCTTTTTTCCTACAACACTCTGCTTCCACAAGAGCACAAGATGCCAAATCAACAGGCAGTGGATTGGAGTTGTTAAAGGAATGCATTTTGTAGACCCACCATCTAATGTAGCAGAAATTGAAATATATGCTGGGAAAGAGGTGGAGGACTGAAGGAAAAGAGAGAACAATTTGTGATTTGCAGTTAAAACCCACCCTGACTTCTCCCTGGAAAATCACTTAACCTCTTCGCAGGTGGCCAGAAACTGATGGTTTACTTAGTGTACTTTAAGGCCCCCAAGTGCCTCTTTCCCCCACCCTTCTTCCTCCTCCTACCTCCCACCTGAATCTAGTTGTATAGAGCCTACCTTTCAGCTTATGCACCCTCCCTTTCCTGCTTAACCACAAGCTGAAACCATGGGTGCTGCTAAAGACTGGTCTGCATGGTAGATATATGAGTTTGAGAAGACCTAAAACCAGTTTCCAAATGAAATGGGAGAAAAGCAATGTTGCTATCTGCTAGCTGCTCTAAAGAAAGTTTAGTGGAACATCAAGACCAGTGAAAAGAGGAAAATATTGTTAATACCCATGGAATGAAGAACTATGAGCTGTTAAGTCAATTGACTCCCCTTTCCCTTTGCTGTCCGAATAGAAATGGCACTGCTTCTGGGTGGAGTGGTAATCAGTAGAGGTGTTTGTATTCCAGGCAGAAAATCAGTTTCCCTACCCCAGTCTTGGGGGATGACTTTTTTTTTTTTTTTTTGATGGATTAAGTTAGGCTTTCAAAGTCAGTCCATAATTTGGATGATCTCAGTCTTAATATCTTATTTTAATTTTTAGCTGCAAATTGAGAGCAGTTACACCTGCTTCTGCCATGGGATTGTGAAAATATATTCATTAATATTTTTGTGGCTTTCTGATGTTTGATAAGTGACATAATTTTCCCCTGTGTTTTACTAATACGTACATTCTTCAGCCCAGAGTTTGGCTGATGAGCAGTAAATGAGAACTGATGAGAATAAAAAGAAGTACTAAATTCAGTATTCACTCAGTGAGTATATTCCTTTCAGTTACTGCATCAGGCAGGAATTCTATAGGAAAAAATTTAATCATACAATTAAAGACAATATTACAATACATTAATATTGGGTTTCTAACTCAGTGTTGTACAGCAGCTGAGTGTTTGACATTTCCTAACTATCACTTTGCAGTCTAAACACTTTTTAAAAATAACAAGTGTCTAGTTCAAGGGCTGTTCCCCATAGCCAAAACTTATTTTTATTGATTGGCCAGTTTTGTTTAAGCACTTCATAGTGGCTCAAAGAAATTGGAAAAAGTTAATAAATATTTGAACATTTAATACTGATTCTAAAATGAGACTATTAATTTAGCCTACAAAAATTGGTCTAGGGAAGAAGGGAGCCTCACTTCAGAAGTTTAATTGACTTTATTCCATTTGGCTAAAAATGTTAGTTTGATTTTTTTTTTTTTTTGCCTTCAGTAATCAGCAAGCACAACATCTATATAATGTATGTTCTTCTGCTTCTGTAAATTTTTTATTTGTACAAGCATTTTATTCTTTACAATTTGAGTCACATACCTCAGTAAATTTCTTTAGTAGCCTTTCTGTCAGGACTAGGAGCAGGTTAGCGGAAAACTCCCACCCCTTGCCCTTGCTTCTAGCAGATCCTGCATGCTTGCTATCTTTAGCAACAGTCTTTATTCTTTCAAGTTGGTAATGCCAGATACTTAAGACATGTCAAAAACAGTGCAAAATCAGTGATAGTCCACTGGTGGTCTACACACAGTCACTGATCTTCTCTATGGCAATACACTCTTATTTAGTCTATCCTAAAATTACAATTTTTTTAAACTGCAATATCATCTAAATAATCTCATTTATTGTAGGGCTGCCGTCTATGAAAATTCTATTTGTTTAGGGTATACATTGTGCTGTTAGAAACAATGTTTCAAACTTTTGGATTCTCAAAGTATAAAAAAGACTGGAAACAACTGCTTGTTGTTTGTTGCCTTTTAAGCTTTAGCAAGCCAGATCCTGACCCCTGCTGTGCCTCTGCATCACTCGGGTGGAATGAGAGGCTGGAAACTTGTCCTAAACTTATCTTTGCAGCAGTAGGAAAATGATCTGGGGACTGCTCAGGGAACAGAGAAATCCAGTTTTGTCTGCTGCTTTTATGCTGTGTCTTAAACTGGTACATAGCTCAACCCTCATATCTTTTGATTAACAGTGAACTGTTTTAAAAAAAACAAAAAAAAACCACTTTTTTTAGGGTGTCTTAACTATGCAGCAGTTTTTGCACTCTTCAGAGAGAGTGATACAGAACTACCTATCTTTTCTTAGGTTATTGCTCTTTTGGTTTTGCTTTCAAGTCTGAAATGGACTCAGAAAGCTTGTCAATATCTATTATTCTCACAGAAGGCAATAAAAGTTGGGAGTTCTCTGAACCTTACCTAACTCAGCATTTTGTAGGTTCAAGGCTGATTTAATAATAAATAAAAGCATGTTTTTCCGTCGGCTAGCCTGATTATTTATGGTTCTTATGGTTTAGATTTTAAGCGTCAGAGGGAAAGCTGAAATGTTTAATTGTGTACATGATATTCGATATGACTTCTGAATAGTTGATGTCAGAGGTAGCTTTAATTTCATAGTCATTTAGAGGTGGGAGTAGGTACTTGGTTTGTGGACAAATAACTCATTTGAAAGGATGGTTGGAGAGTGGGTCTGACCCAATTGAAACAATGTTAAAAGATCCAGTTCTATATTCTAGATGGCTAATGAAGTTTTGTATGTACTATGGAAGGATGAGGGTATGAAAGATGATCAACTGAATGTGATGCTATAAGTTTTTGAACAAAGATTCAACTTTGTTCTGTGACTTGTGAGCATGGAAGTGTTCTTCTGGGGGTTTTTTTCTTCTGATTTTTAAAGGGAGTTCCTGTGGTGATAATTTCTCTAATATTTATTGTACCTAACAAGGTCTTTCACAAACCTGCTGTGACTGTTGATCCTGACTCAGCAGCTGCCATTATACTGAAATTCCTAATTGAAAACAGGATAGAAACAAAAACCCACATATCCAACATGGTTAATATTTAAAGTGGTTAACATCAGTGGCTGCTTGGATACAGCTCACCAGACATCTATATAGATTGGAGGCTTTAGTAGGGCCTTTTTGGTGCTTGTATCTAATAGCTAATTGAATCGGCTTTAGGTAAAAGCATCAAAAAGTCCTGCTGGAGTGCCCGATCTATACAGGTGCTGCAGAACCAGTCGAAGTAACACACTGCTTCTTTTAATAAAGTGGTTTTGGTTTTATTTTTTTAGCATCTGTCTGTCGTACTAAATTGCAATTATTCTTTCAGATGTGGAAAGGAAACAGGTTAATTCTTAAGACCTTTTCTGTAACTGGGTTTTTAGCCATTGGGTTGACTGTACTGTTTTCCTGTTTACATATAGCTTACGTTGGTTTTAGAACTCCATTATTCCATTCTAACTCAAAGAGGAACCCTATAAAGAGTGGACACTTTGTCATGATACTAAGAAAGAGTATAAGGATTACAGGGGCATGCTGTGAGAAAATTAGGAAGTCTAAGGCACAATTTGAGAACTGGCAAGGGATATAGAATCCCTCTTTATTGCTTTTACAAGCAAGTCCCTTGTAGAAAGGGACATACTTGTAGAAGGAAGACCAGAGAGACCATGGGTCCCTTGCAGAATGCAGAAGGCAATTTAGTTGTGTATGATTTGGAGGAGGCTGAAGTATTTAGTGCCTTTTTATTTCAGTTTTCACAAATAGGGACAGCTACTGGGTGATGGATGCAGTTGGCAACAAGGATGGGAAGAGACGAACAGCCTACAGTAATGGCAGAACAGGTTAGTTATTGTTTAGAGAAGCTAGAAGATTTCAAGTCAGCAGGGCTGAATGGGGTGGACCCAAGGGTACTGAAGGATTGGCTGAGGTAATTTATAGGCCTTTAGCTATCCTCTGAGAACTTGGTGGAGGTTATGAGAAGTCCTAGATGACTGGTAAAGTGCCAGTATAGTGCCCATCTTTAAGAAGGAGGACCCAGGGAACTACAGACCAGTCAGCCTGGCCTTATTACTTAGAAAGATCATAAAGCAACTTGTCAAAGAATCTATTGTGAAGCACCTAGAGGAGAACATGCTGGTCAGGAATGGCCAGTATGGATTTGCCGAGAGCAAGTTGTGCCTGACCAGCTTGCTTTTCTTCTGTGATAAGGTAACAGGCTCTGTGAATGAGGGGAGAGCAGCGCAGTATATCGACTTTAGCAAGACTGTTGACATGGTGCCTCACAGTGTTTTCATTAACAAACTAAGCAAATACAGGGTAGATTACAGTACTGTAAAGTGAATATATAACTAGTTGGACTTCATGCTCAGTGAGTAGGGATCTACCTAAATCATACCAGAAGTGTACTGCACAGCAGCTCCTTTTAATGTTGCTCTTTTTGCTGCATGCCCCCTGCCTGCTGATGATAGGTGGAGGGGTCCCAGCAGCCCTGCCTCTTGCTGCTTGCTTCTGATTGGCTGGGAAGCAAAGACTGCCGGTTTAAATATGCCACAGCATTTACCTCCCAGCTGATCAGCAGCGAGTGGTGTGGCTGCTGGAGCTCCTCTCCCAGTCAGCAATGGAGGGAGCACATGGTGAAAAAACCAAGATTAAAGGAGCAGCTGCATAGCACATTTCAGACGCAATTTAGGTAGATCCTTATCAATGAGTTGTCCTTGATGGCTCTCTGTCTAGTCAAGAGGAGGTTCCCTAGGGGTCTGTCCTGGGTCCAGTATTGTTTAGTATCTTCATTAATGATTTGGACAATGGGATTGAGCACATGCTTAGGAAATCTATAGATGACACCAAATTGGGTGGAGTTGCAGGTACTCTGGAGCGTAGGGCTAGGATCCAGAATGATAGATGTAAGCCTATCATTCTGGAACGATTAAGAATAATCTGGATAGGCTGAAGAAGTGGTCCACAATTGATCTGATGAGATTCAGTAAGGACAGATGTGAAGCCCTGTACTTAGGCTTCATTTGTGCATACAATTATTCTGTCCTGGGGAATGAGTGCCTGTGTTGTGGTTCTGCAGAGAAGGATATATGGGGACCTTAGACCATAAGCTGAATGTGAGGTAAGTGTGATGGTGTGTGTGTGTGTGTGTGTGTGTACATAATTGCATGTATAGATTTCAAGTAATAGCATGTTGCATATTAGGAGAGAGAGACGAACAGAAACGCCATTATGACTAAGCCATACCAAGAACTTTCTTTGAAAACTCTGTTGGACAGGAGTGGGCAAAAATTAGCCTACAGGCCATATCTGGGAGCCTGAGGAGGGTGGGTTGTGCCCTGCGCTGCTCTGCTGTGCCACAGCTGGGGTCAGGCTGGGCTGCCCAGCATGCATCGTGCAGACTCCTTCCCTACCTCCCACCCCCTCCCCAACTGGCTTCCTGTTGGCACTGCAGCTGCACAGTCCTGGCACTGCAGCTGCTGGCAGCTGGACCTGTGCAGGATGGTGATGCAGTGTGCTGAATAGCCATCCTGCCTGCCCACCTACCGCAATGAACTGCTGGAGCGCCAGAAGGAGGTGAGTTTACCTCTGACCTTCCTGGTGCGGCATGGTGGCAGCTCTTCATTATGGCGAGCAGGTGGGTGGGATGGCTACTCAGCCCCATCCTGTGTGGGTTCAGATGCCAGCAGGTGCTCTGCCATAACTGAATGTGTGATGCTAACAGACAGCTGGGCGGGGGAGAGATGGATGTGTGGTGCAGAGGAGTCTGTGTGCTACCTTGCCACACCCGACCCCGGCTGCAGCAGAGTAGAGCAGTACAGGGTGCAGCCCTCCCTCCTCAGGCTCCATGAGGTGGCTGACAGGCTGGATAGGATTAATTAGCATCTCCTTGTGCCCACTTGCCAACAGTTCACAAAACTCTGTTAAGTGGCCCTCCACCCCAAATAATTTGCCCACCTTTTCTAGGATAATGAGCCCTTTTAGCCCTCCAAAAATAGGTCCAATCCCCTTTTGAGCTAGGTTAAGCTACCAGCCTCCGCAGTATCTGGTGGGAATGAGTTCCACAAGTTACATTACACTTTCCCTGTACCATTTAATATCTATGTCGCATGCCCCTTCAAGTGTGTTTTTTCTAAGCTAAAGCATCCTAGCTTAGTCTTTCCTTAGATTGAAGCTTGTCTGTTTCCCTGATTATCCTGGTTGTCCTTCTTTATGCCTTTTCTAGCTCTTTTTTGATATCCATTTTCAGGTGTGGGGATCAAAACTTCACACAGTTCTTGGCTGTGCAGTTTCTCAGCTGATCTGGTTTAAAGCTAGGTTTCTTTACACTGGTAGTTCTACACTGTACTGCATTGTGCAGTTTAAATGTTCTCCCTCTTTCCCTAAGGTTGTGGGTCTAAGTGAGAGGCAGGGTGGTAGCTGTATCCACAGCAGCTGTGAGAGGAAAAAAGATAATGGACAGGGCTTGTGTGGGAGGCTTCAGAGCTCTGTTTTAGATGTACTGAATTTATGTTGGTTGCTAGACATCCATAAGGAGATGTTTGATGGAGCTAAGTTTGCTTTAGATGAAAGGAGATAGTATTGGAATAGAGAGAGATCTGAGAACCATCAGTGCAGATACAGTAGTTGCTTGTGGTTGTTGATTAGATGAGGTATAAAAAGAGCAGAGAAGAAGAGCCAGGTAGTCATGCAGGGGCCCCTAAAGAAAGGAATGAGGATGATGAAGATCCATCAAAGGATGATGTGAAGAAGTAAGAGAAAAACCAGTACAGTGATGGAAACCAAGAGGGGACAAGATTTCAAGAGGAGCATAATTGTGTAGAAGGAAACTGACAGGTCTCAAGGATCATAAGGATGGAGTACTGGGTCTGAGATTCGGCCAAGAAGACTCAACCAAAGACCTTGTCAAGAGGTCACATTGGAAAGGCTCTAGGATGGAACTGGTGATGCATTCTAGACCAGGAGTTGGCAATGTTTTGGGGCAGAGCACCAAAAACACCCACAACCTTGACTTGTAAGATGTTGGCATGCCAGGGCAGACAACAGGGAAGCCATGAGGAATGTGATCCTTATTGTGGCAGTGCAGCCCTGACCCCTTCCCTGCTGGCCGCCCCGAAGTGCGCATGCCAAGCACAGTGCCTTTGCTTCCACACTCTGACACCGGTGCCGGGGGCTGCCTACTCCCGCTCTAGACAGTTATTATAAACAGTGCATTCAGTAAGCTTAGAGGTGAATGGGAAAAGGGAAATGGAACAGAAACGGGAAAGGCAAATGCAATTGTGTGCTTTTTAATTTTTAAATGGTAGAAATTAAAGCATGCTCAAACTATGGGTGATTAACAGGAAGGGATGAAGTAATTTGGATCAGGGGGTGTTTTAGTTGAAAATATTTGACTCCTTGATATGAGTACAAGCAATTAACCAGCCATTGCAATTAGAGGACTGAAACTCTTTAGGAAAGGAAATAGGCTGAAGCAACTTTATGTACATTTTGTTCTGAATCTGGAAAATTAATTGACATTTCTTCCAGTGAATTGTTTAGCTGAAAACTAATCAATTTAATACATACTTAATATATATGCATATACATGTTATAACAATATACATATAGTTATGATTCACTGAGGAAAAAAGGTGTAAATTTTCCAGATTTAGAACAAATTGCTCTATAACGTGAGGTAAGGGGTTTTTTTGTGTGATGTCATCTTTTTTTCCCCCCACAAACTGTGTGGCTGGGGGAGACGGTTGATAAGATTTGGGCACAAAGAGTGCCTGTACATAAGCATGGAGGCTGCTCTGACACACTGTAATTACAGCGTGTAGGAGAAGACTTGATTAATCAGGTCTGCTGCAGCATGGTAATTACTGTGCTTCAGCAGCCTCCCGTATCGGCGTCCCTGAGCTTCAAAATGGCAGTGGGGGTGCTTTATCTAAAGCTCACTAAAGAAGCCATTTTGAAGTCTGGGGAAGCTGATACACGAGATACTACGGTGGTTTAATTAGAGTGGCTCTTGGAGCCACTTTAATTAAAGTGCCACCCCTGGAGCACATCTACAAGTTCCCAAAGAACCTTCTTTCAAGCTTCCATCACGCCGTCCCCTTCTGGGGCTTTTCAGTGCATTGTGCCTGAAAACTTGTCAGCCTTCTTTTCCAACTATATAGTTGGTGTAATAAAAGTTTCCGCAGAAAACTTTTGCCTCATACTTTTTTGGGGTCATAACAGCTATAATGCCCCACCCCTTTTCCTGAGTCTGCTTTGCAGGCAGATATGAAACAAGTCATTAGAGATTTTAAAAAATCTGAGCTTCCAACTTCATTTCAGTGTTACCAGTCCCAAGCACTGAGAAATCTTGAGTTTTTAAAATGGTACATTTTGAGTTCCCTTCAGGGTCTGATTCAGGTTTTGTTCAAATAATTTTTTTTAAACTTCTCTGCAGTCATAAGAGCTGGATACTTCTAAAATGGGAGCTGACATGTATAAGTTTAGAAATTGGGGCTTTCCCATAAGCTACCATGTATTGCAAAGCCTGTGAGAATTAGCAAAAGTGCCACATTTCCTGACACAAAGTAGTTGGATAACTAGGCTGCACTAAGGACTCGGCCAACTGCCCCACCCCCATCACCCGCCCTCCCCTTCAGGTCAGTGCAAGTCTTTACGTTGAGTCTGATGCAAGTTAAATTGGACTTGAAAATGGGGTCAGAAAACTACTTGTCAGTGGGGAATTCCTCAGGGGACATGGAGTAGTCTTTCCCTTTTAGAGTGTTAACCTTGAGTATTATTACTTGGGGGACAGACTAGCTAGATATGACAAAACATAGTAAAATGCTGTTTTCAGATCCCATCTCAGCCCCACCCTGGACTATTGCTCTTTCCCCAGAATGGTGATTCTCAGAGCAGGATGAGCAACCTCTGCCTCCTGGCTTTGGACAGCATTGCCTCTGGCCAAACTGGAAATGGCACCCACAGCTTCATCATGGCGTGCCCCCGGGTAAGCTCTGCTCATGCAGTCTGCTTGGGTCCTGCGGTGATCAGTGGTGCAAGTGAAAGGACAAAGCTCAGCCCCCGGTCTCCCACTTCTCCCAGGTTCACTTGTTTGCTGGTACTATTTCTAATTGAAAAAATATACCGAGTGTCCAGCAGCACAAGGGTTAAATAAGTCTTCATTGCTGTGTCCCACAGTCAGCTCTCACGGAACAAGCGTGCTCTTGTCCACATGTGTCTGTATTGCATGCATCTGGTACAAGTCAAAACCTGTGTTGAATATCATGGGAAGCAGCAGGAGCAACAATAATTTCTGGCACAAGTGAGTGCAGTAAATTTCAACTTTTACTCAACAAATTTAGCTTGGAGAGATGGATTGCCATTGCTAGAAATAAGGGCACTTCTGTGGAAAACATGGTAATAGAGGCTATATAACTTAAGTAACTTGATGCTGGGTAAGGTACCAAACAGGGGCTAGATTGGATAAGTGGTTCTCAACCTTGTTAGACTCCAGGCCTTCCCTGCTCCCCTCAGAAAATGCCACCTCTTGGGTTTCATTTTTTTACTTTTCAGTCATCTAGAAAATAACAACAATTCTTCTATTGCAAAGAACTCAAAGATCACAGCAGGTCAGAATATTTTTAACATCTAGATTCCTATTTGAAATCTTCAGGTTTATCTTGTGAATAATATTTGCACACCTAACAGTACCAGCATTGCATGACAACCTATGGCATCCTTAAAAGCACCTCAAGGCACAGTGGGCTGCCATGGCAGCCTGGGTTGAGAATCATTGCTCTAGATCAAGGGCGGGCAATTATTTCAGGTGGAGGGCCACTTACTGAGTTTTGATGAGCCATCGAGGGCTGCATCACAGGCAGCCAGGGTCAGATAAATATTAATTTTCTAAATTTTGGGGGGGCCCTGCGGGCTGGATAGAATGGCCCGGTGGGCCACATTTTGCCTACCCCTGCTCTAGATACACCCTGTTCATGTGCTCTCCCTCTAAAACATCCAATCCTGCCAGAAAATATAGGACTAGATGTCCCCCATGGAGTGGTCTAAGCGAATATGACATTTTTTTAGGGTCTTAACTAGTGGTGGAATGGGAAAACCACCATCCTTCCCACTTTCCAGAATACACCTGGGCTATATCACAGGAAGCAGAATGGCAGCAGTTCCCCCTATGTTTTTCCTTTTCTTCTGCTCTACACAGTTGCTGTAACACCTGCTCCTCCACTGTTCTTGCTCTTCCTTTTTGTCAGCCCAGTAGGCTTTTCTGTTCTGGGATTATCTTGCAAGTCCCCCATGGAGATGGAGCACTGGACTCCAAGTGTGAGGTACAGGTGGCCTCTGGCTGAATCCAGACAAGTGCGGCTGTGTATATGGCACTGCAAACACATTTGTGGCACCACATACCACACATTTAGATGTTCTTTGTGCTGCAAAAGCATGCTGACCATGCATGTGCTACTCTTTTTTTTTTTTTTTCCCATGGGTTTTTTTTGACCCCTGGATCCAACAAAAAAATAGAGGAAAAAAAAAAGAAGCGGAGCAGCACATGCATGGCCAGCGCACACCGCTCAAAAGCAGAGTGGGTCACCTGGAGCTACGCTCCAGCTGCTGACCAGGCTCACTGCTGCTGCAGCCCTGGGAGGCCCCCAGGACCCAGGTAATGCTGCTGGGCCCAGCCTGGTGTTGCCCGAGCATCTCCTACCTACAGTAATTGCCACGTGTTAAAGTGCGTGTGCCCTGGGGACAAGTAGCAGTGGTGCAAGGTGTGCTGCTGCCACTTGTCCCTGAGACACTAAATGGCCACATTCATCTGTATGCAGCCTGTGAGACCTTCCTGAGAGAGGGCAAAATGAGGGTCAGGCTGGTGTGCTCTGAGATGCGTGCATGCTCAGTTGCCTGTCTGTTTCCTGCAGTTGACCACAGAGGATTTACAAAATTGAACTCCCTGAAATGGCCATACTTCACGTTCAGCCTACCATCATCCTACCTGAAAAAGTGTTTTGAATCCAGGGATAGTTTGATTCATTCTGGGAAACCTGATGCCCAAACTGAACATGCGTGCCTGGGCATTCCACTGCACAGCCCCTTGTCATTACGGTTTAAATACTACCTTGAAATAGTCTTGGCGCCTGAATGTGGCAGGAAGGCAACGCCCTTTTTACAGTTACTTCACAGGTATTATAGTTAACTTTTATGCCAGAGGCTGCTGCATTTTATATTTGTAACTTGCATTTCTGCAGTAGTGTGTGCTACTTGGCACACTGGCTGTAGGAAAAGATGGCATTTAATTCCTTAGAAGGAATTTCTACATTTTCTGCGATAAATCCATTGATGTTTGACATGTCAGTTTTATCATCAAATGGCACACCTTGGATATCCAGTATGACAGGCTAATAGGTCTTGTGTTTCCAAATCTGGTGCTTGAAGTAAAGGACAATAGGACATTGACACAAAGCTAAGCTGGTCAGAGTTTATATACTGGAATCAGTGGTACATAGACATACTTGTCACATCATTTTTTCATTCTATGCTAAAAAAAATCAGTTTTCCTGTTTAGCTATTCCTTTTTCTATTGATGTCACTTCCACATTGCAGGGCTTTACAATTTGTGTCTTAACTCAGAGCAGGTTTGGGCGACATGTTTAAGCTATCCTAGTGCTTTTACCACTGCTGCAGAGCCATTATCTTTAACAGTGTTAGACCAACTGTGTGAGAAATTGAAACAAACTTCATTGCAGACTGAGCCCATCCGTTTGGCAACGTTACTATGCTTTATAGTCAAATCTGCATCAGTTGTCTCTTAACTGCATTTTCCTTAGTGCTTAAAGAGCATCAGCTTATGTGGTGGGTCTTTTAACATAATGGAACTAATCTTTACATTGTTTTTAAGGGAAAATGGTCCTTTCTTATTGAAAATAGTTTAAACATCAGCAGAGACTAGACAAAGCCTCTTAATAACGTTTCAGGTAGTGGTATTAATGCATCACGAAGGACCTGTGTCATCTCACAGGTTTGTGATTTAAAAGACAGCAAGAGGGTTTACTCACTGCCCAGGAGGGGGCTTTTTTTGCTGTGGTGCTGTTTACATGTTGTTCTTCAGACCCTGGAAGTTTAGAAACTATCCAGTATTTGTGGGGGAGAAAAAAAAAAATCACTTTGCATACACAGAAAAGTTAATGCCACTGCTGTTACTGGTAACAATTATTCTAAGTACAGAGAAAGAAAGAAACAAAACCTTTTATTTTAAATATAATGTTAAAGAACAATTATTTTATTCACCTGGCTTTCAGGGTTTGAAAGGGAAAGCAATACAGAAGAAAAACATCACACTGCTAAGTTTAAACAGCTCACAAGGGCTGATGCACACTAGTAGAGGAAGTGATGTGTATACTTTATTGCTTTATATTGTTTCGGGATGAAAGGCGTTTTTGGCTTACGTACGACAGAAGACAACAATGTTACTGGATCTTATTTCTTCCCTGGACCCAATAATCAATTCTTCAGCTAGTTTTGGCATTCTAGTATCAGGTTAGAAGGAATTATTTTCATAACTGTATGTAGATGGCATAACGTAGCTTCCCCAGTAAATGTTAACTCGTATTAATAAATAAGTGGCTGAGAATAGCAAGTGGAATTGTTCAGGAACAGGCTGAATGACCATTTCATCAGGATATAACTAGGGCCAGTGATACCGAGTGACTAGAGCCCTTTAAATGTACAGTAGGAGCAATAAAATGGCTACTACGTAGGATGGGCCATGTGACGGTGCAGAATACTTGCACGGAAATTTAGGCACCCCTGCAGTAGAATTGGACAGTGTTATGGAGCAACCTACACAAATCTTGCTTATGCTGTAGGGGGCTGAATATACACCCATCATTTCATTAAGATTGGTGCTTGTGACATTGGAGCTGCACAATGAAGATATTGTGCAAACCTGTCCCTCTATCCTACATTTGAGGTTGAAACAAAGTGTAATGAATAATGAACCCACCCAACTATGCTGTTATTGTAGTTTCCACTAGCATTTGTTTTTTTGGGGGGGTTGGGTTTAGATGAAATGTGCGAAATGCTGAAGAATCATTCTGCACCTCCCCCCCAAGAAAAATTCTAGTTACCTTTAGTCTTCTGCTACTTAGCAGTGATACAAACAGAATCTTGGTCCTTAGAGCACAGCAAATGTTACTCTATTATATGCTTACAAGAAATGTACGGCTCTGCATAAGGAACAATTTGAACCAGCAAAAATGTGCATGGTGCTTCTTTGTGAATTCTTAGAGCATTCTCGTAGGCATTCTTAGAGCAGTAGTTCTCAACCTTTTTAGATTCAAAGACACCCCTGGATGGACTCAAGGCACCCTTTGGGAAGTGCCAGCTCTTAAGTTTTCCCTTTTTTTGCCTACAGAAAAAAAAATAATAGAGCAGTGTTTCCGTTGCAAAAAACTCAAAAACAAACAGTAGCAAAAATGACAGGTCTGGATTTCTGTTTGAAATCTTTAGGTTTGTCTTGTGAATCATGTTCATAAACCTAACAATGCTAGCTTTGTGTGGCACCCTGTGGCACCCTGGTTGAGAATCACTGGCTTCTTCTATACCTTGTTCTAATTGTTGAGAGCAAGGAAATGGGGGCAGAAACTGATAATAATGCTTAAACATTTCCTTAGTTTTACTTTCAGATTCACAGAGGAAGTAGCTAAGCAAAAATTAGGACTAGTAAAGATGGACAAGACCTGCACTTTTTTTTCCAGAACAGGTTGAAGAGGAAAGTGTTGGTAGGCGAGAGTTTACAAAGATGCAGCAAAGAGTTTGGTGCAAGTTTATAGGTGATGCAACAAACCTCTCCTAAAGCCATCAGTAGCAATTTACCTGTTCTTGAATAGCAAAGGGAGGGAGGCATGGTAGACAGGATGGGTGTTGAGGATTAATGTAAATTAACAAGTATTTAATTTTTTTCCTGCAAGTCTCATCTTCATCTTTAAAGATCTTTAAAGATGTATTCAACTCAACAATAACCTGTGACAAACTTAAAAAGTTTATTAAGTATTACATGGGGCCTTATCAACCACTTATGTGTGTGTTATGTGCGCACACGTGTGCGTGCATAAGGAGACTTGGGATTAGGGACAGTTTAAGAGATGCTTCAAAGTTAGTCAAGGAGAAAGAGGAATTATTTAATGGCACACTATGGTCACTATTCATCCCAATCCCTATACCAAGAAAGCTTTCCTAACATGATGTATTTGACTGTTGAACAGGAAAATCATCACTTGTCATTTAAAAACTCAACTGAACAAAACCATATTAAATTTCCAAATAGGGAAGAATCCTACCTTGGCAAGGACATTAATTAAATGATCCTGAGTCACTTACAGCTTTACACTGGGTGATTTTTTTTGATGTGGTAAGAGTACTTTTTCCTAGTGTAGGCTGAAAAAAAAATTTCAACACAGATTTTAGAGATGGTAAAAAATCCAACCCCTTTGACTGAATATTTTTATGGCAAGTTCTTCTGAGAGATCCACTAGGACTGCAATTAGTGAATTTTATTATTTGTTTTCAAAGTATCAAATTCACTTGACCCTAGAGCTTACACTGTAAGGTAGTTTTTATGAAACAGAACTCATGCTATGAACATTAACCTTGAGCAGCTTTCTCCTACAACAATGTTTTGCTTAAAAACAAGACAAACCCTGGTTGTCTTTAAATTCTTTTATTCTGTTCTTCTACAGTTCAGCTTTACTTCTCAGATTATAAACAGCTGGATGTTGTTTTTCTCCAATGAGTGCATGCTTTTCACTTCAATCAGATGCAGTTTCCCCACCCTCATGTTGTTAAGTACAGTTCCCCCTTGCAGCAATTTTGGTAAACATGAGATCAGTTGAGTATACAGAAATAGCTTCTTCTATAAAATTTTCATTAAAAAAATAACAGGTATTTATTTACAAAGTGTGTGATACTACAAAGTAATATTTCCTATTAGATCAAATACACTATATACTAATGCCGATGTTCCCATTAGGAAAGTAAAACTTCTGTGTATGCATTTTGCTTTGTATTTCTGTCTGTCAATATTTAAAGCATATATAATACTACCACATTCCTTTTACACTACTACTAGCCACATACAATGTGCTAGTGAAAATTAACATTACTCGATCAGGACAAAAACAAATCATCAAGATAGCTTAATAGCAGCTTTTCTGGAAAAAACAAAAAACAACTGGTTTATCATTGACGTCTCAAGAAAGAACCTCTCAGGATACTAAAAATTTGCAGTAAATTGTTTACAGGCTTCTGGGCAACTTGCTGCAGTGTACTGGATGGCAGTTGAGTCTGGGAAAGTCTTAGCTTAACAGGGTTTAACGGGAAAGAGATGTTTAAATGCTTTTAGCTTAATGCACAAAAAAATTGGCAGATACAGTAGTATATTTTATGCCAGAAGATGCATTAAGGGGAAAAAAACATAGGTTATTGGATTCAGTAAGAAAAATAGAATTAATCAAAGCTCTCAGTTGATCAGCATAAAATACAGGTCAGCAATTTCAATTCATTCAGTAAATAAAGCTCTAGAAATCTTTAAATCCCATACAGTTTTTGCAACAGCATGACTTTGGAGTTACTGACAAAAATGAAAGTTATCTGAGTGCTTCCTTTTTTAGTTTACAGACCTTGCTTTAAGTTTTGTTTTGAAACTTGGAATAAAACAGCCAAGCCAATGACTGAGACGGAGTTATTTTTAACCAATTTTTCCACCCATTTAATTTAAAACAGTTAATAGCTTTTAATGGTTTTTGCAGTTCAAAACCAAAAAAAGGAAGGTGAATGTAAATTTAAAATAATATAAAATAGTCCATAGCTGTTCTACTATAGTTAGAAAATTACCTTTTTATTAGAATAATTCATGATAGTGGTTCTATAAAATAAGTCACTAAGACTTGTCCAGCATCAGTAATAAATGTCTATCCTCAACCCTATTTTAGAAATATATGTAGTAAGTTTTAAAATGTGGGCTGGTTTCCTCTAATGTCTTATCTCACAGTGATGTTCAGGACATGTATACCCCCTCCCTCACCCCTGCCAGGACTGTTGCCAACTAGAGTCCAGGGCTTAAGACCTGTGGAGACGGTTGGACTTTTGTGCCCCATTTATTTCTTACAGGTTTCCTCTGAGCAGTGTTGCTGAGAACAGCCCTGTTCTCACGGTATGACTCTGTGTGCTTAAAGGGCTGGTCCCAGCCCCATCCAATAACCCAAACCTGTCAACCATTTGCATAATGATTCTATTACAAAGCCTTCAGCTCACAAGCTGGTAGTAGTCCAGCCACCCCTAAGACACTCTCCTGAGCATCAAAGCCAATGGTTGATCTTTCTTGAAGCTCTTGTCTTCAAGGAAGCCCCAGTGTCTGCGTAAGGCATCTGAGCACGGCGTGCACATGCAGTCCTGGCTCTTCAGCACTCCAGTGTCTGTCAGCTGCCCAAAACAAGTCTAGCACAGCAGAGACAGAGTGGGCATGACTCCTAGAAGGAGCAGGCTCTGAGTTTTCTTTTCCTGCCCTTCTGCGAATTAGTCTGCCCAAATGCTGTTTCTTTCTCTACTTCCCAGATACTCCCAAAGCAAAGTCATGGAAGGGCAGCTCACGTGGGTGAGGGTAGGTGAACACAAGGCTTCAGCTTACTCCAAAAAGAGGTGAAGACATACCATGAATGTGAGCTATATAGTATAAAATATGCACCGACATCTCCACATGATACACTGAAGTGCTCTGTGCAAGATGCATGCACCATGACTTTGTAGACAAGAAAATGTGCATGGAGCTTAGAGCTGCCTTGTTTGGCTCCAGGTATTTACCTACTTATCAGTGTGCCCCCAAACCAGCCCCACCCTAATATTAATCCAAACCAACCCCCCCAAAATTAGTTTGGGCTAAAATTGTGGGTTTTATGTGCCCACCAAAGTATGACATTTGGTGTGTGGACAAACCATCAACTGTGAGCTTAATATTTCATGCTGAATTTTCCTGCTAAGGCTCTATAATGTTTATCATGTGATAAATAAAGCTACTTTCAAGATGAAATGAAAGGTTTTCATGAATTTATTTTTAAGTCCTAGTGAAGAGTGGGGTTGTGCATGCTTTGTTTTGGATTAAAATGTTCCCTGGCAGCATTTGCTGCTCCATGGTACAGCATAAGAGCCAGAAAGTGACAGAGATTAACTTTTACATTTCACTCAGCTGGATAAGGATAATAGACTAAAAAATAATTACAAAGAAAAGACTACTTAGATTTTAAAATTCTGTTGTTAACTACATGGAGAAGTTTGTTCTTAATCCACTAAGGCAACATAATGTTCAACTCAAGAGTCCCTGCTACCCAGTAGGTGTTCAGGTTTCTCATATGATCCATCCAGAGGGAGAGTTCAGGGGTCTAAAGCTTGGACTCACAAAAGCCACACCATTTCAATGGGACATAGCTTAAGCTTCTCAATAAGTCCCACCCCTTTTATCCTAACTCCTGCCCGTCAAAAGTAGTTGGGCATCTTCCCTCTGACCTACACTTAGATATCAATCTCAGTTCAGGCTTGTCAGCAATTACCCTTTCCCTGGTGCTGGAGTCCAACCCAGATCAGCCCAAGAGAAAATACTGCCCCACATTCCACTGTAACAAATTCTCCCATGGTTAGGTCAGTTCCCTGAGATTTGAAAGACCAGTTTTCAAATCTTCATTTTGCCTGCTTTAAGGCAAAGACATACTCCAGCTTTCCAACATCCTGGGTCAGTGCCCTATCCATTGGGCTACAGGTATGGTCAGAGACACATGCACGGTGTCTGTTCTCTGGCCCTCTTAGCAAGGCCTGCTATGGTCATAGCTGCTGTGTGTGCTCATAGTGGAGAGCCTATTGAGTCAATGGGAGTGGTGGATGCTTAACTTTTTGAAAAATTATTTTTCCCATTTACTTACAGGTCAGTTCAAATGCAGGCTCTGTTTTTTGGTGCAGTCTTGCATGTGCCTGGTTTTGCAGAGACAAAAAAAGGAGGATAAATGATGTGTTTGAGTCCCCACAGGGAGTGATTCTCTTGCCTGGATGAGGACTAGGATCTTCCTATTCCCAGACTAGTGTAACCACAAGAGCACAACGTCTTCAGTAACAATTCTCTGTGGACTGAAGCTTGGCACAGAGGATCTCAAACTAAAGATTTTTGTTTCGAAGATCTGAAACTGGTTTAACAAAAATATGGAAAGACTGGCAGTCCAATGTCATGGTGCATGCCAAAAGTGACAAGCAATGCATTTCTCTGCTCTGACGGAATCTGAATTCAGGACTTCAGTGGGAGCAAGATTTTGCTGTAGGTCTTTCACACCTAAAACAGAAATGACTCAAGTAACTGAGAAATTCTAAGCTAAGATCCTGGGTGGAAACAGTTGGTAGGTACCCTTTCCATCCTTTTAAGTGTCCCTCTGAACAGTGGTTTGGAGTGGCGTATAACTTGTTTTTGTTTTCTAAAGGCCAGCTAGAAATAAGGCTCTGTGGGATACAGCCTACACCATTCACTCTGCCATTAATCATATATATTTAAAAACTATATAAAAAACACCTACTTTCCAAAAAGGTTTTTTCTAAGTGGCATTGATGTAATATCCTGACCTCACCGGATACTAACAATCAAGCATGTATACTGCTACTTCCAGTTTCAGAGGTCATTACAATGGCAGCTATTCATTAATAGTTTATTAGAAGGAATCAAGACAGAGGTTTGAAGAAACATTGCCTGTTTCTTCAGGCCAAAAAGCCCCTTTGAGTTTGGACAATTGTCAGTATTCACAAAGCCTGTTAATTACTTCTCTATTTACTACAAAGTGAATTGCTTCAGTCCGTGCAATCACTGGGTCTTCCATATCTCTATAGTAATAAAAGTTTTTCTTCACATATTGGCACCTGCTCTAAAGAAGAAGAAAGCATTTTCAGTGCAAGTCAAAGGGTTATCTGCCTCTGTGTAGCATATCCCAGCTGTCTTGTCCAGACCGTTGAATAATATAGGATACATCTTTGAACATTTGCTATCATCTCTGTTGTATGTGTAAACATGTTAGACTACAATAGTTCTGTGAAAGTGGTACTACAAATAGTTTAAACGCATAAAAAAACAGATTGAGTACCATCATGGTAGAATGGCCAACATAGTAGTGTTTAGAAATACCTAAAATGTTTAATAGGCTGCAAAGACTGAAAGGAATCATTTCAATTTGCCATTCACTTTGCATAAGCTTTAAGTTACTTAAGAAGTTGACAATATTGAGACCAGTTTAAAGTGACAATACAAAAACACAAGGTCAAAGGTAAAATGATGCCCTTAACCAGTTCATTCCTACCCTGGTATTACAGAAAGTGTAGTTTGTTTTTATATATTAATATTACATACAAAAAGACCTCTCATCAGGTCTTTATATACTAATATATTATATTTATATAATGCTAGCTTATAAATATTTTATAAATTATATATTAATATTACATTAAAAAGATCTCTTATCAGACCTTCTGAGCACCAGCGTATGATGTAAAATACAGACTTCAGACAATTTCAAGCCTCAGTCATTTAACAACTGTTTTAAAACACTGGCTTCTTATATTTACCACCATGGTAATTGGTATGATTTTTTTTATTTTACTACATGCCATGACTACACTTTGGCAAAGTATATTCAACAGCATCTTTGGGCCATGATCGAGCCAAATACATAAGAGAGTACTTGAGAAGTATCTCATCCAAACCTGAAAAAAAAGCTTGCAACTAATGCAACCTTTGGTGCACAACAGGAAGGTGACTCTATTCAGTAAAAAGAACCACTAACATTTTGGGTTAACACAATATGAAAATCTACTGGGTGATATTAAAGCAAAATTACTACTAACCCAATTCCTATTTTTGAAATGCAAAAATTATTTGTTGATTTGACAGCATACAAAGATCAGATTCCCTTTTCTTTAACTACTATAGTAGTGCAGGATAGCTAAACAGTGAGATTACTTAGAAACAAAACCTGGTCAATTTTTATCATCCAAGGTGAGTGAAATGCAAAAAGTCATACTGTATAAACATGGAAAAGTTAGATTTTTCCTATCAATCCTACCCTAAAGTAAGGGTTTTATGTCCTAAAATACTGGTTTTGACATAAATGTCTCCTTAAAAATGAAAATGATGCCTGAAAATGTATGGACTGAAATCTCCACTATAGTTCAAAACCTTTTTCTGTTATGTTCTGGTTTGATTTTATGGATAACTATTCTTAAGGTCTGTTAAAATACGTAAAGGAGAACAGCACTGGATTGCCAGAAATCTCTGAACACCATTTTTTTTCACCAATTTAAAAAATAAAACAAACCGTGTTGGTGCAGAGAATGCTACCATTTTACCCTATCTAGCAATGGCTAACGCTAATCAGTTATGTAATAAATTAGGTCTGAAATATCAATGGAAAACTATGAACCTTTTAAAAGATGCATACTAATATTATTTTAGTGTACCTAAAATGGATTTAATCTTCTTAAAGATTCATTTGATCACTTGTAATTTATATTACTTTAAGATTCTTCTATACAGCAAGTTGAACAGAACAAAGCAAACATTCTGACAGCCCCCTCCCTATAATGGTTTTAATACATGAGCTGTTTTATATCTAGATTTTTTTTTAAAAGATAGCGTAGCCAAAAGACAACAGGAGAATCAGTATCTCTTGCCTGACACTCTAGCCATATCCATCTGAGTGGGCTAAATGGAGGGAAAAGAGAAACATCCCAAGTTATGGAAAATAAACTTGTGCACTTAGCGTTTACTCAGCCAAATCTTCAGGGACTTTGTTCTTTTCCTTGGTTGCAGTTGCAAAAGCCCTTTGTTTGCTCCATGCCAACATACAGCTCTGGGTTCAGTTATAAATATTTTTCAACCTGTCTCAACTTCGGATTTTTTGTTTGAATTTTCCATTTAGTTTCACTGAACATACAGTGCAAACAAAGGCAAGAAACTAAAATAATATTCAAAACAGGAGCTTGCACTAAAAACACATAAAAGCAGCATTTTATATATTCTTTTTTCTACTGTCTTTATTCTGGGGAGGAAGAATCATCATCATCTTCGTCTTCATCCTCATCATTGAATGAGCACGGAGTCTCTCCTCGTGACTCTGAGTAGCGTGACGCTGCACTGCTGGACTGCTGACTGCTAGGGGCAAGGAACTGCCCGGTTGCTAAGGCCACTTCAGCATCCAAACACAACCCTGGATTTCCACTATCAAAACAACAAAAAAGTCATCCCATAAATTGAGGGAATTTCTCACAATAGTTAAGAGCTTTCTCTTGGCTTTTCATTTGTATTTAAAAACAAAAACTACCAAGAAGGAATTCCCTAACAACATTAAGCTAATACATTTATGAAATGTGCTAGAAGTGTTGGGAAACAGTGGAAGTGCAAAGGTTAATGAGTAGCATGCCAACTCGGCTTGGAAGCACAGCAAGGTGCGATGCTAAAACCAAGGGCAGGACCAAAAGGGAATGATTCTGTCTGGTCGTGTCTACATTTCAGCATGTGCATACAGGGACCTGCCAAGCAGCATAAGCCCAGAGCTGAAGGTGGAAATTTCTGGGGGCCACAATAACGCAGGACTTGTGTGTTCAAATATACATTTAGTTCACAACTAAGAGTTTAAAAAAAAAAAAAGGATTAGTAGGAGGTTTAAGCACCAGAAGAGTGAAGTTTTCTGGAATGTCCTTCTAACAGGTTTAAGATGGTGCTTGGTAAGTTTAGGTCATAAATGCTATGGCAGGATACAAATATTTTTGGTGTGGTTAAAAAAGCATGTGATACAAGGCTTCAAATGTTTGATAGCTCCATGAAGGGGAAACTTAATTGCTATGCGTGTTGCTTATATATGTGTGAGGTGTCTGATGGCACAGGACTTCCTGACTTCACTGATGGTGAGGGTAGGCTGGGTATGGAAACCAGGGGACATGGTCTTAGGGTGGGACATAACATAAGCTCCAAGAGCTAGGGGGAGGTCCAACATCGAAGTGGTTTTGCACTGCAGTGATATGCTTGCATTACTTGAGGCAATTTTGTGTTCTACGGACATACTTTAGATTAGAGGAAATGCAATGATTTTGTGGGTGCAAGGAAGGAAGGCCTGGCCAGGTAGCTGGGATGGCTCTCTGCATTAGTTACTCTTCCCTTGTTTCTCCTCCTTTTCCTTGGACTTTTAATATGCCTATAATATTTGCTGCACTTTTCATATCATATAAGCCCATGCTTCAGGGCTGGTCATCAGTGGACTAGGAAGAAAGTGTAATTTACCTTTAAAGGCATTATTGACTTCCTTCCTCTTTTTGCCTTTCTCTGAAGTCCTGGACCTAGACTTTAGCTAAAACCTGGTTGGAGTGCACTGCTGGTCCGAATGGTACTGAGAAACTTCTGAGGTGCTTGGTTTATATGTCTTGCACAAGCCTTTAGGGTAAACTGATTGCTACATTTGGGGCTGGAAATAACGTTAACCATGAGTCAGAGGCAATTGGCAGATTTTTTTCTTTTCCCCACTACCTTTTTGCTGTATGTTAGTGCAAGGCCCACTTCTTAGGATCACATAGGTATATTTTACCTCACAGATGCTAAGAAGCTGATAATGCCCTGGTCTCTCCTGTTTTCTTCCTGTGGCATGTTTTTGATACTAAGTTCCTATGGCTGTTATGGGGGGGGGGACACACACGACAGGAGGGAAGCTTTGTGGTAGCAGTGTTTGGAAGAAGCTGCAGTGGTTCTTTTTCTGAATCCTTCTACACAAATCTTTATCATGTAAGTTGCCTCTAATTGAAAGGAACTGGAGTAAAAATCCCTTCCAGTTCAATGTGCCTTTGGTAGGTCATTGTGGAACTGCTGCCCAAACTCTCATGGAAGTAGTATATAGTAATATATAATATGACATGATATAATAAAATACATGCTGCAAAAGCAATCTAAAATCTTCAACAGTCTGACTTAATTGGTAAAAAATCTTAGCCGAGTTCTCACTGGCCATGTCTACACAAGATGCTGACTGCACAGTAGGTTGTTACTGCTGCACAGTAGTGTCACATGGCAGGAAGCGATGCAACACTACTGTGCACGGTAACTCATTACTGAGCAGTCATTTAGCACTTATTTATACAAATACTAAATAACGACTGCACAGTAACGATTGTGCAGTCAGCGTCTTGTGTAGACGTGGCCACTGATCAATAATCAAGCTGAAGGCGGTCACTTCAAAACATTCTGAATTACCTCTGTATTTTATATCTGTTTTTCAAAAGCCACTACTTTTTTGAAGTCTACTAATAAAAACATTTCCCTTAATTAATCTAAATTTCTCCCCTGCGAAGAGAAGAGACTACAAACAAATTGTACACCTAAAGTAGTCTAGTAAATTAACATGCTCAAAAAAATCACTCATAACTAGGATTGGGTATGTGGCCAGTCAAATAAAGTTTGGTCCACTGACTGGTCAAATATTGCTCACAAATTGTAAAAAAATGCCAATAGGTCCAAATAATACACAGAAAAAGCATGTAAACTCCTTTAAGAAAAATATATGAAAAAAATCATATATCTGTCACGAAAACTACAAAAGAGAGTAGCTTTTTTGTAAAATTGCTACAGTCTTTGGTCAAAAATATGCAGTCAATTGACCCAACTGATAATATTTGACTGGTCAGTTGTGACCAGCTTGCCAACCCTAGTCATAACTGAAATTTATCTGTCCTTTATATTCAGTTGGGGTGTGTACATGGAGTGAATTTATCCTGTGTCCACTGCAAACTACCCTTTTATTATGTGAAACAGATACATTTCTCTACGTACCTTGACTTAGAAATAGAGGTGCCTCCAGTCACTTCTATATTTGAACCTGCTTGAGCAGAATTTGGAAGTATTCCCTGGTTCACCCATGAAAGTCCTGTAGACATATCTAAAAAACGCCAACACAGTTATTATACATTAAAGTTACATTTTTTTCCCTTTATGATCCTGAGTCTGCATTTAACTTGGGTTTGGCTATCAAGATATTCTGCTTTTGCCAAGTTAATTATAGCACTGCTAGTCACCCACACCAAAAGTAGTTCTCTAAACATTTTTCAGGTGTGACCACCACTGCCCTTGACTGTCACTTTTTAAATGTAAGTAACTTCAAAGTCACTGTGTGTGTATCTGTGTTGGGAGAAGAGCTATTTTCTCTTTGCTTCATACTCCACCAACTGTAAGTATAGGCATTTTGCTTTTTGTGCTAATGATCAAACAAGATCTGGAACACATTCCACATAAGGGGTATACCACTTCAAATTCACACCTTTCTTTTTATATTTCCCATGGGAGTCAGTGCATGAGGAAGGGACAATTTGCACAACTCTCCCCAACACAGGATTTCAGATAGGGGAAGTAACATGCTTAAATCAATGGGGGCTCCCCTCCCTCTCTCCAAGTCCACCCCAGCCCACTTTTTCAGCCAATCTTGTTATACAGTGGATTTTAGAGTACCCTTAGGCCCTTATTTAATCCTCCCCCCAAGATCAAATGCCCCCAACTTTCACCAACACTGTGGCAGAATCACTACAGTTAAGGCTGCATCAGAATTTGATTTTAACTGGTGTGAAAAGGGTCTGCAAAAATTGGGCACATCCAGACAAACATACACTTGTGTTCCCCCGGGGACAAACAGCAGTGTCACGTAGTTGTGCCGCTGCTACTCGTCCCCAAGGAATGCCCCTGCACATCCACTGTGGCACACGGCAAGTTGCCCCAAGTGGGGTAGAAGGCTGGGGGCAGCACTTGGGCTGGCCCCAACAGCCTTACTGGAAGTCCTGGGGGCCTCCTGGCGCTCCAGCGATGGCGATCCAGTAGCAGGGAGCCTGGCTGGCAGCTGGAGCCAGCATGGCTCCAGCCGGCCAGGCTCCAGTTTTGGGCAGTCCTCACTGCCGCCACATGTGCCACTCTGTTTTTCTAGTGTGGGATCTTCCGGTGTCAAGCCCCATCCCCCCACGCTGCAACTTAGCGGCATGGGGAATGTCTGCATGTCTGTGCATGTCTGTAGACAGGCCTGCGGTGCCACATATTGCATGTGCGCGCTCGTCTGGATGCACCCATTATATTGTGTGTCTAGAGTATCATGTTTAAAGGTGTGGGTGCTGCTTGTTTTTTCTATACCAGTTTCCATTTTCAAGTTAATTATTACTGTTTCATAAAGGGAGGTGACTACACATTCTTTGCTAGCATCTGACGCTCTGGGGAAAAGGAGATTTGCAGTTATGCTGTGGAAGAGTGAAAATGGTAGGTGTGAGCTATTCATTTGTGTGGATCATGTACATTATTCTAGAAAGCTGAAATGTGTTTCTCCTTCCAACAATAAACATAAACAAATGTCTTGATTTATGACAATTTCTTGGTACCGCACAGATCCGTGTCAGCACTATGCTGACTCAACACTATGCCAACTTTTACAATAGAATTGTACGTCCTGATGTTGTCTATCCTAGGAGACTTCTGTTGACAGACAGAAGGCGTCAGCAGGCATGCGTGTGCTTCATGCGTTTCCACTTCATCAACTATGTTGGCAAGACCTGAAGTGCACCCTGGGAAGGTAATGGCTGTGTACTTACAACCACGCCTTCTGCTAGCTGGCAGCAGAAGTTTTACCCCACTTGGCAGAGGTGGAGTAAAGCAATGGAAGAACACTTTCTGTCATTAACAGGGAGCTTTGGGTAGAGATGCACTCAAACATCTGCCAACAAAACTTCAGTGTAGAAATTTCAGTAGTCCCTTTGTCCATATGGACACTAATCAAAGAAAAGCAAGCAGCTGTGACTTAGATCATACTTGGTCCAGTTGCTCACGGAAGAGAGAAGGAGCATACAGCACGGTTCCATTTCTTTAGCCATGAGCAGAGAGAGGTGGGTAGGCATGTTAAACTGAAAGCAGTTAGAAGGCAGAGTAGATATGCACCTTTACAGATTAAATGAATAAGATATATATATATATATCTATATATGAGAGAGAGAGAGAGAGAGAAAGCACATAACTTGGCTCTCTCTGTCTATATAACCTGTGCTATCTTATTTAGGCACTTTAAACACCTTTGAGGCTCTAGGCCAGAATGAGTAACAATATGCCATACCGATAATATTTTAAGTAAAATAGTTTAGTAAAGTACCCACAAATACTTATTTAAAATGTTCAACATGACTAAACTGTATACAATGAAATCTAGAAAAACCAAGTGTAGATTTCTGTAACAGAGAAATTTTGATTTGTGAGGGAAGGGCTAAACGTACAATTTTTGTACATTTATTAACTTTTAATTAGCCTGTGTAAACAGTCATTTGGACCATTTAATGCAGCTGGAAGATAAGATTATTTAAGAACAATTATTTTAGCTACAATAGTTCAGATTTTGATATTATTTTTGCATTCTCTTGTTGGGTCTAACTGTATAGCTCAATTCTTCCAACTGTGATTGCTAATGGAGTGTACATATACCACTGAAGAATGGGAATGACTTAATCACTAATTTTCAGTCTCTGATCTAAGGGGCAGAATATTATTTCAATCTCTAAAGCTCAGGCCATTCTCCACCAAGAAGAAGCTCTGCTAAAGAGATACTTAGCAATGAGATTCAGATAATTCTTTACTATTTTTCCATCCTAGTGTCTATAGTTCATGGAGTTGGACAGTGTGGGAAAGTTCTAATGTTGATGGTTGTAATAACTTTAGCTAGTGAATAAATACAAGCCATTGATTTTCTATTCTTGTACAGCAGTTAATTCAAGTCTATGTATTTCAATACCATGGGAAACATTGAACTCAGGACAACTCTTTCACTGTGCTTTTGGTTTAAGAAATAATTCGTAAAACACACAAAAGTTAAAAATAAATTATACTTTGCTTAGAAAGCCATGTAATCAGGCAAATACCATCTTTCCGACAACTATGCAAATCATATTTAAATTAGCTACTCAGTTGTTGGTATAGACCTTTGACTGCAGTAGCTATGCAATTTATACTGATCTGTCTGTAGCCATACACAGTGTAATTATGTTACAACAACAAAGAAAAGGAACCTTTAAATTAAATGCAAGTTTTGGCATACAGTAAAAAACTTCTGGCCTCATTTTCTCACAGCCCAAGACAGCTGCTGAAAAATGTAGTGAAAACAACTCATAACTAAAGTGCATAGTAGTCTGAATAAAGGCAAGTCTTGATTAGCAGCCAGTGGGCAAAACAAATGGCAGATGAACTTTAGTGTCAACAAGTACAAGGTAATGCATATGGGAGAAAATAGCCTCAATTAAATTATACAGTGTTGGGTTCTTAATTAGCTGTTCTGACTCAGGAAAGAGACCCTGGAGACAAAAACATCAGCTTAGTGTGCAGCAGTGACCAAAACAACTAATAGATAGTCTGGCATCCTTAAGCAGGGAACTGAAAACAAAATGGAAAATATCATTATTTCACTACACTAATCCATGGCACACCCACATCTTGAACACTGTGTTCAGTTCTGGCCTATGCATCTTAACAATAATGTAACAGAATTAGGAAAGGTATGGACAAGGGCAACCAAGATGATCAAGGGTCTGGAACAGCTGCCATGCCACAAGAAATTAAAAAGTCTAGGACTTCAGTTTGGAAAGGAGAAGGCTGAGGAGGGATATGATAGAGCTCTATAAAATCAGGATGGGTACTGACAAAGGGAACAGGGAACTGTTCCTTACCAAATCTCAGAATCCTAGAACTAGGGAGCACCCACTGAAATTAGCACGAAACAGGCTTAAAATTAACTTTTTGATGCTGGATGTATTTAACTTGTGGAACTCATTGCCACGGGAAGTTGTAGAGGCAGACAGTACATCCAGGTTCAAAAAAAGGATGAGACAAATTCATGGATGATAGATCCACTGATAGCTATTAAACAGAAGAGTTGGGGATATATCTCTAACCAATGATTATGGGTACCAGAGAGTGTAGACAAGGGATAGATCACTAGATAGGCTAGGGACAGACATTACACATATACACTGGTATAGGTGATCAGAAACCAGTTCAGATCTGTAACACAACAGAAGTTCAGTGCATGTAAAACACTTTCAAAACAGCCTAAATCTGTGTAAGATAAACCTGGATGGATATAGTATTAGACTTAACTGATTTAGGTTAAATTGGTCCCAGATCCCCTCCAGCTTCAAGTTAACCCACAGTCCCTCAACATCCCAGAATGTTTTTCACCCCCCCACACAACTCTTCCCTCCCCACAGCTCTCCACCAGCCCTTCCCCCGCTTACAGGGTGGGTGTGATACCCTTGGCCCAAGCTGTCCCTTTCAGCCAGGCTTGCTCTAGTGTCCCCCCAGCTTCTGGCCTGGGCCACTGCAGGCATGTGGCTACATTTCTGGAATCAAAAGTGAATGTCTATTCACTTGCTTATTGGTTCAAGCTACACATTTTAGACTAACCTGCAAAGATTAAATCAATTCAGCCTTGGGCACTTTGACTGTACCTAGTAGCCTTGGAGACAGGATACTCAGCTAGTGGACTTAGTGTAGTACTTATGTTCTTATGTGCTACAATCTAAGCTATTAAAACCATTTACATTATTATCAAATGTGTACTGCTTTAATATTATTCTTAAAGCAAATCAGACTAATAAACCAAGACAAATCACTAGCTTAGCACCTGAACTGGAGTTTGTTGAAGGTTGGGATGGCTATAACTTCTGTGAATACAGAGACAATATTTTCTTCATTAATTTTATTACTTCAGTTTATTGACTAGTTCAGTGGTGCTCAACCTTTTGGCCCCTCAGGTCCAATGGGTGGTGCAGGGCCAATCCATGGATTGTTTCCTGTGTGAGGTCAGGTCCTTTGTGCCCAGCTTGGGCCCCAAACCACCTGCACTGCCTGGATTCAGCCCCACACTGCCAAGATTGGACCTCACACCGCCTGGATCAAGCCCTGCACACCCGGATCCCATCTTGTGACCCCCCCAGAGCAGTCTGCATACACAGGGATCCAGCCTTGTGCAGCCAGGATTGCCACCCCACCCCTGCATGCCTTGATCAGGCCCTGTGCTGCCCTAGTCCCACGTGCCTGATCTAGCAAGCAGTCACACTATCCCAACAGGGCTCTCCCCCACAGGTCCAGAAATTAGGTAGCTGGGAAGCAGCAATTAACTTTTCCACTACTCCTGTGCCACCAAATTTTGGATCCATTGGGAGCCATCAGACCAGATGACATATCTCCACAGGCTGGATCTGAATTAGTTCATTCAAAATGGAGAAATTTACTAAGAGTCAAAAAATGGAAAGCCTGTTTCCCTCTTCTAATTTACAAAAAGAAGTGAGAGAATGAGGTCTACTAAATTCTAAAAACTGAGGGACACAGTGATCAGAAACAATCCATTTAATTAACTATAAATAATATTTTTTTGTTACTTTTTATAAACTCGTCTTCTTAATACACCTAGCACATTTAAGTCATTTAATAATTTTATATGATATTTTGATATATTTTAATTCTAATTTCCATCAAAATGAAATTTTACACAAATCGCAGGTTAAAAATCATAATCTAATACAGGGGTGTCCAATTTAGACACCCACAGAGCTGTGTTGTGTGGTTCACAAGGCTAGTAGAGTGACTGGGAATTCAGGGGTGGGGTCTGCAACTGAAATCCCTATCACAGAGCCCCATGCACAACGAGCATCAGTGAGGCAGAGGGTCCTCTGCCATCAATGCTCCCACCGTGCCACCATGTCCTGATCCAACCCATGAGGATTCCTGTGGTCCAGATCTGGCTCGGGGGACACAATGAGTTTGAGAACCCTGATGCAGTAGCTAAGAAATGTCACTGACCCTTTGCAAGAATATAAATAAATGTATGTTAAGTTACATGCTTGCTTAAATAAATGAATAGATAGAGTGTAGTTTACTGGTTAGCATGAGAACTAAAATAACAAAACTACACCCCTCTCCCCAATATAATGGCTACCAATTCACAAGTACCAAATCTCTTTAGAAAAATAAAAAATACAAATACAAAACAAGATTAAAATAAATTGTTTAAATTAATGCACCTTACTTGCCAGATAAAATCATGATCCTAATCTCTGATTTAAATCATTTTGATTGAAATTAATGCACCATGCAGGAGACACACTCAACATTTTTTTTTACAGGAGAAACAAACGAAATCTGTACCCTCATCCACTAGGCCAGGTTAGAATCAGATTAACACCACAAAAGCCAAACTAACAGCAGTGTTCCAATTTTTCCAAAATGAAGTGTTGAAATATTTTAAAGTGATTTATTGAGTACCATTACTTTTACAAAATGATCTGCTAAAGTGAATCAGAAAGATTAAGAACATATTACAATAATTTTAAGTTTTTGGTCAGAGCAAAAGGAATGCAATTTGACAACAAAGGCCCAGAAGCAGGTAAGTAAGCTACAATGCCACATCATCAGCATCATGTTGTCTAAATCCAGAACTGGGAGTTTACTGAGTTCTAACTATGAAGGTGGTATTTCATGCAGAATGTCTAAGGGAAAAATGGGAAGGAAAGATAATATCCTCGTTGTATATGCAATGTGATGTACCTTGGAGCTAACATGAAGAGTTTCATAAAAAGCAAGAAATGTTATACAACACTGGACTCCAGCATCACTGAATTAGAGAGAATACAGACTGACTACATAGGAAAAAGCATTATATTGCAACTATACTGGTAAACGGCAATGATACGAAAATACAGGAAATAATATCAAGAGCTTTTTTACTACAGTGTTGTGTAAAAATATCCAGAATCTTACTCAGAGGTACCATTTTCAGACTGGCACATTGTCATTCTAATAAAAAAGATGAACATACTTGATTTTAAGAACAAGTTACATTTCAAATAAATAAAATTCTCTCACCCTCCTGTTTAAAAGTTTAATTTAGTTAGAAATAAATGTTGCCTTTTATCCATATTCTGCATATTCTGCCATTTTACAGATGAATAAACTATGCCATGGAGAGGTAAGAATAATTTGCCCAGAACCGATAGCCCAGCTGACAACAGATCCTCACGTCACTAAATCCACAAGCCCTATCCATTAGATTCACAGTGCCTCTAATTTACGTTTATAATGCAGTAGCATCTGGGGAGTCAATTAGGACCAGGGACTTACTGTGCTAGGTACTGTATGAATACCAAGGAATACACGATGTGTGCAAAATGAGAAAGATCTATAAATGAGAGAATCTCAATAATCTGAAACCATAATGTAAAAATGAATACCTTATAAATATTATAGGTGGTATCAGTAATGAGGTGTGTCCTCTGCTTGTGTGTCCTCTATCAAATACTTGGAGAGGAGGTAGAGGAAAGGACAGAAGAGGAATGGACTCTTAGGCCATGTCCACAAGTAGGGGCATGCACCTGCAGTGGCACAAATTTGTGCTGCTTTGTGCCATAGTGCACACCCCACACGTGTGCTTTATTGTGGGACACTGTCCTGCCTGGGGCAAACTGCCTTTCCCCGGCTCCTTCCAGTTCTTCAGACAAGGAGAGCTGGAGGCTAGGGCCAGCACCTGTGCTGGCTCCGGCAGTATTACCTGGTGTCCTGGTAGCACGCTGGAACAGTAGGGGTACAATCTGGGCAGCACAGGGGCCTGGCCAACACCCAGAGCATTGCTCCATATGGTCAGGTCTCTGCTTGTGCCAGCAGACACTATTTTTGCATGCATTGCGCTGATTTTTTTTAATGTTTTCTTTGGTACTAGGAAATCCCAGCGGCAGATTTTGCTGCACTGCAAATTTGTGGTGTGTGCAGTTTGTGGCACCACAAAGAAGTCTGTGGCCCCATAAACTGCATGCCCCTGCTGTCTGGACGTGGGCCTTACAGATCTTTCTGACCATCCGTGATCTAGAATCTTTTGATCCCTAAAAAGCAGCAGCAATGACACAAAGAAAATATAATTTTAAGGAGCTCTGGCTATGACCTAAGTTTCAAGGGCCATGCTGCTACCAGACACTATTAATGGAATAATTACTTTGTATTTCCATACATTCATGACTTTCTATTCTAAACAACTGTAAATGGAGTCTATGTACTATAACTGTCCAAAATCAATTTTAAAACTATTCAGTTGTGGAATCCTGCTGCTTTTCATAAAGCTGGTTAACCTACCTCATGCCACATGCTCATGTAGTTAGACATTACTAGATGTGTTTCAGTAAGTTATGGCTCTGAATTTAATCAGGAGTAATATTTAAAAGCTTCAGTTAACTTACCTGTGACATAGCCTTCCAAAGCCTTTGGCACCAATGATTTAGCAGTTTTGAGGTCTTCCGGTGAGCATTTGCCTGTCTCTAAACCAAAGGACATTCCCATTCGCTTTAGCACCTCAATGTCATCATGAATCTCAAACGTGTTATCAAAATTAAAGAGGTATTCAAATCTGTACATGAAAAAAGTCAAAGTGAGCTTGTTTTGAAAAGAACCACAGTGCTATATGCTGGTGAAATAAGTATATAGATATATAATATCTCAGTATTTCTTTAGAGACCAGGCCTTTTAAAAAAAAAAGCACAGCTAGATACAGCAAGAGCTTTTATTTTGTACTCCTGAGATTGGCATCTCTGCAGGACTCAAATATGATCGTCTTTCCCAATTAAAACAACTTTTTTCCACAGCAGGCAGTCAGAGCCCATAAATTTTTCTGCCTCATTTAACAGGAGGAAAAGAAAAATCTTGCTCAAGCTAGAACCTTTCCCTGTACTAAATCCAATAATTTTTAAAGGTCAACCACAGCCTTCTCACCAGAAATAACCATTTTGATTCTTGCTACTTTTATATTCCACTTTCTGTCCCAATCCACAACATCCCTATTATGAACTGATTTACCCTATTTACTCAATTCCAAGACGTTTTTCCCCCAGTCAACATGTGGAAAACAAAGCCTCGTCTTAGACTCGAATATGGAACTACTCCAGCCAAGAGCTGTGGGGAGTGGCAGCGTCCCCAGCTGAGATGGGCACAAAGGGAGCCCCAGAGCCACTCCTGCCCCACACTGCAGGAAGCAGCTGTGTGGTGAGCCTGGCATGGCCAAGGACAGCTGCTGGAGTGCATTGGTTCCTCCTCGCAGCACCTGCTCCTTGCCAGGCTCTCCTCTCCCCATTTCCCCAGCTGGCTGGGACCATTGCTGCTGTCCCTGGCTGATACAGGCATGGAGGAGTCCTAGAACTGCTTCTGTTCCCCATGGCAGGGAGCAGCTGTGCAGGGGGCGCAGGGAGCCTCACTTGGTTGCGGACAGCAGCAGCAGTGTGCAGGTTCCTTGTTGTAGCCCCTGCTGTGGCCTAGAGGGGGAAATGGGAGAAGGGGGAGAAAAGGGAGCGAGCAGGAAGCAGGCACTGAAAGAAGTAACCTGTGGGCTGCTGCAACTCCTCAACTGAATCAGGATCCCTACACAGCTTCTCCCTGCAGTGTGGAGCATTAGTGTCAGGAGGCAGCGGTGGGTGGGGGGCGGAGGGGCCAGCCCTGAAAGGTAGGCAAGTGGTGAGTGGGCGGGTGCTGGGAGGGAGAAGACAAAGGGGAGTAGAGAGTAAATAGTGTGTGTGTGTGGGGGATAAGCTGGGGTGCAAGGGTCAGGTCTCCTGCCCCCACCTGCTGCTTGCCTCCCCACCTCCTGCTCCCCTGCCACTTGCTCCCCTGCTGTGAGGGGGATAAATTTAAGACAACCTCCCAAGAAACAGATCCTAGACATAGAAAATTTTAACAAATTTATAATTTTACATGTGTACAATTTAACTATTGGGGGCTCTTAAATTCCAGGTCATCCTGAAATTTGGCAAATATGGTATTTACTTTGCTATAGTTAACATTTTGGACAGTTTGTCAGTTAATTAAGAACCTTCTAAAGCAGGTCCAAGGAGTTAGAAAATGAGTCCTGCCCTAATTTTCACAAAATACTTTATAGTGCATACCAGATATTTACAGTTTAGTAACTGCTATTAGGAAGATTCCATGTCACTTCTGGCTTTTGCGACCTATGAGATTTGGCTTCAGTACATCATAGGCTGTAAGCCAGAATGACCCACCCTGTGCTAAAGGCAAGCAAGCACCTGGACAATGGCAACACTGCTGCTCATCTTCCTGGTGGCAAAGGGAAAGTGCCCACAGCTGGCATTTGTTCCCATGGCAGCACAGGGAGAGCAACCACAAAAGGTGCTTCCTACCACCAAATGCCAATGACGCTCCATGTCCATGGGTCAGACCCAAAGGTTCTACAGGCCAGATTCAGCTCAGAGGCCGCAAGTTGCCCACCCCTCTTCCAGGCCATTCAATTTAATCCAGTTTCCCCCAATAGTTGTTCAAGGGATTAAATGGAAGGACTACTCTCAGTCCTGAAATACATATGGGTAGTATAAATCATTCACAAGCTGGTGGGCTGATTTTTTTCTGGCAGCTGCTCTACATAATTGTGGGGGAACCTGTGCTGTGGATTCTGGAGATGGATTCTGGAGATGAATCTGGGATCACAAGCTGCAAATATCTAGATGTGAAGGAAGGTGAAAAGATAATGTCAACAAAATACAGGAACTGTTTGCCACAGGTTCTTAATAGACTTGCATCAACACTTGCTCAAAAAACAAACCAAGCTAAACCTAACCACAAACAAAAAAAAAATGCTTGCCAATCTAAGGCCTATCCCTGCCAGAGAAACCTACAAGAGTATGATCACCATAAAGAATGAAGCAAAAGGGGACTCCAATGAGTCTTGTTCTCAGGTGCTTTCTGTCTGAAAAATCATACTGGCAAAACTACATACAAGAAGAATGAACATTACTACACACTTCGGAAGGAAAACAGTGCACCAGCCAATTATCAAGAATAATTGATAACTCTTATCCTCACTCATTTTGAAAGACAGCAGAGAGCATCTGAAGAATATCTTTTACGTTTCTCAAGGTGGTAATACATCAAAGAACAAGATATCACAGCTGAAACTAGGACTGCAACTCTGACCTACAGTAAGCCCCAACCAGTTGAGTTATCAACTCAATCTATATATAGCACAGATGTACAGGATATGCTGTGCTCTCCAACCTACCAAGTTGTTCTAATAAGTTGACATCATATTACCAGGTTTAATGTTAGGAAAAAGAGATTCCCCCATTAATTAAATCAGCATTTTAATTATAATGTGGACAAAGTGAGACTGATATAATTTAATCACATGGGAAGGATGATAAGCCTAACCAATAAGCCAAACCATGAAGGAACCTTTATGTTGCTATAACTGTGTCTATACAAGGTGGGTTTTATCAATGAATTTGAATCAGTGCAAGTTTTGTGTTCAAATAAATCCTGAAAAACACATCACCCCCAAAACAGTAAGCTGTATAGTAGCATCAAACCTTACTTTTACTGAAGTGATTTGCTTTCGATTTTTAGACATAACTCTTGGCTGAGTTCTGTTGAACAAACAGGGAAATTAAATGTACCGGGTACTCTGTATTTCTGCCATGGGATTCACTGGCGTGGGGCGGGGGCAGATCGAGGACCCATGGTGAGGGACAGAGTAGGGCTGGGACGGGGCAGGCACTGCACAGCTCAGGCAGGGCACAGGACAGAGCCATGAGCATCTTGTCTGGGGGTTAAGGGGGCTCTTGTTGCTACGTGCACCCTGGGAGGGCATGGAGGGCATATGCCCCTGAATCTGCACGAGGGACAAGGGCAGGCTGAAGCTGTGGGCTGGGGCCAGGGGTGGCGCCAACCTCTTCCTGGTGGGCACTGGGCTGCACTCAGAGTGGGTGGCAGAGGTCTGGGAGAGGGCCTACAGGGGGGCTACAGCCACCCCAAAATTAGCAGTAGTGCCCTCCCATAGACCCTGCCCAATGCTGCCACCTGCCCCAAGCACAGCCCAGCCCAGCCAGCAGTGGCAGCCTGCCCTCGACCCATGTGCAGATCTGGGGGCACACGCCTCCCATGCCTCCTGGGGTGCATGCAGTGGTGGGAGCCACCTCCCCTTCTCCTCCCCGTCTGGGCAGCGCCTACCCCTGCCCCTGCCCCACTCCCTCCCTCACTGCAAGGGCCTTGATCTGCCCCCTCTGCACACTTTCCCTCCCCCCACCCCTTCCCTTCCCAATAGACTTATGAGCCAAACCTGGCTGCTCTCTACATTGCCGGGCTGCGCTCCTGGGCACCTACATGTTACGTTGCAGCTGTGTGCATGCACAGGGCATTAATCAGTTGCCTTATCAGCCATATCAGCCTAAAAAAGCTGATTGCTGATACAGTTACTTTTCCTTATATCAATGCCAATCTGATACGGGACTGAAGTACTGGCGCACCTCTAGGGTGGTCTAAAAATAATGAACAGAATTTGAAGAATGAATCATTTGTCAGGAGTCAAAGCAGCAAGCAGGCTAAACTGCTCTCAGCTGGCTTTGGTTACCCAAGTTAGCCTGGCTGTTAGTGGCCTAACCATCCCTTGGTGGCCCCAATTGCCTGCAGATGGGGATGGTTGCCTGCTTATAAGCAAAAGCTCTTTCAGTGCTCAGGAGGCTACTCATCAAGACAGATACCCCTCTCTCTAGTGCTGTGGGCTTTTGACTGCTTAGGCAGTGGGGGTTCTTGCCTACTTGACCTTCTGACAGGATGACTGGTAGGAACTGAACAGTGACTGTGGGAACCCTCCCTTTCTACCCTTCCTGTTGGGGAAGGGGAAGGAGAACAGAGGATGAATGGTGGTGATGACTGGTGAACCTACAGGAATCAGCAGTTCCTAGTTGTGAGGATACATGCAGCAGTGGAATTTTGCTTTAGTACCAGAGATGATATATCTGGTACTAGAGATGATGCATCTAGAAATGCATCGGACTGTACTTCAGAATGTCTTCCCAGCAGATCTAAACTGTTAATGGCTGTGCCCATGAGACTGGACAGGGAATGCAGTGTTAGGGGTTCAGAAGGCTAGTGATGAGTAAGTACTGTGACATTTTGTTTCTAGTATCTCCCCAAATAATAGAGTTGTAGTACTGAAAATGTATTTAAAACAGTAGCTAAAACAGAGTTGTGAACAGAGTTGTGCCTAGAGGCACTGTGAAAAAGCGGGAGAGACTAGTAAAGCAGGGGATCAAGACTGGATATGGATGGGTGCCTGAATGGCCTGAGTCCTGCTGAAAGCAAACCCTTTGGGTGCCTGTACATGAGCTAGGAAGCTGCTCTGACATGCTGTAATTATAGCATGTTGGAGCAGACTCAATTAACTGAGTCTGCTGGAGTGTGGTAATTACTGCGCTCCAACCAGCCTCTGTCTCTCATGTATCAGTGTCCCTGTGCTTCAAAATGGCAGTGGGGACACTTTTTAACTTAACCTCATTCGACAAGCTTTAGCTATAGTGCCCGCACTGCCACTTTAAAGTGTGGGGACGCTGATACATGAAATGCTTCAGGCACTTTAAGTAAAGCAAATCCTGGAAGCACTCTAATTAAAATGCCTGCGCTTCCTGCCTTGTCCCTCCAGAGCATGTGTAAAAATGCCCTTTAAGTCCAGGGGAAAATATATCACCCCCCTCACTGCAACAGCAATAAGTGCTAACTGGCAGTGCTATGTATTATGGAATGTCCAAAGTTCTTCAGAGATATGGAGGGTTGGGACACTTAGCAGCAGCCTGCACATTAACTATTCGTTCAACGTGCAGGCAGGTAGGACACTTAGCACAGAGTTGTGGGCAACATGACCTTTGTGGAGAGAAGGGGACATGCCAGAAATCACTGGCTACAAAAAGAAAGGTCAGGCACAGAAGTGGTGGAAGGACCAGAGAAGGAACATGAGGAAGGAGTCTGAACCTTAGGGTGCCTGTACATGAGCATGGAGAATGCACTGTCATTACACCTCAGAGCAGACTTGATTAATCAGGTCTGCTGGACTATGGCAATTACTGCACTCCAGTAGCCTCCTGTGTCTCATTTATCAGCATCCCGGCGCTTCAAAATGGCAGCGGGGATGCTTGAACTAAAGTTCATTGAACAAGCTTTAATTCAAGTGCTCCCGTTGCCACTGTCAAGTGCAGGGACGCTGATACACAAGATATTATGGCGCTTTAGTTAGAGCAGCTCTAGGAACTGCTCTAATTAAAGTGCTGCTCCCCCACTGCCAGAACATGTGTAAAAGTACCCTAAGAGACTGAGGAATGGAAGAGGCAAAGGGAAAGTGGGATATATGGGTACAGTGATGGCTCTTGTGTAGTATTATTATTATTTCTTTTTACAGAAGTCTTTTTAAAATTTGGGGCTGAAGGGCCCTTTACTGTATCATATATTAATGGTGAGGGACGCAGCAAATAGAGTAGGCTGCAGAGGGGCAGCAAAAAGGAAATGTGTGTGTCTTGGTTTTGTTTTGTTTTTTACATTTTTTGTTTTTAAATACACGATCTGGACAGGGCCCTGATGAAGCTGTGAATGTAACAAGCCTACTCCAATGTGTTAATTTTATTTCCTTTGGAATAATGAATAGTGTGAACAAATTAGGGGGGACAGAATATAATGGAAAGAGATTGTTTGTTTAGGGCTATATTTTGGCCTTTAGAATTTACGTTCCCATGGAGAGTGGAAAGTTATAGTAATTGTTTGGGATGTTGTATAATTAATGAAAAGCTTAGCTATTATAATTTCTCTATGTAAAAAAACCCCAACATTGTGCTTCTGACTCCCTCTTCCTGGTTCTTTCATGTTTGTTCATTGTTCCCTGGGTCCTGTTTGTTTCATCCTGGTTCCTGCTTGCTGTCTCCACAGGCCAGACCCATTTTCTCTAGACTTACAAGTTCCTGACCCCATATTCTCCCTACCTTGATCTAGACTGCAGTCCAGACCCTGTCTTCTGACATTTGGCTTCTGGTTCATGGCTTGAGTTTGGTGACTGACCATGTCTTGCTCCCTTACAACTACAGCTACCTTCCCTAGACTCTCTGGTTAGTGACTCATAGAAAAATAGGTATGAAATGGACCTCACAGACGATCCTGCCTTGAGCAAGGAAGTTAGAGTGGATTATCTCCATCTAAGCCATACTAAACAAGTGTTTGTCAAATCTATTCTTAAAACAACCATGCTCAACGCATCAAAAATCCCCTTTGACCTCCCACAGGTAAAGCAGGGAGATGAGGGCACTGGATTTCTGCCTCCCATTCCTAACCCTCCCCCCACCTCTTCTGGCTTGTGGCTACTTATGTCTCTGTCCCTAACAGACCTCAGCCTCCTGACCTGCCCGATCTCGATTCCCCTGATACTTGTCTGAACCTTGTCTGCTCCTGATGCCTGAGGTCAAACTTAACCATCCATATCTTGGTTGTACAATAATGCAGTATACTGTATTAAATGTGTGTACATTAAACGAAAAATGCAAATTACTGAATTCATCAGTAGCTGTCACAGAATTTGTATACTATTGCACTGATATACTGCAGAATACTGAGGGTCCCAATTCTACCTGTTCCCTAGCTTCTTTACTAAAGCCAAAATTGAAATTTGCTTGCTGAAACTGAAATAGTTATAGATCATCTTTTCACAAAATTTTGTTATATCTACATTCACTAGAAGGACTGTAGTGCATTACCAATGATCCACAGAATGAAGTCCATAAAGATCTCTTTTAAGCAAATAGATCCATTTACTACTGAAGGACTCTTTTTACAGCACAGTAAACAACACTAACAATGACACTATTATTTTTGCAAGTTGATAATATCCACGAAAGAAGTAAGAACACAGCAAAAACCCAAGATCCCTTGTATGGAATCTCATGTAAACATGATTCTCAGGTTAGCAGCAAAGAAAAGCTCACAACTAAATCTCAGGCATAAAAAACCAAAAAAATTAAACATTTTACTCCTCTGTGTCTTTGTACCCTTTCTAATGAAAAATTGTGAATAGTAAAGAAGACTTAATATTTATTTGTTTTAATAATTGCCTATTTTTGTATCTCAATTCTGAACAAACTAGATTGCCAAACAAATCCAACTATTTGTACAGCAAAAACAATCCACTTTATGCAATCAAACTCTCCTATATATGAACTGTGGCTGCTGTCCTAGATGGAAGCCAAAGGATGATAGCCATGAAGTTAGCCTTATGCAATCAAGTGGTGGTCAGATGCATTGAAAGAAGTATCAGAATAAAGAAGTTAGATTCAGTGTGAAGTGCACTGGCCATTTTTGTTCAAAGAAAAATCCCATGCTGACTACAAAGAAGACTGGAATAATCCAGTATGCGTTTCCACATCCCACTTACTTATCACTTGATATGCTGCAGTCTATAATGGTTCTTTTGCTAGTGTTGACTATTAGGAAAGGGAGCTGTATTGTAGAGTTCAAAGCTGGAGGGCCTTGATTCTGTTGTTCATTTTGTTGATTTCTTTGTACCAAGTTTTTGAAAGCTATTTGCTGTTGAAAGAAAGGGAAAAGTGATCAAGGGATAGTCAAATGTACATACAAACACTTCCTTGAGCTAGGATTTCACAGGTCTTGTATTAACCAAGTATCTCCCACACCTGTCTGGCATCGCTCCAAAGAGGAAGCAACTAAAACCTCAGTTTTTGCACCGCCAACCAACCTGGCCAGAGGCAGAAAGGAGTGGATGCTGCACCTTTTACAAGGGTGGCACAATAAACATCTTCCCATGCAGCTCCTGGAGTTCTGGGAATGAGGCACAGTATTGAGCAATTGCACCCAGGGCAGACAGGATTTCTGTGCCATTTATAATGAGGATCTGAGATTTAAGGGCAAAACAGAGGCTTTATCTGACAGCTGGGTGCTTATTCAATTAAACTGGCAGAAAGTTTAAACATAAAAGCAATGCTTAAGGCCAAATTTAGTGGTATATATGGCAAACAGAACCTTCAACAGATCCCTATTCTCCTTTCCATCCATCATCTCTCTCCTTTGTTCCACAACTTCCAGTCCTTGCAAATCATTAGCTTTGCAAACATTCCCTTCACACTACCTCTTATGTGTTCTCTTTGTTCCACAGCTCCTCTTTTTCTGTGCAATTTTTAGTAAAGGGACACAGGTGGGCCAGAGACCTGGGATTGAGTATGTATTCCTGACATGCAGGGACTGAAGATAATCTGGGATTTGTCTCCAGTTTGGGGCGCAACTGAATACAGACAGTAAGAGAACAGGCAAATAAATGGAAAGAGTTGCTAAAAGTAATTTCAGCTATGAAAAATATTTAAAAAGTTGAGTAAAATCAACTACTGAAGAGGTATTATAAAACACAGCAGTATTGAAAATGCAGACAAGCAAAGGAAAATCTTTTTTTGAATTAACAGTTTAGGGGCTAGATTTGCTTTTCACTTCCTCTACAATTCCTTCCGTGTTGTTCATTGCTGATCTACACTGGTCCAATAAGGTCAGAATTAGGCCCTACTGGGCGCGTCTACGCGAGATGCCACATTGCCATAGCAACAAGCTATGGCAACATAGCTCATCAATACAGCAGTATAGTGTTGGCAGGTGTGAACCATGACACCAATGCTACTGCGCAGCAGCTCATTGCTACTGTGCAGTAGAGTCAGAAATGACCTGTGTGCTGCTATGACTGTGCAGTTACTATGCAGTCATTTAGTACTTGCTTTAGCAGTACTTGCTGTGCAGTAGCAACAAGCAAGTACTAAATGACTGTGCAGTAACCACCGTTACTGCGCAGTCCTGGTGGCGCACAAGTCGTTTCTGACCCCATTGCGCAGTAACACCTGCTTTAGCAAGTACTAAGTGACTGTGCAGTAACAACTGTGCAGTCGGGTGCATGTGTAAATGCACTCACTAAAAACGATTTTTGCTACTGAAAAAATCAGGAACATCAGAAAGCTCTGAATGTCAATGCCTATCTGATGGGATGCAAAACTGCTTTGTTATATTTGCACCAAGATGAAAAAGTTTTCAGCCTCATTACCCTATGACTTTAACTCATATGATTTTTATACAAGAGCTCCATTATGTTAAGTATTCATAACCCAGGCATACATCCAAATACTATAAATACAGTTACAGACTTTAAAATAAAGAAGAAGAAATGCCTATCTGCAAACAAAAATGCATTTGAAGTACAACACTTCTTTATTCCAGGCCAAATCAGCAGATTTCATAAAAACTTTCCCTAGGTGACTACTTCAGAATGTGAAATAAGTACCAATGCCAGACTCATTAGTCTTTTATATTAAGCACCCTAACATTTAAGTTCCCCAGCAACAGAAGATTCTGAGCTATAGAATGCACAACTAAACCCATACAAATGTGTGTCAAAACTGACATTTTTTAATTGCTAGAGGATGAAATGGGAGGCATATGGTCCTGCTCCCTTTTCCACTGGAGTCAGTAGCAAAGATACAGGAGGGGGATGTTTACAAACTGTATAGATTACAATGGACAGGACATATTATTCTGCTGCACAGCAAACGTGCACAGGAAGGCTAAGACTCAAAGAATGCCAGGGGTATTTTCAGTTTAAACTGGGGCACGCACAGTAGCGCTTTCCTTGGTGCTAAATTAATAAAAAGGAATGATATCCAGAAACACAAGAGCTTATTAAAATGTTGGGTTTTATCCTGATGCTCCTGTTTAAAACAACATCAATTTAATTAAATTTACCTGCAATAACAGTTCTTGTAGCTGGGCTCTCTTCTGTTTTATTCGTTCAATTCGTCTCTGTTTCTCTATCTTTAAAACATAAATTTGGGCACATTAGGATACAAAACTGGAAATACATCAAATACCTGATCTTTTTCTCTGTGCAAAACTGAGCACTTTTTCTTTTTGCAGGGTGGTGGATTGCAACATAAATTGCAAAACCTTATCGGGTCCTCCCAGAAGCCAAGTGATTTCTCCATTTTCATGTGAAGTATTCATGAGGAGGATTCCCCAGGAATCAGAATTTATACAGCATCATTGTAGACTACACCCTACTGCTCCATGTTCTTTCCCAAATATGGATATGGACGCTATAGTGTCCACTCCACAAAAGTTCCTATCTATTCAGGACAGAAAGGCAAACAGAAAGAATTGGCTTAAGATGACCTAGAATGGCATGCAATAGTGTACTATCATTAGGCTAAGAGTGAACACCTTTTTTGACTGCTAATCTGAAAGAAATGAGTAACCAGACAAAATGCAAGAAGGAATGGAGAGAAACAGCTTGTCCATTTTGCACTAGCAGGGAGGCAGTTTCCTGTAGCATTGCAATGCCACAAACAGAAAAACAAACAGATCTTGAAATTACCATTCAGCATTTGGAATAACTGTATTTCTGGACCATGATATCAGGCTACCAGTACAGCAGACTCTATACTTTAGATCAGGGAACATCCTGTTTAAACATTCAAATGATATAGCTCAAGTCATACATTAATAATACTGTGACGCTTAACTCTACTAGAAACCCCGCCGCAATGTCTTTTGAAATGCTATTATAATTGTCTAAAGTGTTTTCTGCATTTAAGTATAGGGCCTTGCTCCACTCAGAAAACTTAAAAGTCTATCAAATACAGTTAATTTTAACAGGTCTAATTTAGATATTCTCTCTGGGTGTGTCTACACATGATATTAATGTACTTTAGGCTTACTGCACAGTAAAATACTGTGTAGTAAGCATTCCCTGGAAGCAAGTCTACATGTGCACCCTCTTGGAAGCAAATTTGCTTTACCCTGCTCTGCCCCCCTGTAGCAGCCAGGGGGAGCTCCACTGGGGACTGGGGCACAAAGCTGGTCCTAATGCCCACCAGTTCAGGAGAGCTTTGCTGGCTGCAGTGGTAGCTGTCTTCTGGCTCTGTGCACATTGGGACAGAATATGTCCACGGGCCCAGAAGATAGCTGCCACTGCATCCAGCAAAGCTCTCCTGGCCCTGTGCACATTGGGACATACAGCTGCCGGGTGGGGCTTGTGTGGGGAAGCTGCCGGTGAGCCTCCTGCTGTGCAGGTCTCCTACTTGGCAGGAAGCCGCCTGGGAACTATCCTGGGTGTGGGGTAGCTGCCAACAAGCGCCATGTGCCCCCCACTCAGCAGGGGGCTCGCTGGCAGCTGCCTTATTTGGGTTCCTAGCCCCCGCCTGCCCCCCAGAGCAGCTCTGTGCAGCACAAAGCTGTTAACTCTAGAGGGCAGGCTGGGTTCCCAGCCCCTAATTTCCTTCTGGAGTTCCCAGCTCTGCATCACACAGAACTGCTCCAGGGGGTGGGTGGGAGCTGGGTTCCCAGCTCTGTGCCATGCAGAACTGCTCTGGGGAGTGAACTCTGCAGTCCTGGTGCTGAGTGGCTCTAGGTGGCACTGGGAGCTGAGCAGCGCTACGACCAGAGACAGAGAACTCCCTATCCCTTGTGTCCCCCAGCTGCCTAGGCTGACCAGGACCAAATTTGCTCCCAGTCAGCATATACACGTGCACTACTGCACAGTAGCTACTGGACAGTTAATCTAGTACAGAGACTAACTAACTGCACAGTAGCCTAATTTACTATGCAGTAAATGCCCTGCATGTGTAGACTGTGACACTTTACTGCACAGCAGATTAGTCTAGTGCACGGTAAAGCACCTTGTGTAGACATGTCCTATGTATACTAATGTATTTTGGTATTAAGGTAGCCTTAATATAGAACACTAATTGGAGAATATCTACAAACTGGTAAATCTACTGTTTTAAAGTAATGTTACTTCTTTTCTGTTAAATGTCACTTGACACAATTTAATATAGAAATGCTTTGTGCAATTGTAATTAAAGCCATAAACATGGAAGGGAATGAGAGTAATTTGATCAATCTCTTTTATTGCAGATAGGGCAGTGAGAAAACATATAATCAAAGTTTGTCATTTCACTGCAACATGATACACAGCAAAAAGTTCACTTATGCCTTCATATGAGCAGAGGTTAAAAATGGATTTGAATTAAAATCAAAGACTCTAAAAACACCACAAAATACTTAGTGTAAAATTTACTTTAAAATGATTAGGCACAGCCATTTTCCATGGCTATATCATATCAAACTGCTATTTTTTGACACAATAATTAAGACAGTACAGGTGTTTCTTTTTTATCTTCTCTCATCTCCTGCTTGCAAACCCTCAAAGGTGGATAGGACTACTACATAAAATACATTGTTTGTTCTGGACATGGAAATATCTCGTATTTCCCTCAAGTATGGACAAAATCTCACAAACTTGACACATGCTGACACTGAATTTCAGCTAGTCAGTGTAACACTTTGCTGTGAACACAGTGACATGTATACCTGTGTAAAGTAATAACTGTTTTCTACCACATAAGTGACATTTTCATAGGGAAAGTTTGACATCTCTGAAAAAAGAATCCTGCTATTTTCTGCCTGCTGGAAATACTGGCCAAAGACTCCAATATATGGACTTTTAAACTATTTCTTCCTTCATTTCATCAGTACAGGCAGTCCTCGACTTACAATGTTTTGAGTTACAACGTTTCACACTTATGACATTTATAAATTGACACCATTTCAACTTTATGATGTCAGTTTTGACTTTACAATGCTTGATCCAATGTGATGCCATGCCAGCGAACAAGTTTGCTGCATTGCTTATCTCCCTGGAGAACATCTGTTCAAACTTCCTTGGACATTTTCTTTAAGAAAGAAGACAAGACTCCAGAAAAACCCGCAGCCAAGACTCTTGAGAAGACTCCAGCCAAGAACCCTTCAAAAAGTCCAACCAAGAGCCTTTCAAAAAGTCCAGCAAAGTCACCTCAAAGAAGTCCTTCCAAATCAATATGATTGCTATTTACAATATAAATACATTAATGAAGCTATATTACTCATCTATAATTGATCGAATACAAAATTCTGGGGTAGTTTTGGTGAAAATAGGGTATCGGGCCTTGGTTCAGGAACCAATCCCCCATATATAACATTGTTTTTATGAGAAAATTGGTTGTGAGTTGCAACGTTTCGACTTAAGACATGGTTTTCAGGAACCAATTGTGTCATAAGTCCGAGGACTGCCTGTACTTTGCATGTATATATAGATTTCAGCTTTTCCTTTCTCCAAACTCAATTTCCTTTTCATTCATATCAATAGGTACATCAATATATTCTTCAATCAACTTTATTATAAATTCCCTTTATCACTTCTGTAGTTAATTCAAACTGCAGTTAATCTAGTTCTTAAACATTCTGTCTTACTTCATTGATACTTATTTTTGTCACAGAAACAAGATTTAGGACTGGATATAAAATATATTACAGCTCAAAAGGAGATTTTTACACTTACAGGCATGCTATCAGATTATTTTGCAAGATCATATTTTTAAATATTTATTATGCAAATGTAAAATTCCCCCAGTCTTCTAGAGTAGAACTTCTTTACTACCACAGAACATGACCTACATTATAACAGATTTCCCATCTCTTTTACTTACCTCTAGGTTTTGACATTCTTGAGCTGAGTTTGTAGGAAGGCCAATCCATTTGATTTCCTTTTTCTCCTTTGAAATGATGTTCATTGCCATCAGCACATTGAGGGCATCATATACTCTCCGCCTAATATTCTTCTGGTCATAAGCCTGCTAAAAAACCTTGTAGTGTTAATTATGTCAAGACCACAGTGAAAATGAAAGTTAAAATGAAGGCTGGCATTGCCTTTTGTGGGTTTGTCAAAAACATGAGGACATATAAATAAAAGCAGTTAAAGTGAATATGGCACTAATACAACTCTTTTAATTTATGGTATTGCTTGGAATAAAAATGTATCTTGTTTGCAACAAAATGGTGGAAATGCCTGGCAAGAGCAACAGCCATTACCAGCAACATTTCCACTTCTACTGAGAACATTTTCATACCATGTATTCTGATAATACTCCCAAGAACAAAAACAACAACTTAAGAGCAACACAGCAATAGGGCATGGAAAAATCAGACACTGACTACAATTCACTGACAAGTTTTCTTCATTAATACAGAGTGCGGTGGTGCTCAACCTCTCTAGCCCTGCAGACCAGATGAGTAGGGCAGGTCTAGTCTGCATGCCAGATCCCACACACAAAGTTGGTCCTCTGGCCTGATCCAGCATGGGGCTGGCATACAGGGTTGGTCAGTGGGTGTGATCCAATATGCTGGCATGACCTAGCATGGCAGGTGACATATGTGGAGGAAGGGGGCTTGCGTGACATGGCATGGGTGTACTTTGTAATCTGGTCTGTGGGGCTCCCTACAGGTCCAGAAATTAGGTAGTGGAGAGCAGTGACAGTATTAATTGCTGTGAGTCTGGAACAATTAATATTGTTACCATTCCCCTGCCACCAAATTTTTGGATCCATGGCAAACCCCACAGAGCAGATGGCATGGCTTCATGGGTCTAAGGTTGACCACTGATCTACTGCCTTTCCAACTTTGAATCTGGCAATACTAGAAAGTCTGGAAACCAGAAAACGTAAAGTTCAGGTGCATGCCAGTGGAACTCTGCCCTCTTCGAGTGATACCTCAATACATTCATGACATACATTTACTTTCTCCCTTTGCAGACACCCCACATCACTCAGGTGCTAGAGCAGATGACAAATGTAACACAAAAACTAGAGCCTTTTCTTTGCTAAGACAAAGTATGTATTTAGTTGAATTATACCCACATACATTCCACTCTCAAACACTGTCTACTTCACAGAAGTGATCCCATACCAGCTGAATGTTATGATCTCTACATGTCCTGTTATAACCCCTTCACTTTTACACACAGGATTCTAAGTTTATATTTTCACTCACCTACTCTTAAATCTCATATCCCAGCTCATTGCTAAATGTTCTCCAAGGCAGGAAGACTCTTGACATTACTGACACAATGTACAGAACACAGCACTGAAGCATACTGAATTCCTCAAGATATATAGCACCTCTTTCTTTTGCTAACATACATAGGGAAGGTCAAGCCGTACAGAGGACTAGGACCACCTCAGATTTCCTTGTATTACAGTTGCAGATCTGACACAACATCCATGTCACTAACCCAGCTCTGCCACATGACACAGTGAAAGCAGCTAGAGGCCACGCAGGCAAATATTAAGGGCTATCAGTTTGTTGGAAGGGACTGGGAGAGTGGTAGAATAAAACTGTGCTGCCAATTAATTTACTGCTGGGAATACTTAAAATTCTTTTGTATTAACAACTTCAGCCAACAAAACCATGACCGTACCATATCCTACAGAAATATAATTTCCATAGAAACTGATTTTTCTCCATCATAGCAAAAAAGGATTACAGTCTAATATAATAACCTCTGCAGTTTTGTATGTACATATACATTAGAAACTGTGCACTTAAGTGTCCTCCATTTCAGGGAGACCAAAGCACCTCATTTTCTCATGTAAGTGAGAAATTCGCCTTAAGTGAGGAGCAGAATTTTTAAAAGCCAACTTTAAGGCAGCCTTTCAACTCAGTACCTTTTTTGTTGCCTTCTACAGAGTATTTAGTGGAGGTAATTCTATATTTAAAATTGAATCTGTGTTATACGTATTGTGCGTTTATTTTTGAGCAGAAAGGATTGGGCCTAAGTCTATAGCTATGACCGGAAGAGAATAAAGAACATGACCAGTCAGATCAAAAACAGAATGAGTAGATTCCAACAGAACCCCAATAATTTTGTAGCAGTCAATAACAAGTAACATAACATATCCACTTACCGCATCTGTAGCTAAGTGGCTGTTAGAATTTGTGAATTCTGATACCAGTTCATCAGCCACTTCATTGTAGGATGTTGTTCCTTTCCGTTGGACTTTTTCACACACTTTCATTGAAAAATGCCTCAGACCCTTTCCGTTTTTATCTCCTTTTTTGCTTCTTTTGCTGAGAGAGAAAAATAAGTAATTGAGATGCATGGATTTTTTATTTTATTTGGTGGAGCAGCAAAAGGTTAAGCTTTCATAATAGCTTTGGAGAGGAAGATGGCTGGCTCCAGACAACTGGTGTCACATATTTATGTAAATTACCAGAGCCAATTAGATTAGTTTTATTTTCTTTAGTTGGGAAAAAGAAAATTTAAAATGTTAGTGTTAAAAAAACAGATCCTTTTGGCTCAGAAAAATTCTGTTTAATACTTAGAAATGACATGATGACAATTGCATCCAAAATGAGCAATGAAGTGAAATGGAAGTTTGGGTGTACAGGAAACAAAGAATCAGGGCAATATATAGATTGGCTTATTTTAACTTCTTTGGATCCAATCCCACTGATATCATGGCGAGTAATGCAAAATTTTGAAAAAAGCACCTGTCTGATATGAAAGGCAAAGTGATTTAAGGACAAGGAGCAGCAAACAGGACCAAGGAATTTGAAAAATTTCTGGGATCTCAGAGTGGAGACCCCTAAATGCATAGAGCCACTTCTGTCTCTGTTCAGGGCTAGACAAACTTTTACCATTTTGGTACAGCTGTTGTTGTGTTAACCTGGAATTTTGTCTTTTTCTCATATCTCCTCTCCAAAATGTTGAAAGCTACTAACAAAATATTGGTGTAAACCAGGTGTTAAACATCTGGCCTGTGAGCTGAATCTGGCTCACGGGGCGGCTTTCAAAGGGATCAGGAATTCAGGGGCAGAGCCGGCCATTGAATTCCCTGCTATGCTATGAAGCCCTGCTATGGATGAGCACACATGTTGGTGGCAGGGTGGGAAATGAATGATGGCTATATTAACCCCTACACCCTGCTTGCCTCATCGCTTCTACCACTTGCTCCCTACTACACGCTTGTCCTGTCATCCCTGCCAGGTCCAGATCCATCCCAGAAGGTTCCTTATGGTCTGAATCCAGCCTGTGAAATGCCCTAAGATCCATTTCCAGCTAGGGGCACAGGTGTCTTTGATAGCCCTGATATAAAACAATATTGATTTCTGGCACATTATACATATTATCCATTTAAAATCTTTACAAAAGCTTCATATTTGCCAGAGGTGACTCAGTGAGAGAGAAATTCATCATCATCAGTTGGTAGATGTCAGACTAAAGCAGTCAGCTGTCAAAATAAATTTGTTTCAGATTCCTCATCCACAATAGTTAACCAAATAATGGAGGTGGGTAATAAAATGATATCAAACTATGGGTCTAGCTACTGTCCAGTTTAGTCAACAGCATTACTGTACTTCAATGCTTATTTGGACTCTACATAATATTCAGAATACACTTTAATATTTTCAAAAAAGTGCAGTTTCAAACACTATCTCTCTATTAGTAAACCGCTGTATTATGAAACACTGAATCACCTCCTGGTAGCAAAATAAGATACAAAAAGTCAAGGAATCACAGTGACTACAATGCTAGGAGTGGAACCTAGAAAAATAGGTTCAATTACAAACAAGATAAAACAGAACAAAAGTATTATACAAAATAACTTCTATACATAATCCTTCTAAATTAACATCAGTAACATTGAAGTTATTAGCAAAAAGTGCTAATTGGTGAACCTAACTTTGGCCAGCCTTCCTGCATAAAGAAACTGCATGTTTTGAAGGCATGATCTATGTAAAATAAATAAATCAAGTAGAGTTTTCCAAGAAGTACAATGGGTATCTGAAGTTTTTTTGCTCAAACCTAACTGATAGCTGAGCAACACCCTGACCTCTTGCACACTCCAAGCCCAGGAGCTTGCCAGTGAGGCTACTCCAGGTTTCTTGTTAGCAGCCATTCTCAGGCCTGCCAGAGACCCAGAGCTGAAGGTGCAGAGGCTCAGAGTGGCCTCAGTGGTATCTTTCTAGGTTTGGAATGTGTCTACTGTTGTGGGAGGGTAGAATGTGCTGGGGTCCCTTGGTGCCAGGACTCACTGGTACAGTGGTACTGCAAGCCCTTAAGAGACCAAAAATGGAAGCCAGTATTAAAAACCATGACATTTTCTGGGCTGTAATCCTCAGTGATAGGATGTAGCTGTTGGGCCTGACCCCAATCATCTTATTCAAGCAAATGTCCTACTGACAGGACATTACAAATTTCTTAAAAACAAATTTCTTAAAAAACCTTTTCTTACTGAACAAAAGTAATAGCTCTGTGCTCTCCTGATGGTGGCAGAGCAAAGCAGGCGCTCTTCCCCTCCCTTGTGTACCTGTGCACAGCGCATAAGGATTCACAGAAAATTTCTTTCCTTGAGACTAGGGTGTGAAAGCGGGTAGGATTACATACCACAGTGCAAGTAGTGACTCGTACAAAAATGGCTAACCATGCAACCAATTTATGCTCTACCAGGAAATCCAAAGCCAGTGTTGGGGTAAAAATAAGTTCACTCTCTAAAAGGCAGAGTAGTGCAAACTCCATTGAATGATCCCTCAAAATACAAGATACTATTCTGCTGCTCAGCAGATAGAAAAGAAGTAGAGTTTGGTTATCCACAAACAAAGCAGGTCACTGAAATAACAAGAGGTCCATTCTGAAACTAAATGTTAGTATGCTAGAGGAGTACAATCTCCCATCCAGACCTCATGAACTGCTACAATATGATTTTTTTTAAAAATTTAACTGCAAAATGTTTTAGCTCTAGTTCGTCTTAGTCACTAAGTAATTTCACAACAGTTTGCCTGAGCAGCAGTATAAATGAGAACAAAAGCATTACTTTGGTGACATTCTTATTCATTCAGTCCTTTCGTGCCTGGAAACAATTTTTACGTTTGGAAATAACTTATGCTTTGTTATTGTGCTTAAAAATATATTAGGGGTGCACCAATAGAGATTCTGGGGGCTGATACCAATAGTCAATTTTTAAAGAGGCATGTTGGCCGATACTGATCCAATTTCTGATACAGGTGCATCCAGCTGGTAAGTGTGTTGTGGTGGAAGGGGAGGGGGGAGGGAAGGGGCATGGGGGAGCAGATCAATGTCCCCTGTGGTGAGGGTGGGAGTGGGGCTGGAGTAGGCGCTGCCCATCTGGGGTGGGGCAGAGCTGTGGTTCTTCTGGGGGGCACAGGGAGGGGGAGCAGCTCCTGCTGCTGTGTGAACCCCAGGAGGGCATGGGGGGGCCGTGTGCCCCCGAATCTGTGTGGAGGGGGCAGACTGAAGCTGTGGGCTGGGGCCAGGGGCCACACCAGGCTCTTCCCAGTGGGGGGGTGGGGTGTAGGCCACGCTGCACTCGAGGCATGTGGCAGTGGCAGGGGGGCATATGGGGGAACTATGGAGAAATATAGGGTGGCTGCAGCGCTCTCCCCGATAGCCTCTCTCCTAGCGCCGCTGCCACCCGCCCCGAGCACAGTGTGGCCCAGACCCCCCCTCACTGGCTGGAGCCTGGCGTGGCCCCCAGCCCCAGTTGCAACCCTCCCCAACCCCCCATGCAGATACAGGGGCACATGCCCCCCCCAACATGCCCTCCTGGGGTGTGCGCAGCAGCAGGAGCTGCCCCCCCTCCCTGTGCCTCCTGGACAAGTCGCAGCTCCATCCTGTGCCCTGCCCCACCTGGACAGCGCCTACCCCAGCCCCTGTCCCACTCCTCCCTCACTATGGGGAGCGGTGATCTGCCCCCCACACGATCCTTTCCTTCCCCCTCCCTTTCTACCACAACAGACATACCAGCTGCACGCAGCTCTCCATGCTGCTGGGTTGTGCTGTTCACTGCCTGTGTGGTGTGCTGCAGCTGCACGCACGCACGGGCGTTTATCAGCCAAATTATTGGCCACTTCAGGCCGATTTCTGATATAGTCAATTTTCTTTATATCGGTGCCAATCTGATATCAGACTGATGTATTGGTGCACCTCTAAAATATACACAATCATTGATGCCTTTAAAAAGGTACTGCTGATCACATGACCATTTTCATCAGTTACCTCCAATAATTCTTTGGGGCTGATGAGTTTAACACTGATAACTGCCAAGACTAGATTAAGAACCAGGGAACTACTAGGACCAGGGTTGTGTTACTGCATATAATGCACAGGGCCAGTCCAAAACCCACAGGCAGCACACAGGGTGAATGATAGGGCTCCAAAGGCCAGATCTGGCCTGCAGGCTAGTTTTCCAGCTCCCCTATTTTAGCCTAAATTATCACCCAAAATAGTAAAACAGAACTATTATGACTGGCAGGACAGCATTACTGTTTAAGCAGGTTGCAAACAAATTTGGAGGTGTATATAGCAAGGGATTTCAGATGTCTGAAATATTTGCCAGGATTGCTAAAAGAACAGAAAACTTCAGTCAGGATCTTTATCATAATATGCTTATTAACTCTGACAAGAAGGGTCATCTACACTGTATCTGGCTTGAAAGCCAGACAGACTTACTGCAGAGCACACAGACAAACTGAAGCTCACCTTCTTTCACTAAATTTTCCAAACTTCTCAATTGAGGTAACTAATTGGCTTATAGATGTAAACTGTAAATACAACTGGAAATATTTTATATTGTAAGGGAGTTCATAGTGAATACATTCTAGAAGGGATTTTCAGTGAGGCATTAATTTTGCCAAACTTAAAAATATAATGCAGATCTCTGAAATATATTTGATAAAAGCCAGCTTTTAAAAGCTCAATTTACCTTTTATAAGGCATTGGCTCAAAATATGTCTGAATCAAATATGATAGAACAAAACAATTACAGTAATACCAAACAGCTGAAGTATTCCAGGACAAGCTATACAGGAATTATCCCTCATTCTTGATTGTAACATTAATATGGAAACTGGAAGCAACAATGCTTTCAATCTAATGCATTAGTTACATTTTGGAACAATCTGTGCCAGTATTCTTCTAGTCAGCATTTCTGGTCGTAAAAAAAATCTGGTGTACCATTTCCAGTGCACCCAGGCTTTATGCCTTCATATTGTTTTTGAAATGTGTGTGTCACGGTATCAGTATTTAGTTAGTTTGATTATGTATTTTAGAGACATCTACCAATTTACCAAAAAAAACAGAAATAAGATCAGATTCTCTCCTTGGTAGTATAGTTACATTTTTCATTCATTTTTGAAGGATATGAAAAAAATTGTGTTTTAAAAAAGGAAAAGGTAACAAAACTACACTGGGTACAAGGTCAGTATGGAGTAGGAGGCTGGGAAAGACAGTCAGCTGAAATCTTTTTTCTTTCTATTCAATTAGCAAATATAAACAACTTTTTAGAGACTTATTTGGAAACAACGCGAAAATGAATGCTATTTGCTAACTCCGCTAGAAAAACAACTAGACTCATCTTACTACTGAGAACATGTTTGGTTTGTTTTTATGGCTATTGTTCTTCTCTTGTAATAGCATTTTCCATATTTGTCATTAAAAATATTCAAGCTAAGAAAGTACTGAAGGAATGGATTTAGAATGAAGTGCAGGATAAAGTTTCTGAAGAAGAATGGAAACCACTGAACGTGAGACCTAGACATTTCTCCCTGAATAATAAAGCTGAGTGGAACAAAACATCACATTTGAATCAAGAGTAAATCTGGGTATAAGTATACAGAAGGAGCACATTCAGCAATATTCACCTTTCTGAGAAATCTGATTCTATAAATTCCCGAGTCCGTTTTCTGTCCCTAGGAAGAAAGAAAGACAATTTAAGAGAATTTGACATCTGTTTTAGGTAGATCCAGAATATACATTTGAAGATAAGTGTTAGTAACTTGTGTTTGGGCATTTGAAAAAAAATCATTTTTAACATACCGTATTTTTCGGACCATAAGACGCACTTTTTTCCCCCCAAAAGTGGGGGGAAAACGAGGGTGCGTCTTATGGTCCGAAGGTGTGTGTCCCGGGGAGATGGGGCGGAGCTTGCCCGCGGAGGCGGCAGAGCCCGAGCGGGACA
>NW_017728910.1:33237674-33266487 GCF_001723895.1 Crocodylus porosus | reverse complement strand
GCCGGTGGCCGGGAGCCGGCAATAAAAATGGCCGGCCGGAACAGATTGGGCAGGAGTCTGAAGGAGGGACTCGCTGCCGCGGAGACTGAGGCTCCAGGAGGGGTGCGTCTTATGGTCCGGTGCGTCTTATGGTCCGAAAAATACGGTAGTTAAATGTACTATGCAAATTATAATGAAGGGGAAAATGATGCTTCTGTAACACTGGACAGAATTTCACTGGAGCTGTTTCACTGGAGAGTGAAATAGTTAAGATTTTGGAGGTAGCATGGGCTAGTGGCTAGACTACCAGCTCAGGAAAACTGGCTTCTGTTCCTAGGTCTGTCATTAATTTGCTTTCAGGGAAGATGCTTAAAGATAAATCTTATTTCACCTTGACATGTCTAGGTGGCTTTTACATAGCTACAGAATGGCACTTTCTGCACTTACACAGTTTGGATTCTGTGGTGGAACAAATCATCCTGTGCGTGTACCTTTTGAAAGCAAAATAAAGGACAAAGACAGTCTTTCCAAGTTGTAGCCCAAACCCTAATGGCTACGGCACTTGCTTGGACAGCAGAAAACTCAGGTGCCAGGCACACACACAAATACACCCAGAGGAGGTCTAAACTTGCATCTCCTGCTTCCCAACAAAATGCTCCATTTACCAGGTCTGTACAGCCCAGAGTATCTTCAGCACTCCTCCTGAAGCTTGGCCACTGCACCTTGTATTTGATATTCATTGTATAAAATGGATAAACAACAGTGCAATGGTTTCTGTCCCAGTGAGGGGAGGGGCCCAAGGCTCCTTTCCCTTCCAGCCACATTTCCTCTGGTTTGTTCTCTTCCTCCTGGCCCCACTTATTTTCCTTTCCAGGAGGCCAGCTTCAAAAGGAGGGCTGGCAAGTGCTCTGGAAAAAATGGTTAAACAGTAATGGGAGAGTTTCTGTCCCATTCAGAGGCAAAGCCCAGGGCTGCAGTTTGGTCTCCTCATGGCTTCACATATCTTCTCCTGGCTGCCAACAGGCCAGCTTCAAAATAAAGGCTGGAGAGCACTCTGGGTAAAGCCTCACTCATAGCCACTTTCTGGGAAGCTGGAGACAGTTCAAACCCCATCTGTGTATGTGGAGCCTAGAACTCAGGTCTCCTGCTCCCTGGCAAGGGCCCTACCCACTGTAGAAATGTTTTTTGAAAATATTTTAAAAATTTTCAACAGTGCTGCATTAAATCTGTCTAGATTACAGATACAGATACAGGATACTAGAATCAGGGAATAAAGAGGTCCTGAAATATTTTAAAGATCAAAACTGTAACACAAGGCCCACAGAATTAATCACCCTTCTGTTCACTGTTTACTGACTGCAATACTGTAATTCAGCAATACAAAAATGAAGACATTGACAACACGTAGGTTTCCATTAGAATTATGGCTTATTTTTCAAACTATGTCTGGGAACATGTTTGACACAACTTTGCACTGTAGCAAATGCCACTATACCCTACAATGAGGATGTTGTACATTTGGCAGGAGTTCAAGGAAACTGTAAAGACTTGTTTTAATTGCGCAAATAGCATGAATGTATTTCATTATTGTATGAAAACAGGCATTGCTATAAACTTACACACAAAAAAGGTAATGAAATGAATCATATATGAAATCACTGGTACATGTAGCTTCCTGCTTGCACAAAACAGACATCAAAACTGCCAAGTATGCTGAAGAGCATCCCCCCAGCCGAACTGGGCAGGACCAAGGACATAAGTCATCATATGTACACAAGGGTAAACAGAAGAAAGTCAGAGCAGCTAAGCCCCGCTCGTCTACACCTATTTTAAACCAAAATAAAACCTTACCCTGGAACCCAGCTAGTAGCTTCCGTTATGTGCGTCTGAGTGACCATTGCTGTTGCTGGGGTATATGGACTCCCAATCAGAACATTCCCTGAATTGGTCAGTCTTTGTGGTGTGCTTATGATCTACGAAAATTAGAAAAAAAACAACAAATTATACTTTGTAGAAAAATTAAAGGCCACTGGTCATAAATCAATACTGACCATGGCTTTAATCAAAAGAAAAGCACTTTTGGCACTGTGTAAACTTCAGTCAAATATATTTAACATCAAAGAGACATCATTAAAATGTTTTTCCTCTTAAAACACCACTTTATAAATATATAAATATTATATAAATATAGCAAGTTATAGCTCAAGCAAAAATCAGGACCCAACATCACTGGCCTTCAGAAATTTCCCCCTACCCAGTTACATCACTGGGAGATTTCACCAATAAAGACTTTATCCTCATTAAACCCCAGTTCTACAAAAACTTACAATGCATACTGCCACAAGTAAAGGCAGGCTGTTGCGGCATCTATGAATTAAGAACATTCTGCAGAATTAAAGACGGATGCATGAATCATATACATCCACTGATTTAATCATTAAAATAAAACATTCTGTTTAAAACATTAAGTAGAGACATACTGCTGATTGTGGGTATGGACAAATGTACATGTGCAACTGCTTTAAAAATGAGGGCATGTGCCTGCTGTTATATTTTAATTCAGTGGTTTTCAACCTCATTAGACTCAAGGCACCACTTGAAAAATGCCAGCTTTCACTCATTTTTTGGCTCTGGAAAAATACCAACATTTTTCTGTTGCAAAGAACTCAGAAAGACCACAACAGGTGACACTGGGTTTGACAGTATGGATTCGTTTTTGAAATCTCTGGGTATATCTTGCGAATCATGTGTAGGTATTTGCATGCCCAACAGTGCTAATAATGTGCAACATCCTTAAAGAACCTCATAGCACCCTAAGATGCCACAGCACTCTGAGAATCACTGCTGAAACTGTTGCATGTACACAGCCTGTAGGCATACAAGTACATTAAATGGCACTATCTTTGACCCTGGATGAAGCAGGGTTAAAGTTATAGCGGTTGTGCTATGCTTGTCTCCTATAGGCTCAGGCACAATAACAAGGTAACACCTGCTATGTATGCTTCTCCTTCCCCTTTTTAAGCTGCTGCAAATGTATGTCTGCCCACAGACAAGAAAAGGACAGATTCATCACTGGTTCAGCTATACCTACTGCTAAAGCATACTGTCAGGACAGCCTATTTTGGTAATGTAGAAAGGCTATTCAGATGCACAGTAGTTGTTCAAACATGGTGTGGCTGTTTCACAATGCTTGTTTACACAGTAGATTTTAAGCAAATATCAAAGAAACATTACTAAAATTTAATGTTTTAAGTAGAACACTATTTGGTTCTCATAAACCAGGTGTAAAATACAGCTCTTAAAGTCAATTGCCATGAAAAGTGGAGATAGGACTTCAGCTTAAGATAGTATTTAGGTAGTTTCCATGCACCTTTAAAACAAAATGGCATTATAAAGATTAATAAAAAAATAACTTATTTTTTAAAATAAATTTCACTGTAATCTCTTTGCATATCCCTTGAGGATTTAATCTCAAAATACAGAATAAAAGTTAATTTCCCTGGTCATTGTTCCTACTGTCTGAATTCGTGGCAGCAGCGGTGATCCTGCATGATCGAGGATGATCACTCTCCCAGGGGTCAAATAAAGGGTTGTAAAATAGGTCTGTTGATGGCTAAGAAGGCTGATCCTAGAGCCGCACTCTGGCAAATGCTACAGGTGGTGTTAAAGGGATGGTCAGACCATGGATTTCTCAGTCTTGTTTCCTTTCCTTCCCTTCCATTTCTATCATTTTTCTGCCTCCAGACAGAGATGCTTTTCCTCAATGTTGGACATACTTTCTCTCACGAGGCATTGCCATGTAGCCCTGTTTCTCCCAATTTGTGCTTTCAATGCCACACTTCTTAAGGTTAGCCTTGAAGGTGTCCTTGAAGTGTTTCCTTTGCTCCATGTGTCCTTTGTCCGTGGCTGAGTTGGGAATACAGCAGTTGTTTTGGTCAAATCAATAAAGGCCATATACAGTTCCTGGTGTTGTTCTCAGCATTCTTCCTGGATACTACTGGGTAACAAACTACTTAATCCTTATCACTATTACAACCTACTTTTCATACGTAGATTGGAGAATGCTTTACTTTGGTATGCAAGAAGCAGTTTTCCTGCTTTACAAATGGGGACACCGAGGCATGGAAAGTAAGCAGTTTGTCCATCGTCACATAGCAAACTAGCAGCAGTTAAAAATGGAACTGAAGTTTCCTGACTCTCACTCTTGTCTTAGCTACCTGACAGAAATGACAGCAATCCCTAGATCCATTATTCAGTTTTCCTAGGCCCTGAAATAAGCATCTCTCAGAAAGAGACCTTATCAGATACCCTGGATACTGCTACTAATCTTAGAATTAAACTTTTTAATGCAAATAACTCTGCTATAATGCCCAGTAACTGTATTACACAAAGAACTTTCCAGTGTTACCATCTGTTCAACTGAACTGGTGATAACACCAGAGAAATGTTTCTTTAAATTATTTAATGTCCATAATGCTTTACAGAAGCGGTACTCAAACTCAGTCCCTTGGTCTGGATGTGGGGACGAATCGTGCAGGCAGGGGTGGTCCCTGGGCTTATTCTAGCATGGGGTTAGTGCATGACGCCAGTTCATGGATGAGATCCAGGGCGCCAGGCCCAACCCCACATACCATATCTGGCTACAATGACCCCATGTGCCAGACCCAGACACAGTCCAGTTTAGCCCACAGGGCTGGGTCATTTGCCCTACAGGACTTCTCATGGGTCTGGACATTTAGCGATGGGGGAGCAGCGACACTGTTAATTACTGTGGCTCTACATAAGATGAGGAGACAGCTTATGCCAGGACTTCCAGAGCCACAGCCATTAACACTACCACTGCTCTCCTGCTGCCAAATTTCCAGACCTATAGGGAGTCCCATGGGCTAGATGACATGACTCTGCACACCAGATCTGGCCCATGAGCCAGAGGTTAAGCATCACTGCTTTCCAGTCTTTATTTCGTTGATATAGGCCACACTCAAGCACTAAAAAGTCTCTTTGCTTCCTTATCAGGAAAGGAAAACATGGACATGTATTAAGAACTGTAGGGACTCTTTTGCAATGTAGTTTCCACGTTTAGTTCAAGGAGGTCTCACATTAATCAGCACCCACCTCTTTCTCCTCTTTCCTGCATTTCACTTTACCACCTTTCTTGGATTCAACTTCACTGTTTCAGGTTTCCTCAACGATTATTGTTCTTTCCAGAATCCATTAAAAAAAAGACACTGTTTCCTTTTCACAAAAGATATTTCACAAAGGCAGAAATACAGTAAAACAAGATAATTTTCTGATAGCATTTTAAAAATCAATCAGATTTATTTAGGTTTCATATTTGTTAATTTGCTTTTAGAAAACAGGAAATTCAAAATCACATGACCAAGAAAGTCACTCAGACTCCGTCATGGAGGAAATTCTCCCTCTGCAGCTTTTCTTTATAGCTGCTAAGGCTAAATAAACTTCTTCATTGAGCCAAGATGTCTAGAGTGACGGTGCACTCTTTCTGTTATTCTCCTGCTCTAAACCTTAAAAACCTTATATCTTGTGGACCTTGCTTCTGAGAGAAAGTGTATTTTGCCCTTTCCAGTGATGAGCATTACTTATGGGTCCACTGGATTGTGCCCTTAGATAGCGGAGCAATGTCCCATATAATCAAAAAAACCAATGTTTGCAGTATCCTAGCATAGGACTAGAATGCAAAGCTGCCACACAAGCAAATGTTATTACCACTAAACTGCTAGTCATTATTATTATACAAAAAACATTTAAGTTCAAAATATTTTTTATTTGTCTAACACTTATTCAGACATGTTCATCTCTTTGCCTCATTTATAATTAAGCATAAATTTCCATCGTGATTTTTTTTATGTCCTCCAGATAGGGCCATCCGGGGGGGGGGGGGGGGGGGGCAAAAATCAGGGCAACCACCCCAGGCTCCATGGACAGTGCTGCATAGGCCCCGCCACTACTGCCTTCTGCAGGCAGTTGCCACCTGCTGCCCCCGTGGCCTTTGCAGGCAGTTGCCACCCCCATCCCTGGGCCCCACACCCCTAGAGACAGCTGTCTGCAGAGTATTTGTCACATAGAACAGTGACCTGGTTCAACCTCATGAAATAAAATGAGACCTGGTGAAAATTTTTTGAATAGTAGAGCTGAGAGGATTATGAATAAATTGGACCATTCATTTATCACAGAACAAATGACTTATCAATTTACAAGCTGCCTACCCTGCAGCCCATTTATTATACCAATTATTTTCAGATGTGCATTCAAACCAAGAGACTCACTCCTTCACTTCTTGCTTCTAATTTCAGTTCTAATAAACAAAATACCAGAAACTGCACAGGAAAACAATTCACTGCAATATCAAGGTGCTGGCTCAGACAAAACAATGAGATTGCAGGCAGGTAGCACACACCAGGATGTCATACTCTTCCTTCATTTAAAACTATTACAGATACAAAACCATGTATGATTTTACTCCTGCAATTCCATTTTATTCCCGTAAACTCTCTGGTAACTTTGTTGTGGAATACTTTTCTCAAAAGGCTTATTTTATTGCTCCCAACAAACATAATTAAAATGGTGCCAATATAGCAAATATTTTTTTCCATCCAGTTTGAGTTTCCTTTTTAAAAGATGTCAATAGCAATTCAGTGTCTAATGCTAGTAGCAGCTCACCTGAGCAGGAGAGACTCATTTGGAAATGGGAGAAACAATGCAATTGAAGATACTAAGGTATTTTGATATTACCTGAGTTATATTCATTACAAAACTGGCCTGTTTTCAGAGTTATCTGAATTTAAAAAGTGAGTTGTTTAGAAGCAGTGTTGGGGAAAACAGATTCGCAAGATAGTTATATCAGTAGAGTACAGATGGATGCCAGGGGAATACAGACCCATTGCAAACTTACTTCAATAGTGGCTTAAGAACCAGAAAACTTGAGCAGTAGAAATTAACCATTACCACTCTTTGGTAACTGATTTTTACACAGTTTATCAGTTTTAGACCTGGCTTAACAACATAGTAGAAAGAACTGAGTAATTATACATTAAGGATTTTCATTAAAATATGAATCTAATAATTTGTCCAGTTGTAAAATCAGTATTAAGATTTTAATAACCTTTTCCTATACCAATCTCTAGCAGCATGATGCGTCTTTTAGGATATTGTGCCTGACCAGCACATAGCAGAGATTTTACTGTAATTGGCATGTATGAGTTATCTGGCATTTAACTAGCCAGAATAGTCTGTTAACTGGAATTTCTGGCCAGCCAGCTGGCCGCAGAACAAAGCTCGCGCACAGTGGCTGCCACCCCCAATCCCACCACCCTTGCTCTGCCGGCCAGATGCAGGGGGTGGGGAACTTGAATGCTGCTGCCGTTCCACATGGGCTGCCCTGTGCTGCCTCTGCTTCACTTTGCACTGCACCCTGCAGCTGCCACTGCTCTGCACGCGGCCACTGCCGCTATCCCCACCCAGCCCAACTCCATGTCTAACCAGAAACCCCTGTGCTTCAGGTAACAGGCATTTTTAGATTACCAGCACCCCCCGTTCCCCACTCGTGCCAGATAATGAGTATTTTACTGTAAAATGTTAACACTTTATTTTCAAATGCTTTGTAGTTAATTGTCAGAGATGTTTTCTTCTCCTTGCATGTGTCTACATGTGCACACTAACGCGTATTAGCCTATTTTAATGCACATTAAAGCATCACAAAAAACCGTGCTATTTAGCTAATGCTCATTAAAGTAGTATAATGCACATTACAGCCCATGTGTAGACACATTATGTAGTACCTCCTAAAGCTCATAATGAACTTGTAGATGCAACCCCTGTGAGCTTTAAAACTGCATTGTGTTAAATGAGTGGAATTTTCCTTTAAATCACAATTCTAATATATCATTAAGAGACTAACCGGGTCATAACAGCATTATTATGACAACCAGTATATTATAATCAGACTGTTAAAATCATTGTGTATTTATGTAGTACAAAAGCATGGACCTTGTTATCTTCACTTTTTGTACTCTGGTGCCATCTAGGGTTAAAAGACAACAGTGCACACAACATCCTTTCAGAGCTCCCAGCCACAATTTACAATACAATAGGTGTTCTAACAGATTAATGCAGGACTACCCAACTAGTAGACCATGAGGGGCTAGTTAACCTAGGGGCGGGCAATTATTTTGGGTGGAGGGCCGCTTACTGAGTTTTGGCAAGCCATCAGGGCCCGCATGACAGGCAGCTGGGGCAGATAAATACTAATTTTCTAAATTTTTAGGGGCCCTGTGGGCTGGATAGAATGGCCTGGTGGGCTGCACTCGCCCCACGGGCTGCATTTTCCCCACCCCTGGGCTAACCTGTTGCCTCCAGGATTGCAGCCACCGCTGTCCCAATGTCCTGGCTACAACAGCAGCCAAGACTGTTGGAGCTCTCTCCCTCCCTTGGTTTTGCTACCAGACCCAATCCCAGAGGGGGCAGTTTGTAGTGCCAGGGAAGCTGACAGACCAGAGCACCTGTGCAGCGTGACACCATGGGGAAACTTGTAGGAAACTGCAGCTGAGATACTATATCATGCAAAGGTGGAGTCAGGGAGTACCCACCCACCCATAAGCAGTGCAGCAGGTTGGGAATGTCTGTCCACCCACACACTCAGCACCTACCCACATTTCACCCTATGTGGGAACACCCACCCACACACTCAGGGCAGCAGGGTGGGGAAATACCTACCCAGATGTGTAGGGTGAAGCCTCGGGGGGGCTATGGCTCCACTAGTGCAGCTCCTATAGAGTGAAGCCCTCACTGGTGCAGCCTGTGGCCATTTAGAAGTTGGAGAGCCCTGGATCAGCACTGCCGATGGTATGGATCTTTTCTAGTACCTTTCAGTTTTATAAATCAATCACTTGAAAAATTAGGAAGCACAAAACATAGTGAATAAGCTATTTTAGCACCTACATTTATTTACTTTATGTAAAATCTGAAGTTTTCCTTTAAAGAAAAATTCACTCAAATCTGCAGTTTCTCAGGGTGCAAACTAACAATCCTTCTTCCCTGTTACTGCATCTTGCAAAAATGTAGCAGGCAAAATATTGTGGGCATGTTACATGGGGAAGTTTACCAGAATAGATATATGTTTACTTGTATAAATTAGTAACATAAGATAAACCAGGAAAAAAACACCCTTCTTTTCCTTTCTATCTACAGGATAAATTATACAACAGTAGAGTCATATAGGTTTGGTTATGCCAGGAAATTCTCCCATGTACATGAACCCTTTCATCTAACAGGTCTTGCCTCACTCCCAGTCTCTCCAACTCTACCTCAATAGGTGTCTTCATTTCAAAACCTACCAATAGCAGAGGGCCATTTACAGGCCAATATTATTAAGCATTAACTGGAAACACGCTTACACAGGAGGGGCCTATTTGCACTTTGTCCTCAACTTTACTAGAAAATAAGAGGTTCATTTTTGCCATGTCGTAACTATCACTAGGTGACAAAGGAAGACACCTAATAGCTTTTACCCACAAGCAGTTCAAGGTAAATCACTAATACGTGACAAACTTAAACAATGACATACTGTCTTGTCTTCACTAAGATTTTTAACATGTTGAAAGATATTTTTATTTTCCTAGTGGAGACAGACTGATTCTTTAAATTCTTTCAGCTGAACTGCAACACACAATGATAAAATAGTTTCTATATTGTTTTAGCTGAGGGGCAGGCAATTATTTGGGTCAGCGGGCCACATACACAGTTCTGGGGAACTGCTGTGGGCCAGTCAACACTGCCCCACCTTTACAACAGCCTGGAGCCCTCACACCCTGAGGCTCCTCATGTCCTGAGGCCACCAGTGCCCAAGAGCAGCTGAGCACACAGCCCCAGCCTGCCCTACACCCACTCCAGACTTACCTGGGACAGACCAGACCAGTTCCAGACAGCTGAGAACTGTGCACAGCCCCAACCCCAGGCCGTCCCATGCCTGCTCTGGACCGCTCCAGCCACAATGGGCAGTGATGGTGGCGGCTGGGCAGAAGCTGCTCCTGGGTGGGGGGAAAAGGTGGCTGCCTCCCCCTTGCTGCTGCCAGTCCCTTCTTGCTGCATCCACCTGGAACCCACACCCAGGCTGCCCTACGGCTCCTCTCCACTGCTACTGCTGCCCTACTGCGTGGGCCAGAGTTAGTGGTGACGACAGCAGAGAGGAGCCGCAGGGCAGCTCGGGCACAGACTCTGAGCAGCTGCATCAAGAAGAGTCCGGCAGTGGGAGGGGGAAATGGCTGCTTTTCCCCTGCAACCAGCAGCAGCTTCTGTCCAGATGCTGCCATCGCCACCTCTGCTCATCATGGGTGGGCAGTCTGGAGCAGGTGCAGGGCAGGACAGGACCAGGACTGTGCATGTGGGTCCCAGATGGTCCAGAGCGGGTCCAGAGCAGGTGTGGGGTGGGCCAGGTGCAGGCCAGGGCTGTGTGTGCAGGTCCCTGCCAGTACCATGGAGCTGAGGCCAGCAGCAGCAGCAAGGGTGGTAGCAGCCAAAAGAAGCCACTGCTGCCTGGCCTGCTTAGAAATGCAGTCCAGCTGTGGAGCCACCCAGCCCTGTTGCACCCCTGGGGGAAGCAGGAAATGCCATGGGCTGGATGGCACCTGGGCCAGGCTGGACTGAAGAATATGTCGCAGGCCAAAGTCCTTTCACCCATGGGCCACATTTTGCCAGCTGCTGCTTTAGATGAATGGCTTGCGGACAGTCCATAGGCCAGACCAGGCACTGTGCCAGGACTGAACTCTGGGCCACCTCCATCCAGCTGTAGCCTGACCCCAGCTGGGTCAGAGTAGCATGGGTCCCCAGGTCTAGATGGAGGTTATGTGGGACCCCAGACCTTATACCAGCCAGGCAGAGGCAACACAGGGCTCTGTATTGCCCCTGCCTAGCTGGGATTGGGCTCTGGGGCCCCATGTCACCCCTGCCCAGCACCAACATGCCATGATCAGGCCTTGCATCACCCTGCACACCCAATCTAGCACATGGGGCCACAGCCCAGGAAGCTCCTCATAGGATTTGTGGGGGGGCCTACCAGGGGCCCCCCACAATGACAGCACCAGGGGCTAAATCTGGCCTGTGGGCTGGGGAGTGAGCACTTCTGCTTCAAATTGTCAAAGCCAGTACAAAGTAATTCTTACCAAGTGTATGGCTTCACCATAAGGGGCAGCGGTAACACATATTACCCTCCCTTGTAACTAATAGTGAAGATGAAGCCTTATGGCATTTAACAAGAGTATGCACCCAGGTCCCATGGAAAATTTGTACTCTGGCTGCTAAAATGTGCTACAGCTTATGATGCCACATTTTCACTGCTGTTCTTGCTTGGGCTAGCACAGATAAGCTAACTGATGCCACAATCGCACATTTGTTTTGCCGAGTAGACATAACCCCAGCTACCTCTTATGAGCGTTCAGTGCATTCTCCCTCTCTCTAACAGATGGGCTGCTGAGACCAAGAGGATTTTTCAGTTTTTCAAAGCCATAAATAACTAAGGAAACTTTTGGTTACTAAACTTAAATCTCTCTTTCCCCAGGACTTCAATAGCCAATTATTCTCTCTCTATCTCTGAGACCCTCAGGGTCAGCAAGACGTAGTGCCTGGCCTCTCACTTCCTTGCCAATGCTCTAATTCAGGACGGGGCAAAATATGGCCCGCCAGGCCATTCTATCTGGACTATCAGGGCTCTTCCAAAAGACAATTATTACCAGCCTGCAGCTGCCCCTCTAAAAGCTGCTGGGAGGGGCAGGCTGCAGGAGGCATGGACTTCAGGGGCTTTGGTTGCTAAACAACCAACCCCCACCCCAGCCTGGACTGATCCACCCTACCCCTAGCCCCAAGGCAGCACGCACTGGAGACAGGAAGTTTCTGCCTAGCAGAGGCTTCCGCATGGCAATTCTGTGGCTGCTCCCCAGTCCTCCTCCCATGCAAGGGTGGAACTTAAGATAAGAAGGGCCTCAGGAACTCTTGTTGGGAGAAAGTTGGGGGAGCCACGGGTGATTGCACCACTTCATACCACATGTGCAGCTCCAGGAACTCTGGCTGGCCTGGCACCATTGTGTGTAGCTCCCAGGACTCTAGCCAGGAGCTGCAGGGAGCTGTGCACCATTGGCTGGGCCAGGCCAGCTCTGTGCCTCCACCTGCAGCTCCCAGCTGGAGTGCCAGGAGATCCACATGGAGGCATGGAGCTGGCCTGATGGAGTGTGACTCTCTGCAGCTCCCGGCACTCCAGCCAGATGCTGCAGAGCAGCATGCCATCGGGCCAGGCCAGCTCTGTACCACCATGTGCAGATCCCAGAATGCAAGCTGGGAGCCACGCACCATCAGGCTAGTGAACAGGCTCTGTGCCACCACATGTAGCTCGCAGCACTCCAGCCAGGAGTTGCAGGAGCCACACACCATTCAGCCAGGCCAGGCCAGGCTGGCTCTGTGTCTTCACACATGGCTCTCCACTGGAGTGCCAGGAGTCTCACGTGGAGGCACAGAGCCAGCCCAGCCTGATGGTGTGTGGCTCCCTGCAGTTCCCAGTGCTTCTGCCAGAAGCTATGGAGAGCCATGCGTAATTGGGCTGGGTCAGCTTTGTGCCACCATGTGGGGCTCCTGGCACTCTGGCTGAGAGCTGCAGGATCTATGCGCCATCAGCCTGGGCTGACTCCACATCTCCACATGCAGCTCCCGGGACTCAGGTGGGAACCGTGGGAAGACAGGCAGCAGGGTTGAGCAGCCCCAGCCCACTCTCTGCCCCATGAGGGGCTCCTGGGACTTGGGAGGGAGCTGTAGGTGATGGAGTTGGGCCAATACAGACCCACTCTCTGCCACACTTGGGACGTGGGCCAGGACCTGTGGGCAATGCAGACTGGGCCAGGCCCTGGTAGGTACATGGACAGCAGCTGGTGTCTCCGCAGAAGGCCTGTTGCTCCTCCCCAGTTACTGGCCCACATGTGCCTGCTCTTCGTGCGCCAGTTCTACCCCTGATGGCACAATGCCCGTGACTTCCAGACTGCCTGCTAGACTGGCATGATCACAGACCCCACCTGGCTACCTGGCCAAGTTCCTGAACATCTGGGCAGCTGTTACAGCAAGGACACTTATGTGATTGGTTGAGGGTCATGGGGGAGGATGTTAGAAGGGTCACAACCTATAGCTACCCGATAGGTCATGCCTATGCCTCACTGCCTAGGCAGCAGAACTTCTAGGTCCCCAAGGGCAGGCCGTGCACTATTGAGGGTGGGGTCTATGGAAGGATAGTGTTTCCCAGTCAAGGGGTGGACCTTCTGATGTCAGGGATCACATGATGGGGGCAGGAGATTCTGGGACCAACATGGTGAAAAGCAGGGCAAGGTTTGGTGTTGGATGGATGGGCCTTCTTATGCCATAGACCATGTAACAGGGTGGGACTTCCGGTTCCAAAACCACAACCCTCCTCCAAAAAGGAGTACTTCTGGGGTGGGGGTGAGACTTCTGGTGGCTAAGGTCAAGGCGTTAACAGAGGAGGATTGGGACTTCCAATCTCAAGACGGCATCCAGGGGATGCCTGTTAAGGGGGCTTAGCAGTTTGACAAGGGGTGTAACCCTTGCTGCCCTTGACAGCTCAACAAAACTCATTAAGTGGCCCTCCATCCAAAATAATTGCCCACCCCTGCTCCAATTGTTAGGTTATTATATAAAAGGTGGTTGGCAACTACCAACTCTTATTGTGTTCTGAAGAATAGAGTGAGCCAGTCTATATCCAAGGAATAACGCAGGAATCTAAAACAAGTTAGGGGTTTTGAACTTTGAATCCCAATCTGTTACAAGTGCCTAAATCAAGTAGAGTTGGGATTTCAGATATATCCATCTCTCCAGCATTTCCCACTGGCTACACTAGGCACTGTACACTCAGCACACTTCTTATGGTGAATTCTATTCATAGGCACACCAGTGCTCCTATCCATTGTACAGGAAACTTAAGCTGCTGACAGACATTAACAAAAAACCCCAAAATGTGCTTTACTGGAATGAAGCAGCACGTTAGTTCGACCCAGTTCTGTAGCACCTGTAGAGATGAGACGCTTCAGTGGGGCTTTTTGGCACTTTTATCTAAAGCTGGTTTAATTAGCCATTAGAGAAAAACGCCAAAAAACCCCACAAAAGCACCTGGATCTATACAGACATTGGGCAAGCGAGGTCCAAGTAATGCAATGCCTCTTCTGGGCATGCACTGGGCTTGGCACAGGAGCATGCCAAGTTTAAATTAAAGCACCACTTTTTTTTTTAATGTCTAAGCAGCTTTAGTAGCCTATTTCAGGTTTATGAATTCCACTCTTAAGCTGGGAGTCCAGAGTAACACAACTAAGCTCCTTTGTATGGACCTAAGAAACTTAAGGCTAAATTGAAATTGGTAAACTTGGAATCCAAATGGGACTAAGATACCTAAATCTCACCTATGTCACAAAAAGAGCAATTCAGAATATCCCTACTCCACCAGCCCAAAAATTGGTACCTATATTTTGGACTGCAAAAATCCCTATGTGTCTATACTTTGGCTTCTGCACAGGTAGAGAAGTACCCTGACCTTTGCACTTAATTCTGTCTGAGTTCCATTTGTTCAAGAATTTAGGCACTAAATTCTCTCTTGGTCCCCAGAGAGATGTGGTCAGTAAGATATACTGTCAGCATGGCAAATGCACACCAGCAGCCCTGAGTTCAATACAGAACACAGGAGCCACACACACTTTTACACAAAAAGGCAAAGACTTCATTATTCTGGTGTCTACCTTTTCCCAAATACCCTAGAGCAGGAATAGGCAACCTTGTCTGGTTCTGGGCTGGTTAGAGGAGGGCAGCTGGCTGTTAGCCAGTAGCTGTTCCAGTGGCTGCGGGGGAGAGCACCCACAACCAAAGCCCCCCGCCACCCAAAGTTTCCATGGACTGTAGGTTGCTGACCCCTACCCTAGAGCAAGAGTGTCATAAGCTAGATCTGGTCTGCGGAGCTTAATCATTTGTTCTTTGGTGCTGCCCGTGAGTCCTGGACTAGACCCAAATACCAAATGCAGATCTGGGAGGTGTACTGCATGCAATGTGTGAGGCTCGTTAAAGGCATGGTTGCATGTGGCACCCATGCCAGATTGGCCCTTGTGCTGGAGCTGGCACATAGGGCTAGTTTGCACTATGATCTGCCAAGTGGCCCAGCATACACCATTCATCTGGTCTGTGGACCAGCCCAGCTTACAGGGCCTAAGTCAGGAGGTTGGTATCCCTACTCTAGAGACTACACTAATTCAGGAAATAGAAAACATGGGTTCTAGGCCCACCTCAGCCTGAGGGGATTCAAACCCACATTTCATGCTTCTCAACAAAGTGCCCTAGCTACCATGTTACAGGAAAATCTGGATAGAGGCATACTCGACTTCTGCTGAAAGTGGGCCAAAAATGCAAGATCCAAGATGTGAGGAAGAGAGAAAGCAAGAAGGAACCTCACTTAGGAGCCTAGGAAGGGGTACCTATATTGCAGTCACTGCTCCTTGGACTGCTCATGTGTTTTACATGAGACAACCATTGGTTTCAAACCAGCCAGAACCATGGGAACTCCCACCTCTCCCCACTGACTGTATTTGGATCCAAAGTGCCCATTTCTTTGATTCACCATCCTGGGCTTAATCTTTACACATTGTGACAGCTAAATTAGATGCACTTTACGGACCAATCTGGAGTTTACTTAGATGCTATATAAGTGTTATTTCACTATGGTAATACTTACATAATACTCAACATATTCTGTGCTGGCTGAAGTATAAGTTGTTCCATAATGAGGTAAAGTGCATTAAAATGTTGATATGATGCTTTTTCTTAGCTGCAAAATGTCTGCTCTTTTCTTAGTAAGCATTCCATTAAAATTAAGGTCCAAATATATTTTGCTTTTAAGAACATCCTGTTTAAAGAAACAGTTTAACTGTGTAAGGTTTTTTAAAGATACATATTTTTAAGTGTAAACCGTTGCTTTCTTTTTGGCTAATTTTAGTTAGTTTAGTGCTGTGCTTGACAGAGCATGTTACTGAAGACAGCAGAAGATCCATTCCCTTGAGGGAATAGATGTTTAATTTCAAAGTGAAGAAATTCCTCCCTGATCACCCTTCCCCTATACAAAATATGGAAAGGGTTTTAATTTTCACAAAAGGAAGGGGGAAAGCCTCAAACAATTAGCTACTATCTTTTCAAATTTTGCTTAAAATCATTCTTGTAGAATCAGAGGAGATTCAACAAGATGGACTACAACCTCTTCAAACAAGTTTGCCTAATTTTGAATTAAGTGATAAAAGCTAGTAGAATTTAAGTGGGACAGGAAACATTATGTAATGTCATAAAAAAATTCAGTTACATATGTGCAGACTGGCCACTTAGGGTAGGGCAAGAAGCCTGACTAAAAAGTCAGGCATAAGGAAAAACACAACCAAGTTCTATAACCAAGACATGAATCTGCTAAATAGCAACAACACATTAGCAGAGAGCATGATGTGGTTAGGATGAATCCAAAATTATGTTTTTCTGGCTCCTGATTCTCCAAGCAGGTGATAGGACAGCCAAAAAGAAAGAGTTTTAATGAAGCTGAGAGAATAGTTGGAGACTTGTCAGAACAGCAGTGAAAGCATCTGTTTGACAGGGTTTTTTTCAGGACAACTGCGCTGTGGTTTTGAGAGGTTCTGTGAGCAGTTGGGTGTATTTTAGTTTAAGAATAACAAGAAGCATAGCTATGGTGCAACTTTTGCATGGTATAAACAAATAAATCATACTGTACCTAATTCTGTGACTCTTGTTTCTCTGTAACAATGGTAACTACCTGCTTTAAAGCCTTGAAATCAATGATCTCTCAACCAAGAGGCAACAATTTATAAAAACAGATACTGTACAAAAGGAAAATGTTCTCCCTGCAGAGAAGCTTTTGGTACTGAGAGAATGCCATTACAAAAGCAGGGAAAAACTCAAGAATTTCTGTGATTAAAAAAGGCTGAAGGATCTTACAAAATCCTCTGCTGAGTTGCATCCCATGTAATCTCACCAATTTTTTATTTTAAATATTTGTTTCTAGTGAAGAAAGTTGGGAAATTTCAATTATGCAACAAGTTCAGCGAGTAGAAAGTAAAGATACACATGAAATGCTAACAAGATTTTTGGCACAATTTCTTGAAAAAGGACAAATAAAACATTAGCCAAAGAGCACAAAATTAGTGCAAACAGTTAAAAAAAAAAATGAAAATTATTTTATTATATGGTAGTGTTTGGCTGCTAACTTAATACTAGTTAGTCTTTAGGGCTGTTTTTTGGATTTAATTGCCTAATGCTCCTAAATTTGAAAATTATGTTAGCAATACTGAGTCCCTCACTGTAGACAGGACGCCCTCTACCAGCACTGCTGAACTGAGCCAACTTTAAATTTCCTAGCATAAAGAGTCAAAATAGAGTCCGGAGCACAAGTTATATACTTATAAATGTAGATCTAATGCCAACTATTATACATAAGAATGCTGACATCTGTTAAGTGGATTGATATTCTATATGAAAGGTCTGTATAAGATGCTATTTTGATGGCGTACAAACTATTTACTCTTAAAGTTAAAGCCACTTTGAAAAGCTATTAAAACAAAAGATTTCTTGTTTTTCTAAATACATCCATTCCATTCAAAGGAAGGGCTCGTTTCTGAAGTGATCACCTGGATATGGTGTCATTATTGTAGTTTATATCATAGAATTAAATGTGCACATCTAAGATCGGGATAGCTTTCTGAAATATAATCTTCTACAAGCTTAAGCAAGGTAATACTAGACTGTGGGGTTTTTTAAGGAAATGCAGGTTTGACCAGAAAACAGCAGACAGTTTAAGCAAACCCACAAATGAGAAAAGAAAGTTTTCGCACTGAAAAATGGAAAACCATATCTACCATATCTACAGCTGCAAACGTTCCAATCCCAAATGTCTTTAGAATTAATTCATCTGTTTTTCACTTTTTTTCTTTTCTTGCAGCAGAAGAAAAATCTGAAGAGCCTGACCTTTATGAAAGAGATTTTAGTTATTTTCTTCTGCTGCAAGAGGGGTCACTTGATAGCATATGCACTCTATGACATGTGAAGAGAAGACTGGAGGGAGAGTGGCCTTATGTACTATACATCCTGCACAATGGACCGAGGTCAGTGGAACTCTGGCAACAGCAGCTGCACTGGGACGGGACAGGAAGACATGGAAGCATTCTTTGCAGTTGATCGTAGGTTGGAGTCGGGGAGGCAGGAGGCAGGGATCCAAAGCATGCAATAAAACTTGATGGGCACATCAAGACAAGTGTGCATGTGCAGGGACATGCATTCGCTGCAGCACCAACAGCAGTGGCATATTGTGCTGCTGCTTTGTGCCCCAGGGCATGCCCCTGCCCCATGTGCCCCGTGTGCTCTGACATGCACCAAATCGTCTTGGGTGTGGTAAGAGAGGCTGGGCCAGCACCAGTGCTGGCCCCAGCAGTCTTACCTGGAGTCCTGGGGGCCTCCAATCCAACAGCATGGAGCCTGGCATGCAGCCACAGCATGGCTCTGGGTGTCCAGGCTCCATTTCTGGTGGCCTGCTACTGCATGCACCACAACAACGCTTTTTTTTGCAGCAGCAGTTGGGGTTTTTTTTACACCAGGAGAGCCCAGTGTCAAATTTGCAGCATGGCGAATGGTTGCATGTGCACTGCGTGTGGTTTGTGGTGCCTCAAACAGCTTTGAGGCACTGCAGACTGCATATGTGCATCCATCTGGATGCACTCTATGAGTCCTTTTTGTGGAAAGATGTCCTAAAAGATAATGATGGAAAACTACACTGCTACCACCACGCTCCTCACATATAGAGAACTCCATAAAATTCTATTCTCCCATTGTTTTTATTCAATGTACAATCACTTAAACAATTGGCAAAGCAACACAGGCTCAACATCTACAATAGGCAGATGACACCAAACTCTTTCTATTCCTCAGAACGCTGTCACCCAGGGAGGCATTGTCTGGCTGAAATCACTTTATGGGAGATGATAATACATCCTGGGAAGTACAACCTGGTCCCCTCTGTCAACTCCCATCTAGACTACAGCAGTGCAATCCATCTAGACATGAAAGCAACAGCCTCAGAAAAATTATAACTAATATGAAAAATAGCACCTTGCCTCTTCAATACAGGCTATCACAAGCACAACTGGCCTATCCTCTACTGATTACATTAGTTCTGCATAAAATATCATACCAAACTGAAGGTCTTGGGCTTTACCTTCAAAGTACTTATTAATTCAAAATAACTTCCTCGGTCCAAGGAACAGGGGTTGGTCCAAGGCAGGGATGAACCCCCAGAAGATCTAAAAATGACCACATACCTTACTAACTTCCATTCAAAGCCCAAGGCACACTCCTGAGATCTAGCCTTTACTAGTAAGAAAAACAACAGACACAATTCGATTTTTAAATTCAAACTGAAAACAATCTATCTGCATGCAGTCTTCCCCTGTGGAAAGGACCAGAGAACAGAAAAGAAAAGTATATTGCCAAAACTAATTATGTTGCTAGGGTAGTGAAATGCCCTCAGACACCAGGCCATGGGCACAGTCCAAAATAGTGGTTCTCAACCACTTTGTCCAGCAGGCGAGATAGGCAGTGCCCAGTTCATCCATAAGCTGGATTCAGCTGGTAGACTCATCTGGCCACACAGGAGGGGTGAAGGAAGGGGGCTTGGTTTGGCCGTAGTCTGGCCATGTAGGGGAAGGAGGGAGGGGGCATGACCCAGCCCCAAGGGGGAAAGGGTCATGGCCTGCCCCTCAACCAGCTGTGCAGGGAGAAGGGGCATAGCTATGGCCCCAATCCAGCCACGCGGAGGCAAGGGGATGTGGCCTGGCCCCAATCCTTTGTGTGGAGTTTGCGATTTTGGTGGTGGGAAAAAGTGGTAGTATCGCTTCTCGGCCTCTTGAAGGCTCGGATCGAAAACATTTACTCTTTAACTGCCACTGCTCCCCTGCTGCCAAATTTCCAACACTTCGGGAGCCCAGTGGACTGGATTCCACGGCTCTGTGGGCTACATTTGGCCTGCAGACCGAAGGATAAGCACCTTCAGTCTAGAACTGAAACAGAGTAAGTCATCTTTACAGATGTCATTCCTCATCCCCCACTTATTAAGGCCCTTTCTACAATTATAGTTAAATGAACAGACCTAATTACAGCAACTGTCTTGAGTGCAAGCCGGTGAAGAGTATGTCAGAGTTGGACAGTTATGTCTTTATGACCAGGTCAATGTCTGGGACTTTCCAGGTGTTTAACATGATTACAGGTAGATTGCTACAGCGGTTCAATCATACTGTACTTTTAACTGCTACAACTTGATTTGCTTTTCCAATGTACATACAAATTCCTGCTGTTGGGAAGTGACTGAAGTGCAGTACTGATGGACTAATTCAAAAAGTGCCCTGTAAAGATCTTATTAAAATTGGGTTTTGATTTTTGTAAAATGTTGTTTTAACCAATTCTTTTTCTATCTTAAAATATCAAGAATGTTGTGTTCAACAATCGCTATGTTTTAATGGGAGGATTTCTGAGATGTCCATTTACTGTGAGCTACCCCATCTTAACTGGAAGGTCCAGGACCTGCATTTTTAACACAGACTATGCCACACTGTTCATTAGTCTCTGATGTCAAAATAGCAGTCCTCAAATCCTAGAGTTTTAAACAGCTCATTTAAAATTCTCTCTGTCCCTATGTTTCTCAGCTTTCATCCTCAGTATCCTGCAATATGACCACTTGTTCCCCAGTCATTACACTCTTCCAGGGAGCGTGAGGCTGGCATACAGTGAAACTGAGAGGCTTAAACATTGTGCTTCCTGCTTTCTGTTGTTTTTGCAGAATCACAAGAACACCTGTCTGATGGATGGCCACCTTTTCTCTCCATGCTACAGACAAAAAATGAAATGGGCTGAAAGTTTCCCCAGCTTTCCTCTTCTAGGGAGCCCTATAATCCCTGTACTTTGCACTGGAGTGTGAATCTCAACAGTTTCTATCCTTCCACCAGTAGAAATCTTGACAAGAAGAAGGGAAAGAACTGGAGGATGTCTGAACGGGCTCTTGAAAGAAACAAGCTGAAGATGTGTTTAGTAACCAGGCTGACCAGCACTACCTGCTAGTCAGCTTCTCAATCCCTTCAGGAGCATTCCTCCTGCGTAACAGCTAGCTTTGGGGTCTCTTGGATGAGTGAGGACACAAGAAATTCTCAGATCTCCTTGGGCTACCAGATGTCTGGAAGAGGGGTCACAGCTACTTTTCCAAGCTCCTACCCCCTACCTACCAACTTAATCTAACTCCATCTACACAGCTAGTAGTGCCCTTACTACTGTATTTATGTCGGCTGTCATCTATGTGCCCTCCATACAGTTAGATAAAAACTCTTTTCCATGAAGCATAAAAGAGAGGAGACAGAAAAAGACTCAAGTTAGTTTTAATTAAAGAACCAACAGACCAAGTGTGTTTAATAAACAAATGTTTCCCTTTGTTCATTTTTAGAAAAAAAAACAAGAGATCAGTGAAGAAAGATGTTAATTAGGCATCCAGATTTATAAGGGGGCCTAACTACCCAAGACTGGATTAGTGAGCTCAATGTTGATTGTCAAAATAAGAGCTGTCCTACATGTGCCATTTGCATGTATTTCAAGAGACTCCCATCACTTGAAATCTGGTGGTTTTTTTAAAGGAAGAATTTAGAATCTGAAATCGCTCATATACCTGCTACCAGATTCTACTGTCAAGTGTTGTCATTTGGTAATTATTTTCCTGTCTTTCTAAATTGGGTGTCTTCTGTTACCGTGTGAAAAAGAAGAATAAATGACTCGAGTGAAGACTTAATGTAATGTTAATGTTAGACAAAGGACAATCATATGCACACAACAGGTAAACTGGCAAGATTAGTTTCTTATGTGTTTGATGTTCCTCATACAATTAGTCTCACTGAAGTCTACTTGAGAAATGAAATTACTTTCTCTTTATAATTTCTTAGCTGTAGTAATTTTAAGTGCGCTTGTCAATAACAGATCAACAAATTTAACAGGACAGTGCTTTTAAGTTTAGTTTAACCTACTGTCCTGAAATGGACACCTCCGAAGTAAACACATATCAAAAGTGTGTTAGCTTTGTGGCTTTATTTTAACAGAATAAGTCACTTCCCAGCCTCTTGCCCTCACTTACACATTTGAAACTGGCTACAAGTTGCATCTAGGCTGATAAAAATATGACCCATAATTCACCACTTGATAGCAAAAGTGAAAATTAGCATTACAGGATTCAGGCAAGCCAGGAGTTTTCACCAACATGTTGCCTAATCTGGCCAAGACATAGCTCAAGAGACCGTGTATATGTGTGGATGTGATGCAGAATGAGAAGAAAACAGTAGTAAAAATGCTTTACTACATGTCACACTATAACTTTTACTGTTGCTTCCAGAGCCCATGTTTGCCAAAAGACAAGGGATAAGCATAGAACAGGAGCATGCTTAGACAGCAGTGACTGTATGAACTTGGTGTCTCTCTCTTCCATTTGCAAGCAAGGCAAGGCACTGGACAGAGAAATGAAGTTAAGAGCCCTGCCTTTCGTGCTTGTGGCTTCCTACCTAACTTGAACAGAAAATTACTGGAGATTGTGGCTGACCAAAAACTGTTATGACAAATTCTTGTTCTACACTAGGGCTGTCCAACTGTAATCTAGGTGGTAGCAGGGGTGGCAAGTTCCACAGACGGCAGAACCTCAGAGCGCATGGCCCGCAGACTATGGCGACAGCCCTCCTGGGGACCTCCCTGCCATTCAGCTAGTCAGTTCCACTCCTAGCCATGTGTGCAGCACAGACCCCTCCCTGGTTCCTCTCTCACCATGTTGTTTTGCCCTCAAGAGCAGGGCAAGAAGCAGAAGCCAAAGGAGAAAAGAGGAGCTCAGAGGCCCCCTATCTATAGCAGCCAGAGCAATGGAGGGGAGTGGCCGCCAGACGGAAGCCTCAGGGCTGCACGCTAACCCCTTGTGGGCTGTGTGTAATCAATGGGCCACCAGTTGGACAAGCCCTCTCTTACACCTTAACTGGCTGTTTCATGTAGATCAAAGGTCTCAGGTATGTCAAGTAAGGGTTTATTGTAACCTTTATCTTGGTAAACATTACTGCTCCCTCTTCCCTAGGTAACTGAGCAGTTCCTGAAAATCATTCTCTAGAATACAGCTCCCTGCATGAGTGTTATATGCTGTTCACTTAGCATAGATAGGGAAAAGATCATATTTAGGACTGTTACAGAAATGGCAACAACTTACATTTCTGAGCACATAACCAAATGCCAGGCATTTTCTGGCAATCCGAGGGCCTGAGTGGAGAGAACACACACAAATCTGCAGCAGCTACAGTAACATTCAGATGAGGGAAAATACTGCTGCTCTATTTTTTAATACAATTTTGATTAATAGATAAAACACCAACCAATTGGTGTAGCTGTCCATTTCTGTACTAGTGACCACTCACGTTATAAAGCTTAGGCATATTACGCCTCAGATAAAACACAGAATCTTGGGACTGGCAGTGTGGTTGAATGCCAAGATCACTGTACCTGTTTTACTACCTGTCTATACAAGGAGGCTCATTTAAATCTATTTATTAGCCTTTACAACTGCAGGAGGAAGCTGCAAGAAGAACTTAACATAGTTTACATCTTCACATTTAAAAATGTTATGCTACACAAAACAGGAAATCACTCACACCAGCAATTTAATGTTGCCCAGAATTATATTACTTACCATTTGGGGTCCAACATTCACATTTATTGGTCCTAAGGTTTTTGGCAATATCTTGGTTGGTGAGTTTGTACTGGAAACTGGTAATGCAATTATTGAAATACTACCTGAAGAAAAGAGAGAGAAATTCTAAGTTATTCCTTTATAAAGTAAACTGTCAATAACACTGGTGAATCTTCACTGTAATGTTTGGCTTTGAACCATACACATTTCTTGTTTTACATATTTTTTTAAACATACTTTCAAAAAAACTCAAGTTGAGCCTTTTTAAGAGGTCCTGTTAAAACTATCAGGTCTCAAAACTTTACGCAATTTAAAACTTGTATTAAATTCTGCATCCTCTTGATTCTGTTAGAAAAAAAAGAAGAACCTATAGGCTGGTACACTAAAAAAAGCTAAACTCAATAGAGTAGCCTGAAAAAAATAAACCAACACAACAATACTTCCACAGTGACATGTATACATACAATATAGACATGGCCACTGTGTCAGCACTTTTCATTACACTTTTCATCATCCCAAAACATTCCACCAGTATTAAATGATACAGCTGTATACTATCTTTGTGAGAAAGGTACTCTCTTCATTTCACATAGGAGAAAAATGAAGCATGAAGACTGCACCATTTGCTCAAGCCCTTGAAGCAAGCCCACACAAGAGTCAGGAACAGAGCTCTAGTAGTTTATCTAATCATACCTATAGTCACATCCTAATACTTAGATGGTAGCATTTACTCCAATTAACCTGTCTACTTAGTTTTCATGGACTTTGAGAATCTTGCTTACATTGCCTCCAACAAAATACATACACAAAGAAATCAGAGCAACACAGCACAAGGGTGAGAAGTCCCTTAGGGGTAGGTTTGGGCTGTAAGTATGTAACATCTCCCTTATGCTCCACTGCATTTGCATTTGATCCCCAAGGTCAGCTGGGAGCAATCTCCTTCTTGATGCATCAGTGCAGCAAGCTTGCCTGGCAAAAATATATAGGTCTGTCTCAATAGTAGCTCCTTGGTTTTGGAATTCCCTCCCCATTGAGGCCTGCTGAAGTCCAGGCCAAGACATCTTCTGGAAACACTGTAAGACCGTCCTATTTTGGCAAACATTTAGTAATCCAGGAGAGGCTAAGATACTGTTTAACAAGCTTTTGCTTCAGTCCTACTCCATTTGCTTTTATGTCTCCTACTGTAAGCCACCCTGAGCCTCTGTTGGGAAGGACAACATATAAATCTAATAAACAAAGGAGTACCTACTGCAAGCTCTTATTAGGTTCTAAAATATAGCTGGTATGTCACATTTTCAATTACAAGAACTTGTCAATATCCTAAATAAATATACCTTGTGAGATGTAACCATTAGATTATCTATATCTATAATCCCTTACCAGGAAAATACTTAGGAACAAAAGAAAATCTCTGGGAATAACTTCAGAATGTGCCAGATGGAAACATGAATCCACTGACCTTTCATATGTTTCCTCTAACTTTCCTCTTTTTGCTAACTCCTGAAGCTATGTTTCAGTAAGCATACACTGTCCCAGCTCCTCTCTGCATTTGATCCTGAAGTGAGGTCAGTTCTTCATTTAGGAAAGAAATCTTTTGCCATGAAATGATTGGAGAGTCATAAATTCAACAATACAATTTCATGGTAGGATCAAGCAGAAGCATCAGAACTGCGATAAATGGAATCATATTTAAGAACAGTAATACTTTCAGGAATTAGCATGAAAAAGTAAGTACTTAAATATATTTCTATAGATATATCTATATAAAACTCATCCTCACAAGGGAATTAATGCAAAAATTACCAACTGCTTTGTGCATATATTATTTTAAGTCTTTTCTCAGAAGACAGGCCAGGATGAATACTCAGCAAAAAAAAGAAAGGTGTCTACTGGAGCTTTGGTAAAGTTTTTACCTCTTCCCTCGAATATTTGGCTCTGCATAGAGCTTGAGATGCTCCCCAGGAATAGTATCAGTTTGGAACCCTGCGACCACAAGCTCCTGAGACTGAAATGTTGCTGACTCTTGGAATGAGCTAAAAGCACACGTAAAAAAAAGGCTATTTTTTGGAAAGCTTATGGTGGGCTAGCACTGACACTAAAGCACCATTCTACCAGCATAAATTTATCACTCACTGTCGAAAAGTTTTCAAAGAGACATCACTATATACCTCATGAAGTTGTAAGTTGAATATCAAACTGGTGTTGGGAAATACAGCAGGTACTCTAGTTGTGGAGGTTTACATTCCAATGCATACTCTATGACACATGAGGCACCAGAGATCACAAGGATATTTAAACATCAAAACCCACACATATTCTGTCATCCCTCTGCTATAACTGGCTAAGCAGCAGAGGAAGAGTTACTACTCAACAAACAGGAAGAGTTACTATTCAGTGGTGACACAGACCTTATTACATCATGTGGCAGATTCCTTTACATGCCCACAGACGGGTCAGCAAAGTGAATCACCCCAGAATTTCAAAACATGTTATCCTCCATCTATTTTCTTCCCCTTCTACATTCTACTATTCAGTGACTTTATGTGCTCTGTTTCAGTTATTATTTCTATGTCAGGAATCAGCAACCCATGGCCTTCAGGCTGGATACAGCCTCCAAAGAGGTCCAATCAGACCCATGAACGACTGATCTGTCATAGGGGAGATCAATGGCATGGAGCTGCCCCATGACACCCATCCCTTCCACAATGCTTCTCCTCGCTGCGGAGCCCGCTGTTCCCCATGTGTGCACTTACTCTCACTGCAGAGGGGTTAGGGATCAGTGATAAGGGTAATTACAAGCAGCTGCTCACTATAGGGGGCTGAGTCACAAAGGGCAACTCACACCGACAAAGGCTGCTGACTCCTGTGTAAGAAAACACACTTTGAAGTTTCTCTTGTAACCTCCAATTTTACAGTCTCTCTTCAGTTTTGCATTACTGAATGGCTCACCTTAATCATCATGTTTTGGGTACAATATCATCTTAAACTAAAGCATGATCTGGAACATATTTCCTTCTCTCAATTCTGTTTTCTCCATTAGTTGACAACACCATCAACTTCTCCATTTCCCCAGCGCATAAATGTGATAACCTCTCTTCTTTTACCAACATATAGCCAAGTTAATGTAAAAACCTTCTTCACTAGTAGTCCATCACCATCCCTCCACATTTGGAAGACATATCTATGCCAAGCTCAGTCCCATTCATCCTTGCACAGGTTATATAAAATGTTACTTCTCGAAAAAATCTGCTTCCTTACTGGTCCAATTTATCCTCTTCCCCACATTCCTTCATTGATTTCCGTTCCCTTTCCACATCATGTTCAAACTTCCTGTCTTCCACCACAAGGCCAAATCCTCCTCTGCCAAGGTGGCTGTTTTCACTTCCTTCACACTTACTTGCCCAAGTCCTTCTCAAGCTTCTCTTTCAAATACTTCCTTTACTCACTTCCCATTACTCATTCTTCTATGCCATCCCGAGGTGCCCTCACACAAAGCACAGCTTTTCCATTAAAACTTTCAATAATGTACTCCTACTAGAAACAGAAAGGGGAAAGCATATTCATAAAGTTGAGTTTATCTATGCCCACCTGGAGTTGACATTTTAAAATTAAGTTATATATAGGTGTATTTTCACTGATATTGGGTGCATCTACATGAGACACCATAGCGACATAGTGTCAGCGGGCACAAACTGTGATACCAGTGCTACTGCACAGTAGCCATGGCTCGACGTCTAGTTCCTAAAGCAAGTACTAAATGGTTGCACAGTAACAACTGTGCAGTTGGGCTCATGTGCAGATGCACCCAGTATCCAGTTAGGCTTGTTCACAAACATACTACACCAGCACTGACCAGCACTTGAACTTTATGTTCCATTACAATATTCGAGCTATTAGTGGCTGCTATGACAGTGATGAGACTAAATGTAGGGCTCTGATCCAACCTTCAGAGTGTATGGCTGCCCTGATCCAGCTTTGTGGAGAGGGGGAGTGGCTTGGCCTCAACCCCTTGCAGGGCTTGGAGTTCAGGAATTTGGCAGCCAGAGAAGGTGGCAGTATTAATTGACACTGCACTCCTGCCACCAAATTTTCAGACCTGGGGGAGCCCTGTGGGCTGGACACTTAGCACCCTGTAACAGGGGGCCTTCTTGGGGCCAATTTAACCGTGGCCTGCCCACCTGTTTCTGGGCTAACCGCCCGCCTTCTTGCCCACCACGCCTTGTTGTTAATTAGTTCATTGATGTAATTAAGCAGGAAGCTGCCCATTTTCTGCCCCGATGCTAGGGGGTGCTATCTGAGGCTCCATTCCTCCCCTACACCGCAGCCCAAGCTTTGCTGATGGCATCCAGATGTTATCATAATCACCGGCCCCCAAACTGGGCCCCAGAATCCTCCTAAGTGAACCCTGCCTGGATTCCTCTCCTTAGGCAGTCTCATCAACCTTCATACCAGGCAGCATAGCTCCCTGAACCGCTTCCCCTTTGGGTGTGGTCCCCCCGGGACCTTCAGCTCACTAGCCCTGGCCCACCTCCAAGCCAGTTGGGACCCCAGGCCCTTGGCTTTTGGGCGTTCCTTGCGGTGGGTCCCCAGCCCTTCAGGGGGGAGAACCGGGTTAGAGAGGTTCTGGAGGGGCTGGACGTGTTCACATCAGTGGGTCCAGATGCTCTCCACCCCAGGGTGTTGAGGGAGCTAGCAGGGGTTATTACAGGGCCTTTGGCATGGCTTTACAAGTGTTTGTGGTGCTCGGGCCCGGTGCCAGATGATTGGAAGATAGCCAGCGTGGTCCCCATCTTTAAAAATGGGAGGAGGGAGAACCCGGGCAACTACAGGCACGTCAGTCCTTCCTCAATCCTAGGGAAACTCTTTGAGAAGATCATCATGGAGCACATTTGCAACGGGCCACCTTCAGGAATGATGGTCAAGGGTAACCAGCACGGTTTCATTAGGGGCAGGTCATGTCAGACCAACCTGATTGCCTTTTATGATCAGGTCACAAAAGCA
>NW_017728910.1:33216705-33237154 GCF_001723895.1 Crocodylus porosus | reverse complement strand
CCCCACTTCAGGAGGGATGTGGACAACATTGAGAGGGTCCAGAGGAGGGCCACCTGCATGGTCTGGGGACTACAGGGTAGACCCTACAATAAGGGACTGCAGGACCTGAACCTGGTCACCCTTCACAAGAGAAGGCTGAGGGGGGACACGGGGACCATCTATAAACTCACTTGGGGGGGACCAGAAGGGTTTGGGAGAGACCTTGTTTCCCCTAGCGCCCCCTGGCATAACAAGGAATAATGGCCATAAGCTGTTGGAGAGTAGGTTTAGATTAGACATCCGTAAGAACTACTTCACAGACAGGGTGGCTAGGATCTGGAACCAACTTCCAAGGGAAGTGGTGCTGACTCTTAACCTGGGGGTCTTTAAGAAGAGGCTTGATGCCTATCTGGCTGGAGTCATATGAGTCCAGTTTTTTTCCTGCCCACGCAGGTGATCGAACTTGAAGATCTACAAGGTCCCTTCCAACCCTACTTCTATGATTCTATGATTCTATGACTCTTCCGGTCCTGGCCCCAGCATGGACCAGCCAGGGGATGTCCAGACAGGTGCGAGTCTATGGCCTTTTCTCTCTCTCTCTGGGGGTCCACCCTCCAGGCCCTCCAAACAAGGGGTAACCCACCTGGTTGTGGGGGCTAGGGGCTAAGGCACCCCAACCCGCCTTTCACCAGGTTGGTAACTGGCCTGGCATTTCCTGGGGGCTCCTGCACCACTGGGAGCCCTACCAGGCCACCCACTCCTGGCAGGGTACAGCTTTAGGTCGTGCCCAGGCCCAGGAGCCTCCTTACCATCCCCTACAACTCCTTCCTTACCTCCAGATAACACCAGCAGCTCTGCAGCTAGGCGATGTTGTTGCCTGGCCCCCAGCAGCAGAACTGCCCTGTTGATATGGGCAGCCCTGAATCTAAAATGGCTGCCCTAATCAGGCACCTGCCAGCTGCTGTCTTCTGGCCCTTAAAGTGGCAGGCACCTGCAGTGCCCTGCCACACACCCCTACTACATAGGACAGCCACACCCTTACTGTGTCTTGTATTCTAACACAACCTAGATGACTCCATAAAGTCATAATTATTTATTAGACACCTTTATTGTGTTTGATGTTATAAAAATGTTGATGGTATGAATCTTGTTCAAAGAGCTCACAGTCCTAAATTAGGCAAAGACAATATATATAGTTCAGACACAATAAGTATATAAGTGTCTTTTTGGTGGAGCTTCATTGTTATAGCTTTGTGCATTTTCTTTGTTGTTTTTGTTTTACCTCCTCTCAGTACCTCCACAAATCCCCCTTGGATGGTAAACTTACAGCCCCAAGAAACAATCTTAAAAGGAGTGTTATTTTTTCTTGGCCCTCTTGCACAATTGTTTTTCCTTTTTTGCTTCAAGATAAAAAAATACAAACTTAAACATTTTAATGCAACAGAGAAGGGATCCTACTATAATTTTTATCTTGGAAATATCGGTCTTTGGCTTCCTGGTTTTTAAGCAATGGTATGGCAAGGACTCTTTCATACTACACCAAAGGGGAAAAAGTTCTGAGTGGAGCAGTATTTCTAAATATCTGTCAAGAGCTCGAGTTACAGAAATGCTAAAGCATTTTAAACAACCTAACTAAAAAAATCTCTCTCCAATTTTACTCTTCTTGAGTCTCACAGCCCAGGTGTTCACCTGACTTTGCCCAAACAGGTAGAAACAGAAATGCCTCTTTCTTCCCAATTAAATAGGATAATTTGCCAGATAGCTGCTAGAGTTTGCATTTGTTTGGGTAAGCACCTCAAATGAGTATTATGTTTACTTCTTCAAACAGTGAAGCCCAAATATGCAAGTAAATTCTATAGTGCCCAGTGACAGTTCTACTTCCTGCACTCACAGACCTTCCCCTGCTGGTCAACCGTTTCAGTGGTCCAGTGGAACAGAACTGCTAGAAAAGATCACAGTCACAAAAGAGATCATCCTAAAACAGCAGGGACCTGGAGAGCTTTTAAAATCAGGACACCAATCTTGAATTAAATTGTATTGAACTGGAAGCCAGGAAAGAAAGCAGAATAATGGGTTGCTAAACAGACTGTCTGTGGTATTTTATACCAGTTGGAAGTTTTTAAGTAAACATGGCTTCTTTTGTCATTATGAGTTGCAATAATCACACCTACAGACTACTAGGTCTTCAGCAAAATACACATATTAAGACTGAAAGTGTTCCATATTAAATAAACAATAAAATAAGCTTTTTAGGTTTTATTTCTATATGTTAAAGAATCAAAAGAGGAAATAGACATGTTTCTCTTTGCAGGTCTCCTCTAAATAGGAACAGGAGGACTGTAATAAATTGTCCGTGCTCAGTGTAATAGGTATATATATTCTCTTGAAGAAGAAGATAATTACAAACAGTCAGCATGGATTCAGCAAGGGCAAGGCATGTCTGACCAATCTAATTGCCTTCTCTGATAAGATGACTGGGTCTGTGGATGTGGGAAGAGCAGTGGACGCGATACACCTTGACTTCAGCAAGTTTTTTGATACCGTCTCTCACAAAGTTCTCATAAACAACCTAAGGAACTATAGATTTAATGAATGGGCTGCAAGGTGGACAGAAACTGGCTGGATCATTGGGCTCAGAGGGTAGTAGTCAGGGGCTCAATGTCTAGTTGGCAGCCAGTATGAGTACCCCAAGGGTCAGTACTGGAGCCAGTTTTGTTCAACATCTTGATCATCAACCAAGAAGATGGGATGGACTGCACCCTAAGCGAGTCTGAAGATAACATCAAGCTTGGGGGAGAAGTAGAAACACTGGAGGGCAGGGCTAGGATTCAGAATGACTTAGACAAATTGGAGGACTGAACCAAAAAAAAATCTCATGAGGTTCAAGAAGGACAAGTGCAACGTCCTGCACTTAGGATGGAACAATCCCATGCACCAGTACAGGCTGGGACTGAAGGGTTGTGCAGCAGCTCTGAAGAAAAGGATCTGGCTCTTACAGTGGACAATAAGCTTAATATAAGCCAACAGTGTGCTCATGTTGCAAATAAGGCTAACAGCATACTGAGCTGTATTAGTAGGAGCGCTGACAGCAGATTGAGGGAAGTGATTCTTCCCCTGTATTTGGCACTGATGAAGCCACATCTGGAGTAATGTGTCCAGTTTTGGGCCCCCCATTACAGAAAGGATGTAGACAAATTGGAGAGAATCCAGCAGAAGGCAACAAAAATAGATGGGGGGTGGGGAACACAACTTATGAGAAAAGGCTGAGGGAACTGAGTTTATTTCATCTGGAGAAGAAAAGACTGAGGTGAGATTTAACCACAGCCATCAACTACCTGAAGGGGGGGTTCAAAAGAGGATGGAGCTAAACTGTTCTTAGTGGTGGCAGATAACAGAACAAGAAGCAAGGGTCTCAAGTTGCAGCAAGGGAAGTTTAGGCTCTAACAAGGAGTGCAGAAAAGCACTGGAACGGGTAACACAGACAGTCTGTGAAATCTCCATATTTAGAGGCTCTTAAGACCTGGCTAGACAAAGCCTTGGCTGGCATGATCTAGTTGGGGATGGTCCTGCTTTAAGCACAGGTTGAACTACATGACCACCTGAGGTCCCTTCCAACCCTAATTTTCTATGATTCTATAATTCTTTAACTATCAGAAGTCAAACAGGGAGTATATATCTAATTACTGAGTGCCTGGACAACCTTTACACATGAGAAAGTGTTATACAGATGACAAATTTTACTGGTGTCCCTCATATCCTGGTCAGTAGGCAACCATCAATCCTTCTGAATCACTGGGGCTTTCTACGTGTATTGGGGAAAAGCAAAAGACAAAAAGACTGCAAATTCACATTTTAGAGAATACATGCCAGCAACTATGTAAGCACATGCAAAATGTTACTGTTAGTCACAGTAATCCCATCACATGGATGAAAAAGGTGAGTATATTTGAATCCAACTGCAAAGATTCATGTAATAGTAAGACCTAGCTTTTATATAGCACTTTTCATCAGCAGCTCTCAAAACATTTTACAAAGGGGAAAAATATAGTTACCTCTATTTTAAATATGAAAAAAGAGGCACTGGGAGGTGAAAAACTTCCCCATCACTGTATCTATAACCATTCTGTAGGCAAAACAATGCATAAGATGAGTACTATTGGTCACTGGTACAAATTCAAAATAAAAATTTGTTAGTAGATATATACATAAAAATACTATTGTTCTCTTGACAGAGGGGCATAATAGAAATTTTTTTTTTCTGTCAGTATCTATCACCATTATAATTAGGCATCATACAGAATCACCAGTTCTACTATTGTTTAATATTTTGAAAAATACAAATACTATTTAAAAAGTAGGACCTATTAATCTATGCAAGAAATTCAGGAAAAAGGTACACTTCCTACAGGTAGTTACAGAGATAGCCTGATATTTCATTTTTATGCTACTTGGCTTCAAGTTTTACTCCTATAATCACTAAATAATTTTAAACTTACTCTATACTATAACAAAAATTTAACCAGTTCTCCTCCATAGAAATCTTTAGTAAAAGGCAAAAGACTTATGCAATCTGAAGAGAAACCAGAGTCAATCATTCCACACTTAGTTTATAAAAACTGTTTAGTTTATATATTGCATCCCATTTAAACTTAGCAAATAGCATCTTTTATAAGGCAGAGCTAGAGATCTTCCATCTATTTTTCTGTATAAAATCTGCCAGGTCTTAAGTTTTGTTAAAATTTAAACTAGAAACAATGTCAATCTGTGACTCTAGAATTTGTCACTGCTTGTCTGAAGCAAACCATGGGGGAAGCATACATCACTCAGCTGGGGTTGCAACACTGAATATATGTCAACAAGAAAGAAAGCCTTTGCATTTAGTAGAGAAAATGCATTTAATTTAAGAATATGTTGCCAACTTGGAATTAGATTTAAATCCCAGAAATTAATATCCAAAGAATACTTATAATTTAGGAAACTTCTGGCCACTGGATTTCAGCTTAGATCTACAATTAAGTTACTTTAATGGTAAAATTATAGACTGCAGCAAACCTTAAAAATCAAATCTAACACAGGTGCTAAAGTTATAGAATACTGGATGTGTATATTAGGATATTTTACAATAAGGATATGTGATTTGTCCCCATGTGTTGGTTTCTATTAAGCTGAAACATTTAAAATGAGCTACAGAAGTCATAATATGACACAGTAAAATATATGGCAGAGTTGACTACCAGTGGGTCCAACTGGAGGGGCATAGGGGCAACTGCTGGGGAGGAAAAAGGTGATTGCCGCTGACAGCTGTATGTTCACATTCATTAATTGGTAGTCGCTAATTCTACTTTGCCCTGGGCACTCAGACACATCCCTACATTGCTGTTGACTACTATAAGGCACATATATTTTTAATATACAATATTTATTTATTTATTGTATATATTTACCAAACAAAAGCTAAATTAAAGAAAGTATATAAACTTCAAAAGAAAAAATGTAAAAAAAAAAATTATTTTATTGAGATACGTATTGGCTTATGCCATGTGTTGAAAGGCAAAATATTAAATGGTAAATATATTGGTTTTAAGAAGAGGGACCTTGTACCAAACATGGATAATTTTCCTGTGAGATCAAACAGGACATCACCAGCTCACAGTTATCATTTTCAAACTAGGCACTGTACATTATATAGCTCAAGTCCTGAAGTACTTAAATCAGTGATTCTTAACCTTTTTAGATTCAAGACACCACTCAGCAAATGTCAACTCCTAATTTCCACCTGATTTTTGGCTACAAAAATAATAGAGCAATCCTTTTATCGCTAAGAACTCTGAAACACCACAACAGGACAGAATGTTTTCAACACCATAAATCCCTATCTGAAATCTCTGGGTAATCCCTATTTGTAATCTCTTGTAAATCATGTTTGCACACCAAACAGTGCTAACACTGTTACCCCAAACTACCCTTGAAAGGATCTCAAGACAACCAGAGTGCCATGGTACACCAGTTGAGAATCAGTGGCTCAAAGTCTATGAATCCAATCCTAAAAAGTGGCCGATTGATGTCTTTGCTGACAATCCTACAATTGGACCTTTGGAGTTGACCTTTGCATTTGCATCAGGGATCACAACTTAGTATTAAGAATACTTTATTTTATTTAAATACTGTAAACTGTTACAATAGCACAAATTGTTACCACTAAGTGCTTTGATCCAAAGCCCAAAGATTTCAATGGAGACTGAGGCAGAGAGGCCTTTCCTTCAAAAAATCAGTTGCAGGATTGAAGACTAAGTTATTTATCTTGTTAACAATAAATATTAAAAGTTATGAACATTAATGGAATATTATCACAAAAAAATAAAATACAAGAATACTTAAAATTCAGCCCTTAATTCCTCTTAAATTACTGCTATGAATCTTAATGCTATGTTATATTTTTTACATTACAATAAAACAGGCACTTCCATAAATATTTAAATAAGTCAATTAAATGCTACCACTTGTCTCTTCCACACCCTATCAACTGATAACTATCAGCTTGCTGACTCCTATTCATAGACAAAATGTGTCAATTGCTATAGACCTTAAAATTCAGTAGAAGAGCTTAAAATGAAATTCAGGCAACTTCTGTATGTGTCGCATGCATTAGCATATCTAGATATGTTCTCAAGTCATTTGGGCATATAATTAATTTATAATAAAATATTTCTACAAAGTCAATTCCTTATGTACATAATTAAATTCACGTGTAAATCAACTTTTGCAGGTATTTTCAAACTTCCCATAAATTTAAGAATTTTAGAAATAAGTTAATGATAAAAACTAAGTCTAAGCTGCTACAGTACAATTAAAAACAGAGAATCAAATAAATATAATTTAATTTTCAGTAAATTCTTCTGTGGAAATAAGCTAGTTAAGTTAAATTTATGACCCACTCACCCCCATCTGCAACTGCAAGCTTTGACTGAAACAACCGCAATTGTAACAGGAAAGACATCTGTTTCTTTTTTTCTGAATCAAATCATCATCAGGCATTTCCCAGCTCAAAGACTATCAAGAGCTTTTCAAAAAAATCAGATCTTTTTTATTCCCAACAGGGATTTAATTATTATTTTAATAATTCTGAGCAGATTACAATTTTTTTTATTCCACAAACAAAACCTGCAAAGTATTAGAAGGAATCATCCCTAAAAATCAAAATTTAAAAAAGTTAATAGTGTACATGGCAAGGTATGCAATGGATAAACAGAATTAAAAGTATACATAAGCATTCTAGGTATCTCAAGTATGTTTCTTCAACTTTTAAAAATATACATTGCTAAAGTCTTTGCTTATGCTGAGTCGATGTAGACAGAAACTCATTTGCTGTATTTTTTTGCCAATCCAAAAAAACTTGCATAATAGCAACTACAATCCTAGAAGCAGACACCAAATGGTGCCACCCACACTCTCACACTGTGCCTCATAATAAACCATAAAGCAGTGGAATGCACTAGCCCCTTTATGAACAAACAATACCCTGGCTTCATTAGAATACAGCTGACATTTTCAAAGCACAAATACGTCAAGAAAATAGTACCAGATACTAATTAAGATAGTAAAATACCACCTAGTAAAATGCACACACAGCTATCTACTTTTGGACTTATTTCTAATAATCTATAAAAACACAAGCATTTTGCATCTTGCACATTACTAAAACAAGGAATTAATAATGTATAAATCACAAGGGGTAAAGTTCATTTGAGCAATTTAAAATAAGGAACTGGAGGTATGGCTATTTTGACTAGATTTAATGGCCTGAATCCACAAACAATATGCCACATTCAGGGCTTTTTTATTAGCCAACATCACATCCTACCACTGTGCTACAGAGAAGATCAAATGATTTCCAAATTCTATCGTATCTGTTTATGCATTTAAGTGACAAACTGAACTAACTCTTTACCCCTCCCCCTCAACAGAGTGTAGTTTTCCTGCCTGCAACTTTCAGGAATGTCTTAAATTTAGCCCCCTAGGAGTTCTTTGTTAATTTTAAACAACAGCTGTTTAAATTGCAAGGTATTTGTTGCAAAATACTTGTACAGCAGACAGAAACAAAATAATCTCTCTTACCTGGACTAAGGAAGCATGCCTTTCACAGCAGTACCAACAACACTCTACAGTCTTTGTTACCATTCAGAGGAAACTTGAGACTGTGCCAGACATAACCAATCAAACTCAGAACAAATCCACTTCAAATACTTAGCTAGAATACCAAAAAGATGCTCTGGACAGATGTTATGCATCAACTCTATTTAATAAAGATGAAACACTGAAGTTAAAATAAAACATTTTGCAAGAACTGATACTCTGTTATTTGCAGACAGAACAACTCCTCCTGGCTTTAAAAAGAATTGTTTTTACTCAGTCATGTCTTCTATAGTCTACCTACCATTTACGTCATTAATTTAATTCAAGCAGTTATACCATCTCCACATAAAAATTGCAATAGTGAAGCCTCTAAATTGCATTATTTGGTAAGTTCTTTTGGCTCCCAGGCTGCATCAAAACTTCAACAGTCTTAGAGCGAAGCCTTGATACATCTTTAAAGCTGAGCTGAGCTCTGAGTCCATTTTAAATTTTGAACTAAGATGCCCACTTCTTTGTTTTGGAACAGTTACCTCACACTCCTCACAACATGTCTGACCTTGGGTGGATTCAAATCATTTTCATAGGCACCCCCATAGCTGTTGCAATGCCTCTACATTAGACATCCACAAAGAGGACAATGCACATTTACATGTTATGCACCTGGGTTCCCATACAGTCCACAGAGACAAAGAGTCACCTCCCAAGATCAATCCAGGGCAAGTAGGCACTGAGCAATGGGTGACTACAGCAGACCAACAGGAAATATGAAACACATGTGAGTTTGGTTTACCGCTTCTTCCCAAAGCGTAGACTCTAGATTTAGGGCAGCAAATTAGGTGCTCTGAATCCCATGATGATGGAGATGCCTGAAGTAGAAGTACCTATGTCACACCAAAACAGCATTCGGAGCACCATGGCATAGTGCCCGCAATAACTTCTGCTCTTGAATGCTTCTCCTGCCACTGCTGCCAGGGTTATATCTATTTTTTTAACCAATGACTGTCTAAATGAGAGGGCAGCAACCTTTGAGATTGCCAGGCCAGAATGACCCAGCTTGGGTCAGAGGTGGTATGGCAGGCTCAAGGACCCACCTACAGCCACTATTTCTCCCTGTGGCAGCACAGTGAAAGCACCCAAAGCACCTGTAGCTGCCACTTCTTTCAATGGCAGCTCATGCAAAGTGTCTGCCACTGAAGCCCCTCATCTGTGGGCTCCACAAATGCCTAACAAGAGATCAGGGAGACAGACTTCCAACACTGACTCAGTTGAGCTTGGGTGGGAGACAGACACCTAAACCATAGGATGGATAACTTCTAAATATGAATGCAAGCTCAAACCAAGATACCTGGGAATCTTTCAGGCCAAAATGGACATGTTTAATAACATTAGGAACTTATGTAGTTTTGTGGCCACTCACAAGCTCATGGCTGATCTGGACTACTTTTTTGTGGGCTAGGCACCTGAATGCCACCCAAGTCCCACTTAAGAACTTTTGAGAAAAATCTGGATCTGGTTTGCTCTGGCTAGCAAATCCATTCCTGATATTAGTGAGGAACAGGTATATAACAATCAGTGATGTACAAAAATGTATATACACAACTTAAAAAGTAGATATTGCTGAAATAAAATATTGTATTATATTAAATAGATTTTCTTTTTAAATAGAAACCCATTTAAAATTAAAATTTGATTATGGTGCCCTAAAGTCTAAAATTAATATGATGCTTTAAAAGTATTTAAAAAATAAATAAAATGATAAATCAAGAAGTTAGCCTCAAATTTAAATAACTCTGTGTTTTAATTATATACCTAATCAGATGAAAAGGTACTTAGGTACCTAAAGATGCAGGTGGACTCCCAGCAGATCTTCAAAAGTGCATAAAGTAGTTAAGGTGTCTAATGCCCATTGATTTAATCTCTTTCATGAAGAAGGGTGTTTGTGCCCGAAAGTTTGCAAAGAACTTTTTTCCAACTATTTTAGTTGGTCTAACAAAAGATATAACATCTACCCAAAGAACCCTGAATCAACATGCATTAGGCACTTAACCTGCTTAGGTGTTTTGAAACATCTGACTACACATCATCTATGTCAGGCTGCCACACGGGCTGCAGACCTGGGAGAGAAACTCTGTGTAGGCCAGTGTTTCGCAACCAGTGTGCCATGGCACAAAAGTGTGCGGTCAGAAATGAACAGGTATGCCATGGAATTTTGCCATGGCAATGAGCTACAATAGGTAGGAGGATGGGGAATGCCTTAACAGGTATGCCACAGAAAAATTTTATTAATGTAAGTGTGCCTTGGGCTGGAAAAGGTTGGGAAACACTGGTGTAGGATGCTTCCCATGCAAATAACAGCCCCTCCCCAGCATCCCTCCCCGCACAGGAAGCCTAGTCCTTGTCCCTGCTGCCACTTGCACAGCGCAGGCAGCCCGGCTTACCCCTGCCATTCACACAGCTCCACTCCCCTCCTGGCTGGGGATGCTGCACTGGCAACACCCCCCCCCTCCCCCGCTGTATGCAGAGCCCGTTCCTTCCCTTGGGCACCCCGGTGCCCCTGCCACATACATACCACGGGCACTCCAGAACCCTGCCACAAATGCACTAAACAAAAGCCAGCCCCCTCCCAGTGCACCATCCTACTTCCAGAATTGAGGGCAGAAAGTGGAAGATGCAGAAGAGAGGGGGAGTTTGGAGACCATGGCAGGTGCCCCATCAAGAACAATACAGGGAGCAGCAGCTGGGCAGGAGCTCTCAGGCCACCTTTTAACCCCTCAGCCTGTGGGCTGCCAGTTAACCAGCCCTGATCTATGTTCATCTTTAGATGAAAAGAGCCATCTTCCCTTCTTGTCTAGGGGATTGGACTAGATGGTCTCGAAATAGTGCTTTTGAAAAACTGGCATACAGTGACTAGAAATAATTTGTTGATTCACTGACTCTACTTAATCAACAAATCATAAAAAATAGGCTTGCAAAGGGCATCAGGAGGTCATCCTCAACCTCCTGCACAAGGCAAGGTCATCCCCATCAAACCATCCTAAACATCCTCTATTTAAAAGCTACCAATAATAGAGATTCTAATCATCCTCTCAAGATTACCAGTTCCAGTGCTTAACCACATTCATAGAAAGTTTTTTTCAAGTATCTAATCTGAATGGCTTCTGTTGCAATTTAAGCTTATTACTGTTTCTCCTGTCCCCTACAAAGAAAATAATTGGTTACTATAATTTTTACTGCAACCCTTTTTTGTAGACTGTTATTAAATCACCCTTCAATCTTCTCTTTTCCAAGCTAAGCAACCCCAGTTTTTCCAACCTTTCCTCATCCATCACAATTTCTAAACCTGTAATCACTTTAGCTGTCCTCCTCTGGGCTCTTTCCAACTTGCCCGCATCTTTCTTGGTGCAGTGCCTCAAACTGGGCACAGTACTTTAGCAAGGCCTCACAAGTGCTGAACAGAATCAAAAGAATCACTTCCCATGACTCATATACAACATTACTGTTAGTATATCCAGCCTGCCACTATCTTTTTTGGAAACAATTTTACACTGGTGACTCATATTTGGGCTTGGAAAAATCTGTTGTTGTTGTTGTTAAATTGATAAACATCGATCTCACCCCACACACAGATCAACAGAAAAATATTCCCATCAGTAATAACTGAAATTTATAGAAAGGGGAAACCTTGCCCCTGTTACTGAACCATGGAGAAAGAGAGCTAGAGGGACAGAGGGTGGAGGGATTAAAGAACAAAACAATGGGAAGCTTAATTATTTGTCAATTAAGCAACTGGCTGCTTGTTCACAGATGCCAGAAGCAGGCTGGAGGGAGGTAACAGGCTACCAGTAGCAACAGGGTCCTGTCCAGGCCAAGCCCTAGGTGGTAGCGGGGGGGCTGAAGGCAGCCATGGTCTCTCCTTGGGTACACAGAGTTCTGGGACTGCCACTGCCCACCTCTTATAGTTTCTGTCCACTCAGCTCTTCCCCAATGAATGAACAGAATTGTTTAAAGCAGGTATGGCTTACTGAATTATAAATAGTTATGTTTTATACTTTGATGAGATTTTAAAAAGCTTTTAAACAGAATACTGTCATTACTAAATTGTCTGCCCCCCACGCTCCTAACTTTGCACAATTCTGAAAATGAAAATCAATAAAACTCAAAACAAATACTTATAAATAAACATTGGTTTTAGCCATCAAAATTATATTTAAAAAAATCTAATTCTGCCAAGCCTACTCAGATTCAACTTCTGATCTATTTATAACCCCTAAAATCTTTCATGCAATATGGCAGCCTGACCAATCACTCTCCATTTTGCATTCATGTAGCTGATTGTTCTTTCCTAAGCATAGTATATTATATTTATTGGACACATCTACACATGATATTAATGACACATTAATTCACGCCAGAGTTTAATGCTCCCAGTTGCATTTACACATGCACCTGGAACCATAGCACGTTGAGTTGGGGTGGTACAGCCCCAGCTAGCAAGGTGTCCAGGGGGTCACCCTGCCAGCCCACAGCTGCTCCCGCCTTGGCCCAACATGCTATAGAGGGGCTAGCTGGGACACGAGGGTGCTACAGCATGGGGCTACCCAGCAGGCAGTCCCCATACTATAGCCCCCTTGTGCCCCAGCCAGCCACATGGTTTCACCACATGAAACCACTCCACTGTAGGATAGTACTTGTGTCTGGCAGTACTATGCTACAGTAGAGTTAATTTATTGCAGCCTAATAGCGCCACGCACGTACATGGTGATGCTATACTGCAGACCTAATTAGCTAGCTCTTCAGTAAAGCATCTCATATAGATCATAGATTCATAGAAAGTTACAGTTAGAAGGGACCTCAGGAGGTCATCTAGTCCAACCCCCTGATCAAAGCAGGACCAGCCCCAACTAGATCATCCCAGCCAAAGCTTTGTCTAGCTGGGTTTTGAAACCCCCCAAAGATAGAGCTTCCACCACCTCTCTGGGTAACCTGTTTCAGTGTTTTACTACCTTCTTAGTGAGACAGTTCTCCCTAATATGCTACCTAAACTTCCCTTGCTGCAACTTGAGATCGTTGCTCCTTGGTCTGTCTGCCACCACTGAAAAGAGACTAACTCTATCCTCTTTCGAACGCCACTTCAGGTAGTTGAAGACTGCTATTAAGTATTCTCTCAGTCTCCTCTTCGGTAGACTAAACAAGTCCAGCTCCCCCATTCTTTCCTCATACATCATGTCCCCCAGCCCCCTCACCATTTTTGTCACCCTCTGCTGGCCTCTCTACAATTTGCCCACATCCTTTTTGTAGTGGGGGCCCAAAACTGAACACAGGGCTCCAGATGTGGCCTCACAAGTGCTGAATAGAGGGGAATAATTACTTCCCTTGACCTACTGGCAACACACCTACCAATGCACCCCAGTATGCTATTAGCCTTCTTGGCAACTAGGGCACACTGCTGACTCATAGTCAGCTTAGTGTCCAGTGTAAGCCCCAGGTCCTTTTCTGCAGAGCTCCTGCCCAGCCAGTCAGCCCCCAGCCTGTATTGGTGCATGGGATTGCTTCATCCTAAGTGCAGGACTTTGCACTTGTCCTTGTTGGACCTCATGTGATTCCTTTTGGCCCAATCCTCCAATTTGTCTAAGTCACTCTGAACTTTAGCCCTACTCTCCAGTATATCTACTATTCCTCCCAGCTTGGTGTGATCTGCAAACCTGCTTAGGGTTCACCCTATGCCATCTTCCAGGTCACTGATGAAAACATGAAACAAAACCAGCCCCAAGACCAACCTCTGGGGGACTCCACTTGATAACGGCTGCCAACTAGACATCAAGCCATTGATTACTACCCTCTGAGCCCAATGCTCCAGACAATTTTCTATCCAATTTACAGTTCATTCATCCAGCCCATACTTCCTTAGCTTGCCTGCAAGAATGTTGTGGGAGACCATATAAAAGCCTTGCTAAAATCAAGGTACACTAATCCACCGGTCTCCCCGCATCCACAAAGCCAGTCACCTCGTCATAGAAGATAATCAGGTTGGTCAGGCATGACTTGCCCCTGGTGAATCCATGCTGACTGTTCCTAATCCCCTTCTTTTCCTCCAAGAAGGAAAAGAATCCCACATAGAAATGGGATTCCTTGAAGATCTGCTCCATGATTTTTCCAGGGACTGAGGTGAGGATGACTGGGCTGTAGTTCCCTGGATCCTCCTTCTTCCCTTTCTTAAATATGGACACTAAGTTTGCCCTTTTCCAAGCATCTGGGACCTCTTCTGATTGCCATGAGTTTTCAAAGATGATGGCCAATGGATCTACAATCAGATCAGCCAACTCCCTCAACACCCTTTGGTACATCCCATCTGACCTATGGACTTGTATACGTCCAGCTTTTCTACGTAGTACCTAACCTATTCTTTCACTACTGAGGGCTGCTCGCCTCCTCCCCAAACTCCTGCCTGGTGCAGTAGTCTGGGAGCAGACCTTGCCTGTGAAGACTGAGGCAAAAAAGGCATTGAGCACTTCAGCCTTTTCTGCATTCTCTGTCACAAGGTTGCCTCCCCCATTCAGTAAGGGACCTACACTTTCTATGATCCTCCTCTTGCTACTGACATACTTGTAGAAACCCTCCTTGTTTCCCTTTACATCCCCTGCTAGCTGCAACTCCAACTGTGCTTTGGCCTTCCTGACTTCATCCCCGCATGTCCAATCAGTGCTCTTAAATTCTCTCTGCAAGTTTCCACCTCTTATAAGCTGCCTTTGTGTGATTTTGTTTACTAAAGAGTTCCCTGCTAAGCCAAGCTAGTTTTCTGCCATTCTTGGTAGTTTTCCTGTGCATTGGGCTGGTTTGTTCCTACACTTTCAGTAAGGCTTCCTTAAAGTACAGCCAGTTCTTCTGGACTCCTCTCCACCTCAGTCTGGTTCCCAGGGGATCCTGCCCATGAGTTCCCCAAATGAGTCACAGTCTGTTTTTCTGAAGTCCAGGGTCCTTACTTTGCTGCTCTCCATCGTTTCTTTCCTCGGGATCCTGAACTCAATCACTGCGTGGTCACTGCTGCCCAAGCTGCTATCCACATTCCCCAGCAATTCTTTCCTGTTTGTGAGCAGCAGGTCAAGAAGGCAGGGCCCCTAGTTGGCTGCTCCAGCATTTGCATCAGGAAGTTGTCCCCAACACTCTCCAAAAATGTCTTAGATTGCCTGTGCACTGCTATATTGCCCTCCCAACAGATGTCAGGATGATTGAAATCTTCCATGAGAACCAGAGCTTGTGACTGGAAAACTTCCATTAGCTGTTTAAAGAAAGCCTTATGCAGTACTTCCTCCTGGTCTGGTGGTCTATAGCAACTCCACCATGACATCACCCTTATTGTTCTCCCCTCTAACTTTAACCCAGAGACTCTCAACAGACCTGAGATCTGAGCAATTATATGGCTCTTTTACATAAGTGCAACTCCTCCTCTTCTTCTCTCCTGCCTGTCCTTTCTGAACGGTTTGTACCCATTCATGACAATGTTCCAGTCATGTGAGCTATCCCACCAAGTCTCTGTTATTCCAATCACATCACAGTGTCGTGACTGTGCAAGTTTTTCCAATTCTTCCTGCTTGTTTCCCAGGCTCTGTGCATTTGTGTACAGGCACCTGAGGTAACTAGTCAATCGCCCTGATTTCTCAGGAGTATGACAGCACCTCCCCTATTGCCCCCTCCTGCTTGCCTTTCCTCCAGGTCTCCTGCTTCCCCACTTACTTCAGGGCTTTGGTCTCCATCCCCCATTGAGCCTAGTTTAAAGGCCTCCTCACTAGGTTAGCAAGCCAGTGTGCGAAGATGCTCTTCCCCTTCTTCATCAGGTGGATCCCCCCATCTCTTCCCAACAATCCTTCTTTTTTGGAACAACATCCCATGGTTGAAGAAGCCAAATCCCTGCTGGTGAAGCCACCTGTACAGCCAGGTGTTCAAGATGCACCTGCTCCTTTCTGGGTCCTTTCCCTTGACTGGAAGGACTGACGAGAACACAATCTGAGCCCCAGACCCTCTCACCCTTGCATCCAGAGCCCTGTACTCACTTTTGATACACTCAGGGTCCCCCCTGGCAGTATCATTGGTGCCCACATGGGTCAGCAACATGAGGTAGTAGTCAGTAGTAGTCTTCCCGGGGAAGAAGCAGACCTCCCAAGACAACAGGTCAGGCTGACAGATGGTACCCTCTGTCCAACCACCACCCATCGCTCTTCTTGGTAGCGAAATCTCAATCCTTCCCACCTTGGTGAGTCCAGGCCTGTCTTCCTCCACCAATGCAACATGGTCCTCCCTCTATGCTGCTAGAGCTGCGTATCTGTTCTCCAGATGAACAACTGCAAATGGAGGTGAAGATCACTGCTTGCTGCCAGAAGTCACAAGGCTCCAGCTTCCACCCTCTTAGGAATGCACACTCTCTCTCTTCTCTAGCTCTGCATCTGGCATTTCCACAGTCCCGGAGGTCTCCTCAAGCATCAAATCGATAAGTGCCTCATGTCAGAGGCTACTTTGGAGCTTCGCCACCTCCTCCTGTAGCTCTCTTGCCTGTTCCCTGAAAGACACCACCAGGAGGCACTCCTCACACTGCAGGCACTCCCCGACCTGGCCGTCACTGGAAGGAACCTGCAAGCTGCAGTCCCCCCAGTGCCAAAACTGGACCTGGATGGAAGCCTCGATGGTGAGCAGTCCTGCCTGGAGAGAAGCCTCACAGGTGCAAGCAGAGGCAGTTGGCAGTGGCTCTGGCATTGCAATGTCCTCCACCTATTTCCCTGGGTCTCTTAATCTGCCTTCTCTATCTTATTGCTTTTCTTCCAAGCAGACCCTTTCTAGCAAACTCACCTTGAACGGGCCTGTTTATTGCTCCTTGCCCCAAAGGGTTCTTTTTTTCCCCCCTGCTTCCTCACACCAAGCTGAAAGACTTGCCCCTAAAAAAGGGGTGGGGGCCCATGAACTGGCCTGCAAACTGCCTGTAAACTGCTTAACCTGTTCGCAGTTCCTGTTCACTTGCTCCCTGGTCACTCAGATGCACCCACTGTTACGGAATTTATTTATTTCTGACCATTTTTCCCAATTTATCAAGCCCATTTTGAATCCTAATCCTGTTCTCTGTGAGGATCTGTACACGTGATCCAGGGTGACACTGATGAAAACACCAGCAATGTCTTGTATATTCAGCATCCTGCACTTCAAAATGGTGGCAGTGGTGCTTTAACTAAAGCTCGTTCAATGGAAAAGTGGGGGTGCTGAATACATGCGATGGTGAGGCTGTTGGAGCATTCTAATTAGTAGGGATGCACCAATAGAGAATTTGGGGGCTGATACCGATAGCCAATATTTAAGGAGGCATACTGGTCGACAACAAACAGATTTCCAATACAGCTGTATGCAGCTGGTAAGTCCATTGTAGTGGAAAGGGAGGGGGGGGAGGGAAGGGATGTGGAGGGGCAGATCAACACCCCCCATGGTGAGGAAGGGGGCAAGGGCTTCCCAGCTGGGGCAAGGTAGGATGTGGGATGGAGCCGCAGTTTGTCAGAGCGGCTCCTGCTGCTTCTTGCACCCCGGGAGGGCATGGGGAGGGGGGGAACTGTGTGTCCCTGGATTTGCGTGGGGCAGGACAGTCAGGCTGCAGCTGTGAGCTGGAGCCAGGATTGTGTCAGGCTCTTTTCAGCAGGGGCTGGGCTCGGAAAGGGGGCTACGGAGGGGGCTGCAGCCACCCCAAATTTCACTATAGCCCTGGCTCAATGCCCCACCTCCACCCACACCCCAGGAACAGCTGGGGCTGCTCTGGGTGTGCAGTGGTGGTGAGAGCACTGGGAGCAGGGCTACAGTGAAATCTGGGGCGGCTGCAGCCCCCTTCCTGAGCCCAGCCCCTGCCGAGAATAGCCCAACGCAGCCCCGGCTCCAGCCTGCAGCTGCAGCACACCTGCCCTGCCCCATGCAAATCCAGGGGCACAGGACCCCCCCACCTGTGCTCTCCCAGGGTGCAAGCAGTGACGGGAGCTGCCTTCCCCCCTGTACCAATCTGATATCACATCCAGTGTTACACTCTTATTCACAAAGCCCATGACTTTGTCCTAGAAAGAAATCAGGTTGGTGTGGCATAGCCTATTCTCAACAAATTCATGTTCACTGTAGCTTATATCATCAGGTTATCTTCTAGGTTAGGGTTGGGAAATTATTTCAGCTGGCGGGCCACTTAATGAGTTCTGGTGAGCTGTTGACTGAACACGTAAAATTAATGGTGAAGATACCATTTTAACAAATTATAGATTTAAAAAACTCCAAATCATATGCTAAAAATCAAACATCTACTATAAAATATTTTTTTCTTATTTCAAAAAATAATTTTTTGTCCTGATTTGTTTTTTTGAGTAGTGTATATATAGAAGTGACTGCATAACAGCTCAAAATAAAATCTCTCTCATAAGGGAACAAAACCAGCCAGCAGGACACTCAGGCAAGGGAGGACACCTCCACCTCCATCAGATCTCTGTCACCACCCAGGCACCCTCCAAATCACAAGGAAGCTCCTGCCTCAGCCTGCACCCTGACATGGTCCTCAAGAGCTGCCTTCACTCTACCCCTTCCTGTCCACTCTTGCCCCCACAAAGCCTGGGAAAGTCCACCAGCCCCCTTCAGAGCCATGCAGGCTGCACCCACCCACAGCCCAGGGGTGCCCCTTCCCCCAGAAGGAGTCCCAGGGTGCTGGGGGCAGCCTCACCTGGGCAGACAGAATGGGAGCTGCACTGGCTCCAGCCAGGAGGTGGCAGGGTGCTAGGCCAGCTCAAGGCGCTTCAAGGGGCAAAGCAGGAGGTGAGGCCAGGGCTGAGGCCAGGACCAGAGCTTGACTTGCCAGGAGGCTCTGGGTAAGCTCCGCCACCTCCAGGCACAGGTGCAGAGTGCCCACCACTTGTTCCTAGTGCCCAGGGCAGCTCCCACCAGTTCTGAGCTGCAGGCAGGCAGCCAGCCTAGCCTAAGCAGAAGTGCTAGGGCCTGAGCACAGCTTGCTCCCAGCCTGCCACACAGAGCCAGGAAGACAGGGCTGCTTCCAGCCAGTGTCTCCTGTGGCATCAGCTGAGGCCAGAGTTGCTGCCAGTGCCACCTACCCACAGGCCAGATAGAATCAATTGGTGGACCAAAAACAGACCACAAGCTGTATTTTGCCTATCCCTGATGGCATTCAACATGGAGAAATGCAAGGTGCTCCACCTCGGAGAGGGGGTGAGGAAGAAACCTGCATCACACTTAGGCTCAGCAGTGCTACACTCGCTAGCAGTGACCGAAAGAGACTTGGGGGTCATGACTGATCACAAGATGAACATGAGCCACCAATGCGATCATGCAGCTGGCAAAGCGAACAAAACTCTGGCTTGCATCCACCAACACTTCTCAAACAAGTCCTAGGATGTCACCCTCCTATTGTACTCAGTTTTGGTGAGGCCACAGCTGGAGTACTACATCCAGTTCTGGGCTCCACAATTCAAAAAGGATGTGGAGAAGCTTGAACGAGTCCAGAGGAAAGCCATGTGCACGATCAGTGGGCAAGAGAACAGGCCTTATGAAGACAGGCTAAGAGCCATGAGACTCTTCAGCCTGGAGAAGTGAAGGCTCAGGGATGACTTGGTGGCAGCCTATAAGTATATAAGCGGTGTGCATCAGGATCTGGGGGAACACCTGTTCACTACAGCACGTCAACAGTCATAAACTCCTGCAAGACCTTTTTAGGCTGGATATAAGGAAAAACTTCTTTACAGTCTGAGCCCCCAAGGGCTGGAACAGACTTCCCCCCAGAGGTGGTGCAAGCACTCTCTCTGGACTCTTTTAAGAAAGATTTGGATGTTTATCTTGCTGGGATCCTTTGACCCTAGCTCACTTCCTGCCCCTTGGTCAGGAGGCTGGACCCAATGATCTTACAAGGTCACTTCTAGCCCTAATGTCTATGAAATCTTTGAAAGTTATGAAATGCCCTATGTGTACATATCATCAATGCAAGATCAGGCTCCAATCCCAAAACACAGTGGTGCTGGGTTGTGTTGGTCACAAGTTTGTAGGAAAGTGGGGTTGGAAGGGATTTCAAAAGGTCATCTAATCCACTCCACTGCTCAAGGCAGGATCATTCGTGACTAAGCCAGCCAAGTGTCCGTCTAACCTGTTAATGAAAGTTTCCAGGGATAGAGATACCACTTTTCCAGGCTAAAGAGTCCCATGGCTCTCAGCCTGTCATCGTAAGATCTGTTTTCCTGACCTCTGATCTTGCGCGTGGCTCTCCTCTGGACTCTCTCAAGCTTCTCCACATCCTTTTGGAATTGTGGAGCCCAAAACTGGACGCAGTACTCCA
>NW_017728910.1:33204421-33215700 GCF_001723895.1 Crocodylus porosus | reverse complement strand
GAAGCTAGTTGGAGTTCAGTTGCAGCCTTGGCTTTCCTGGTTTGCTCCCTGCAGGACCGGACCAGTGCAGAACAATCCTCCTTGGAGGTGAATCCCGTCCTCCATCCTTGATTGATTCCCTGGCTCCTGCCAGGTAGGGAGTGATCCCTGGTGCACCCCACTGCCCCAGGCTGCATATGGGGAGGGTCTGCCACAAGCCCCGACGGCTGCTACAGCAGCTGGTGAGGGTGGCAGGGGTTTTTTTGTTTCTGTTTTAAACAACCAGGAGCTGGGGCCAGGTAGGGCAACCATGGGGGGTGGGACGGGGGCTTGTGGCAGAGCGTGCCACACAGCATGGGGCAGTGGGGGGTTAGTGGGGATCGCCCCCACCTGTCTGGCAGCAGCTGGTGAGTGGGGCCTTTTTTTTTTTTTTTTTTAAAGAGCCAGGAGCTGGGGCCGGGCAGGGCAGCCATTGACGGGGCTGAGAGAGTGGGCAGGGGTCGAGGGTGCTCAGGGTGGCTGGGGGAACAGGCAGGGGATGGGGCCTGGTGGGGTTCCCCCCATGGTACCCTCCCACTTCCTTCAGCCACCCCTCCCCTGCCCCCTACTTACCAGCACAGAGTCCCAGTCCAGCTTCCTCTGGCAGTGAATGGGGACTGCCCAAATCTCTGAAATCGATTCAGACCTTTCCACTGGTCCCCTAATTCGATACAGCCACCAAATCGGGCCTAATCACCTCTGAATCAAATCAGGACCCAAAGCTTTGCACAGCCCTGGTATTTTTAACCACTAAACTATACAGTCATGTCACATTTGTCGGTCTCTCTCAATTTCTCTTGCCCAGTGAATCTCTTAAGTATTCCCTGTGACACAGAACAGCTTTCATGGGAAGGAAGGAGAGCATTGAAAACTGTTGCAGCTTTGTGGCTAGGATACTCTCCTGAAAAGTAGAAGATGTAGGTTTGGACTCCCTCAGCCTGAGGAGGGATCTGATCCCAACTCTCCTATATTTTGCACCTGTATAAAAAGGGTAGTGATGGTGGTGTTATGACCACCACAGAAAATGGTAACTGCCACTCTACTTCGCAGAGTCTGGTGTAGAAGGTGTGTTCCGAGAATGTCTTGCAGACTGAATTCCTCAGGGGAGACAGGTAAAGGAATGCTTAATTGTGGTAGTGTGCTGCTACAGCAGTTTGGGGGGAAAGATTTTATGCTGCCAGCACAGCCACAGAGCAAGGGGTGGCACACACACCCTCCCCACCCCCCTGTGGGTATTGTGTGCCACCAGCACGACCTGTGTGATAGGAGCTTGCAAGGACCTACCCCTTCAGTGTGTGGCCATGAGATGTATGACCTGGGGGCTCCACGCTGCCCCCTGGCTGCACTGTTTGACAGCCCTGTGCAAACCAATTATTTCTCTGCCGTTGTAGTGACAGGCTTCAGCAGTACCTTGCATTTTATCATGGCATGTTGTAGGGTGTTCTTGGTTTTGCAAGACCCTCAGGTTAGGAAGAAACAGGAGTAGGACAACGGCAGATTTGGGAAACCTTTACCTGATTCAATGCACATACCAGTACACATAAATCTCTTTTGGGGTAAACCAGGGCTTTATAATAAAGGAGATTTGTCTGTAGGATTTGGCTGCTTCAGTTGTAGAAGGTGCCCAGGGAATAAGGCAGGAGACTTCAGGAAGAAAAAGGACTACTTTATGACTCAGATATTTAAATACTGACTTATCAAGCTGAATTCTATCTCTGCTTGTACCAGTGTGCTCCTATCTGATAGTTAGCATATTACAAAAACAAAATTTTTCACAGCTAGTCACTATTTCTCTCATTTTCCAAGTGAATTACTGCAGTTTGAACTGTAATGTCAAAAGGAGCTATGTTTGAACATACTAAATATTACATAATGACAACTATGCTACAAAAATATTGTTCTATAGCATCTCAGTTAATGATCGAAAGTATTTAGTAATGTAGGTGCTACATATTTCAGTTCCTTTCTGTTAAAAGGCAATAATACCCTCCTCATGTAACAGGGGCGTAAAGAAAAAAAAAATCAATGTTTGTGAAGCCTTCTGATATTATCATGATAAGCACTAAGGAAAAGTCAACAAGGATCTGAAAAGCAGATAGTAAATAAAGCAAAAGGACAGCCTTTCAATAGTAAGGATCAATAAAACTACTGGAGAGGTCTTCATTAAATGTACACAGCTTGCCCTGTGCGTTGATTAAAAACACAGGAGCCAGGTGAGGGAAAAGAACCATCTACATAAGGCAGGGGTTTTCAACCTTTTTTTAACAAGTATACCCCTTCTGCCTCAAAGTTTCAGCTCATGTACCTCTTTATATTTTTCTTGTTTTTAAATGCGCTTCCCATGCCCCCACAGCAGGAGCACACAGAGCCTCCTCAGCATGGGATGGCCACATAGGCCCTTCATGGCATGAGGGAAACCAGTCACAGCCACAGCTGTAGCTTGCTGGGGTGATAATGCTGCTGGCTGAATGTGTCAGACAGGGCTGAATCGTGCTGTGTCATGTCTGTCGGGGCATAGGTGACAGAAGGCCAGGGCTAACAGGACTTAGGCAAGCTCCAGGCAGCTGCAGCACCGCGAGGGGGAAGGAAGGGGCATGGAGGTGAGGGGCAGACCAAGGCCCCTGGCAGGGTGGGGGTGTGTGAAAAAGGCCTTAGGGTAGGTTATGGAATGCTTGGAACACAGGTGGCTCATCGGGGGGGCGGGGGGGAAAGGGAGGGCCTCCTGCCGCTATGTGCAACCCCAGAGGAGTAGGCACAAGGGGCACTTGTCCCCTGGATCTGTGTGTAGGGTGGAGGCAGCTACTGCTGCAGGGTGTACACCGTACCCCACTGCCAGTGCCCCAGAAGCAGTGCAATGCCATGTGCCTCCTGCACGCTGGCTGCGTTGCCTGCCCAGTAGTGGGAAGCACGTGGCATCATATGGCTGCCAGGGCACCAGCAGCAGGGTGCAGAGCGCAGCCCACAGCAAAAGCTGCCTCTGCCCCACATGCAAATCCAGGGGGCACATGCCCCCTTGTGCCTGCCATGGGGTTGTGCACATGGCACCGGGAGCCCCCTGACACCCCTGGATGACTTGCCCTGGGGCCCCATTCACTCCAGCCCCTGCCCCACTCCCTCCCTCACTGCGGGGGCCTCGATCTGCCCCCTCTGCCCTTCCCAACAACAGACGTACCTGCTTGGGGGGGGCGGGGGTGCATGTGCGCAAGTGCTCAGCCCACCACACAGTCATATTTTCTTCCTCTACCTATGGTCAGGCCAATGCCTGGCACTACCACTGCCACCCCCCTTGGCCCTGTGCCACACCCCATGCTGCTTTCCCACAGCTGGCCACGTGTGTGGCTTAGGAGGCTACTGCTGGGTCTCGTGCCCAGCCAATTGTGCAGTCAGAGAACAGATTGACTTTTATTAGTAGATGTTTTTACTACACCCCCCTTCCTACCATTCAGAGCCTCACAGCTCTGCAGGAAGGGGGTGGCCATGGTACCTCCTCTCCATTGGCTATTAGCTGAGGGCAGCAACCCAGCAGCAAATCAGGAAAGCGAGCTGAGGTGGGGGAAGGGGAGGGGCCATAATGTGTCATGTGGGGCTGGCAGTACCCAATGCACCCCACCCCTGGGTAAGAGGCAAAGTATGGGAATGTGCAGGAGGAGATCCCATCACCACACCCCAGGGCACGCTCAGTCCCCACATGCCTGCCTGCCTGCCTGCACAGCCCCAGCTCCCAACGGCATGAAGCAGCCTGCACACCCCCTATGACCTTTTTAAACACCCATAGGTGTACACTTACTCCTGGTTGACAACCACTGACATAAGGGATAAACCTAATGTAGATAAATATTGTTGTTCTGCAGTCTCTATAGTTGATTTCTGAAATTCTAAGTACTGTGCCTCATCTCCTCACCCAGAAAACAAAAGTATTGTAAATTTTTATTTATTTTTTACACTGGCTTCCATTACTATTCATAAAAATAGTATCTCCATAGCCCTAAATTCTGGAACACAGTTATCAGAAACACCATCCTAAACCAATTTTAACTGGTAAATGGGCTATCTGAACTCTCTAGGCACATCCAGATGAGCATGCAGGTGTGGTTTGTGATGCTATAAACTCTTCTGGATTTTCAAACATTTCAAACATTTTGTAGTAAAATGTTTTTATTCCACAATTAATTTTATATACTTATAGCTTGATATAGGTATTGATATTCTGAAGCCTATACCATTCCTACTACACAAGAAAAAACCCACAGAGGAACAAGGTAAACTCTTAAGTTTTTACTAATAGTTTTCTCCAATTCACTATGCTGGGAATGGTGGGGTTTACCCTGCATAGTACATGTAGGAGACTCTCCCATAGAACCTCAACTTTTAGGACAGCTCCACAGGAGCTTTGGGCAGGTTGTTTTGTTCCCTCATAGTAAACAGTGGCCTTATTCTCAGGGAGGCCAGTGCTCAGTTGCAGCCTGGTACTTCCCATATCAGGCAATACACGAGCTAGTTATTGAGTCATGCCCTGAGGACTCTTCACCGTAAAGAAAAATGCCGGCAGTTCTGGCCTTTTTGGATGATGTGACATATGAACAACTGACAAGTGCTGAAGCTATATCAAGTTAGATGGCAAGTTGATAATGTGCACCACTGAGGTCAGGCACCACCTCTTCTTCAGCATGTAGAGACGTGATAATTTTGTGTTCAATAAAAACAGGAACACGTAGGTAATATATATTAATCTATAATCACTTTGAAGATGCTTTAAATCAGAAACTGTCCAAGTGCAGAGAAACATGGAAGCTTAGACTCCAAGATCATTTGTATATTTTACAGCAGACTCAAAGCAACACATTTTACTGGACCACAGAGGACTTCTCCAAATTTAGCTGAAGATTAGAAGGCACTTAAAAAAGCACAAGTCAATGAAAGTTTTACTACTGACTTTAGTGCACTCCAGCTTTCACACCTTACCTATTAGATTTGTTAGGAGAACTGCTGGACAGCAACAGTTTTATTTTGAATTAAACAAGCACATCCAAAAGTGTTTGGAAGAGTAGTACAAAACCATACAAAATTTAAAAATACAAAAGTTACTAACCTGAAAAAAAAATTTTTTTTATTGTATTATACTTTTTTTAATATATATAGATATAGCAGTAGCAAGTGGATCCATATGTTCTTCTTTGTTATACTAACAAGCCCCAAAATGATCCCCTCTTCACTAAATATATGGATATGAGAATTTTATTTAAAATTAAATCTCCAAAGAAGCAGAGTTAGGTTGTTCAATACTTGGAAAAACTGGAGAAGCAACAGGAAGCTGACTATCCATAGGTGGCACTCCATTTTCCAACTTGGCACAGGCTGCAGTTCAGTGGCAAGTGAAAAAGTGTCAAGCATTTTGGAAGAAAAGGATTTGTTTTTCAGTTTCTTTATATTTAATCAATAATTTGAGGAGTTTAATAAAGGAAAAGTTCCCTTGAATATTGAGTAATATTTTGAGATTTTTACAAACCATAGTGTTAACATCTGAAAAAAATACACCCTAATTTGGAATTCTAAGATGAATTAAACATAAAAAATCCATAAGAGGCAAAATATAAAAATTAAAATAAAACCTTGAGAAGAATTCTGATAAAGCATAGTTTGATTCATATTGCCAGATGCCAAAAAAATCACTGAATGCACATTCTCAACTAACAATAACAGTTAGAAGTACATCAATGGGACATTATACCCACAATGCATTTTATTTGGGCTAACCCAGCCCATAACACCCACACGCAATTATCTGGGCCTGAGGACCACTTAGGGAGTTTTAGAGAGCTGTTACAGGCTGACTCAGCTCCTCCCCTGCAACAGCTCTCCAAAACTCCCCAAATGCCTCTGTCCCAGGGGTCCAGCTCTGCACTGGCAATGCCCAGTGATCCTGAGTCTCCATGATGACTAGCCCAGGACCTGCGCAAGCAGGGAGTACTCAGTTGGGCAGATGGGATGTAGCCATGGGCAGGTGGGGTGCAGCATCCGTGAGTGGGACAGACAGGTTGGGCCAGGGCTGGGGCCAGAATCACAGCACAGGATTGGGGAATGGTGACCATAACCACTCCCCACACATCTCTGCAATGGATGCCAGTTCCACAGGCAGGGCTGTGCTGGCAGAAGACCTCTGCCCTGGGCCCCCAGTCCTGTGTTATCACTGCTCCCAGGCCTAGTCCTGCTCACTCATCCCACTCCCTCACCCACCTGCAGCCCCATTCCATCCACACAGCCAAGTGCGCCTTGTCCACGGAAGTCCCAGGCCAGCTTCCATGGAAACCCAGCCCACCCGCTCCATCAGGCACCCCTGGCAGTGGGTGGGGGACAGATGGGCCAGGGTGTCAGTGGCAGACAAATGAAGCCACTGCTCCTTGGGCTACAGGGAAGCGGAGTCTGGCAGCTGTGCCACCCCATACCAGCTAAACACTTGGGGGCAGAGGAACCAGCCACTTATGCCACAGCCCAGGCTTCCCCCTCCCCCTGGGCCAAGCAAGACCAAGAGATTTGCCATGGATCAGATGGCACCACTTGGCAGGTCTGATTCAGCCCTCAGGTCATATTTTTCCAACCTATGGTTTACATGTATACAATTGAACAGGGAACAGGTTCATAATAGTACTTGATTTTCCAGGAATATTTTTATACTTTTCCACACATCTTTAACTGGTTTAACAGGTTTTTGTGTCTGTCCCCTTCAGGTCTAAACTGCATTTAAGCTGCTCTAAACTTTGCGAATCTCTTTAACCTTACAACAACACCCATAGTGCCCACAAGAATTGGGGCCACATAGTGGTAGATACTGTGAGGGACAATTCTTGTTCCAATAGACCTGTGAGCTAAATAAGGGCTGCCAGCTTTTGGTCAGGAACCCCTAGCCACACACCACACTACCATGTGTCACATGCTGTGCAGGCCACACAGCACACTACCCTGTCCTGCATGCCAGCAGCCCCGCTCACCTACGCTGTACTGGTAGTCTCCACACTGCAACACCCCACTTGTGTACTACCCATAGACCATGCCTGACACATGCCCTTCCCCCTCGATGCATCACATGGCAGGCGTCCCTTCCCCCTCACTGTATGGGGGCCCTAGACCTGTCCCAACCATCTGGGGCATGAATTTCCTTTGCCCCACAGACCACGCTGCTCTGCCCCCCAGGGGCACTGCCCAGAAGTAGAAAGGCATGAGGGCCTGATGACTAGTAGTAGCAGCAGCTGGAGCAATGAGAGGCTTAGACTGGGATTCTGTGGGCTGCATCTGGCCACCAAACAGCCACCTGAACATGTCTGAGTTAAATAACCAAGGCAAATAAATTATTACAGTTTTTTTTTCAGATGGAGAATGGAGGGAGACACCATAATACATAAATCAGTCTGTGGAATACTTTCCCCAGAAGATTCCTGGCTGGTGTAGACATTTGTAGGAAGTGTTAACTACAGTAAGTCTGGAACTTCTGTTACATTTTTGGGTATAAAACTTCATGCTTCAAGGTTTAAGCCAGTAACATGCAGGGGGCAGGTTCTCTTACCAGTGCACAGTCAAATTACTTTATACACTACTGGAAGGCACTTACATACTACAGCAGTGGTACTCAGTGGTCTTGTCCAACAGGCTGGATGGGCAGGGCCCAGTCTCTCTACAGGTCAGATCCAGCTGGTGGGCACAATCTAGTATGGGAGGGCACAGCAGGGATCCATCCAGCCATGTGTATGGGGTGGCAGGGAGTAGCCCAGACCCGGTCCAGCCACACAAGGGAAGGGGGCTTAGTCTGGTTCTAATCCTGAGGGCAGGAAGGGCATAGCCACAGCCCCAGTCAAATGCAGACAGAAGGGGGCACGGCCCAGCCCTGATCCAGCACATGGGACTCTGGCTGCAGGGAGAGGTGGCAGTATTAAAACCATTGTTGCTTCTTCATCACCCAATTTCCTGTCTCTTTGGGAGCTCTGCAGACCACATTTCAAGGCTCTGTGGGCCAGAGGTTTAATTATCCCTGTACTATAACAATGAGGACAGTATAAGAATCTACGTAGAACAGGACAGAATACAAGTTTTTCTGAAACAACTTATAACTGATCATTGCTGTAGACAGGAAACTGGACTAGAGGGACCACAGATCTAATCCAGTATTAAAATTCTTTTGAGACAAAAAGTTAATCAATTTGTCCAAGCCCAGACAGGCAGGAGTTAGAGTTGGGAAATGAAGCCAGATCTGAGTCCCAGTCCAGTAACTTAAACACATACCTATCCTCCCTCAGTAGCATAAGTCCTTGAAAGAGTCTGATCAAACTTTTCTTTGGTCCAGGAAGTCACTGAAACAGCCTGAGGGTTGTGTTTGAAAGTTGAGATACTCTATCTGTCCTGCAAGCAGTGACATTTAAATTTTCTAACAGCTTTTATTATAAACCTCAGTGACTTGCCATCTTAAAAATCTTACCTGTAGAGCCACTGTTATGGGTCAATAGATATAGATGTACCTGATATTTTAAAGCTTCAATATTTCCAGTGAAAGTCTTAAAAACCCACAAAACTGAATCAACTATATAGTGGAGGTTTATAAAAAAAATTTAGGGCAAGTTTTCAGTTGGTTTAATAATAAGAGAAAAAATAAGCCTCCCAATTTCAAAGTACTGTAGATAAACAAATTCAACTGCTCTTACCTTTTGTTGGACTCTGGTTCTGATCTATAAATCCCTTCAAGTCTCCATTTGTGGAAGCTACACCAACCTGAACAAAACATTTTAGAAGTCTTAAAATATGGTAATATGTATATGTATATTTATATTTGCCACTATACAAACAAGAGCACTTTTAAAGAGGTAAGCTTGCATCCTCAAATGCTTACAAATCATTTATCTGCTGATTTGTAAATGGTAATCCAAAATAAAATACAAAAATATACAAAAAGGAGTAAGATACTGTTTTAAGAATATGAAACTGCTGGTTGCATAAATTGGACAGGGGAAGTGGGGCACTAGCCCTGGGTGCCAACTATTAGGATATCTTTGCCATAGCAGTACAGCCCTGTGCTGCCCCTGCCCAGCCATAGGAGCCAGGCAGGGCATCTGACCTTGCACCCAATAACATATCTGGGGGCCAAAGGGTGAGCATAAAGGGGTACCTTCTACCCCTAGGGTGTCTCTGCCACAGCAGGTGCATCTCTGTGCTCAGTAGCATATTTAGGGGAACAGGGCACCAGGAACAGCTCTCAGGAGACTCAGCTATAGGGTTGCTGCTGCCTGAGCCAACACTACTATAGCACCAGGGACAGTGACAACAGCAGCAGCAGCAGCAGCAGCAGCAGCAACTGCCTTCACCGCAGAGAGCAATAAGCAGGTAAGACAGCTTTCTCTCTCCCTTCCCCTCATGCCCCCACTCTCCAGTGGTCAGCATACCCCTCATTACCCAGCCACTGAAGGAACTCATTACTCCTCTGGAAATATGCTCCAAAGCTCTGGAATGAAGCTCCAAAAGCTAGAGTTCCCTTCAAGCTACTTAATGTATTATTTTGTTCACCAGCTGGATACATCATTTCATCCTCAGTCTTGGGATTTACTTCTATTACAGTAGTGCCTAGAGCCTCATGGACCAGGATCCCACTGTTCTATTCAAGGACAAAACAAAAAGATGAGACATAATGAATCTGGTTTCCAACTTTCACTTGCAGTCATTTTGGTTTTTTTGTTTCTCAATTAAAATCTATTCCAATACATTTCAGAGCACTCCCAAGTGCTTTCAACTTGGAAAGAAATAATTGGAAAAGGGTATTTAGATTGAGATTCTCACAGTATTTCAATTTTTTAAATCCTCAAACTTGGAAGGAGATAAGGTTTTAATTGAGAGCTGAGCCACACACTTAATTTGAGTGGTATTAAAGTCATCTGGCCCCAAAAGACAGATATGGAGTACAGGGCTAGTTCATGGGCTGGTTTGGGCCCACAGACAAGCCCTGCACACCAGAAATAGTGCATGCCCTTGGCTGGCCCCATGAGCCACACGCAGTATATGCCTTGGCCCTACCTGCTGCACCAGTTCAGGGCACGCTACATGCAGTACACACGGCTGGTCTGTCAATCCAATCCAGACTGGCCCTGGATCTAACATGCAGGGCTAGGCCAGTCTGGCATGGGCACTGAATGCAGCACATGCCCTAGACCAGGTCCTGCATACTGCATGCACCAAACAGGCTCCATGTACCACATGCACCATGGACTGGATCATAGGACTTTGCAGGCTGTATCTTTGATACCTCTGCTTTACCTGCAAAGGATTCCTTAAGACAGTCTGAGCTTACTTATGTCCAACTTGCACATGTCTATAGGAGATGGCTTAACAGCTTCTAGATAAGGTATATTTGTCAATAAGATTGCCTCATTATGGGGGAGAGAGGTTTAAGTTTTAAAAAGCAAGGATTTCTGCCCTGCCTTCTACTTTGGATACAAATTCTTTTTTAAGGCAGCTTCATCTAATGGGCAAGTACTGAATAAGTCCCAAATTATCCATTTGGATATAATCTTAGTAACATACTTTGGGTTTTTAGGCAAATGAAAAAAGAGTGTACTCCTTGCCCTCAGAACTGGTGGTTGCGCCAGAGGAGAAAGCAGTCCTATTTAATCAATTCTTCACCTCCATTTTCTTGGGCAGGGACCGGGACTTCCCCACTGTGATGCAAGACGGACTTGAGGGGAAACGCCTCCAGACCTCAGGTTGGGGCGGACTGCGTTAGAGAGCTTCTGGAAGGGCTGGACGCGTTCAAATCAGCGGGTCCAGATGCTCTCCACCCTAGGGTGTTTTGGAAGCTAGCAGGGGTTATTGCAGGGCCATTGGCACGGCTTTACGAGTGCTTGTGGTGCTCGGGCCAGGTGCCAGATGATTGGAAGATAGCCAACGTGGTCCCCATCTTTAAAAAAGGGAGAAGGGAGGACCCGGGCAACTATAGGCACGTCAGTCTTCCCTCAATCCTAGGGAAACTCTTTGAGAAGATCATCATGGAGCACATCTGTGATGGGCCGGCCGCAGAGATGATGCTCAAGGGCAACCAGCAGAGTTTCATTAGGGGCAGGTCATGTCAGACCAACCTGATTGCCTTTTATGATCAGGCCACAAAAGCCTTGGATGCAGGTGTTGCCGTGGATGTAGTCTTTCTGGACTTCAGCAAGGCCTTTGACACCATCTCCCACCCCATCCTCATTAACTGATGCCTACACAGTCAGATGGATTGCAGATTGGCTGAA
>NW_017728910.1:33198876-33204321 GCF_001723895.1 Crocodylus porosus | reverse complement strand
GTCGTACTCAGAGGGTGGTGGTGGACGGGTCATATTCGACCTGGGGAGAAGTAGGCAGCGGAGTCCCCCCGGGCTCGGTCCTGGGGCCTGCGCTGTTCAATTTCTTTATCAGCGATTTGGATGACAGGGTGAAAAGCAACCTGTTTAAATTCACTGACGATACCAAAATTTGGGGTGAGGTGAGCATGCTAGTAGGGAGGGAAAGACTGCAGCAAGACCTGGATAGGTTACAGGGGTGGGCTACCAAAGACAGGATGCATTTCAATACTGACAAGTGCAGGGTGCTGCACTTGGGAAACTCCCTTCTTGAGAGCATGGAGGTAGGAAGGGATCCCGGAGTCATTACTGACTCCAAGATGAACATGGGCCGACAATGCGAGGTCAGGGTTGGCAGCACTAACTGGACATTGTTGTACATCCACAGGTGCATCTCAAGCAGGGACAAGAAGGTGCTCCTCCCCCTCTATGTGATGCTGGTCAGGCCACAGCTGGAGTACTGCATCCAGTTCTGTGCGCCCCACTTCAGGAGGGATGTGGACAACATTGAGAGGGTCCAGAGGAGGGCCACCCACATGATATGGGGACTACAGGGTAGACCCTACAATGAGACTGTGGGACCTGAACCTGCTCAGCCTTCACAAGAGAAAGCTGAGGGGGCACCTGGGGACCATCTATAAACTCACTAGAGGGGGACTAGAAGGGTTTGGGAGAGACCTTGTTTCCCCTAGCAACGCATGGCATAACAAGGAATAACAGCCACAAGCTGTTGGAGGGTAGGTTTAGATGAGACATCCGTAAGAACTACTTCACAGACAGGGCGGCTAGGATCTGGAACCAACTTCCAAGGGAAGTGGTGCTGGCTGCTACCCTGGGGGTCTTTATGAGGAGGCTTGATGCCTACCTAGTTGGGATCATTTGAGCCCAGTTTTTTCTCCTGCCCAGGCAGGGGGTCAGACTTGAAGATCTACAAGGTCCCTTCCAACCCTATGGTATGATTCTATGAACTTAATGTAAATTTCTGAGAAAATACATAAAGGGCAAGGAAGGATATAGGCTTTATTTTAAAAAAGTAAGATCATGCAGATAGTCTGACTTTCTGGTGGTTCTTCAAGTTACATATGGAAATATTTTACAGAGGACCCCACATGTAGCAAAAAAAACTGTAGCTACATGTAAAAAACAATCATTTGGGCCAATTTTTTCTGGGATTCTTTCTTCTTGCTAAAGCATTTCAATCATTTCCAAAAATTAGATCATCATATGAAGCTTAAGTGTGTACAATATATATAAAACTATTTAGTTGAAAAGTTCTGGAGGTAAGAAAGAGAGCTAATTTTCCCACGGCATGGTATTTCATGGCTCATTACCATCATTTATAATTTTTCCCTGCATTGTCAACACATGATAATATTCTGAGAAGTTCCAATTTGCATATCCTCTGTACAGAGTTCCAGACTTCATCAGCTAAACTCAAAGAAGATATTGGCCCTGCTCCATCTCAACCGAGTAAGTTCTATGTGGGAACAGAGCAGGGTTTCTTCTGCAGTTGCTCTTCCCAGTATTTGGGTACTGCAGCATCAAGCATTAGAACTGTGAGCAGGAAGGCTAAAAGCACAGAAAAGACTATAGTTTCCTCCTCCTGGCTCACGTCTAACCTGAGGAGGAGAAACAAGAGCCTCCCTCACCCAAGTATGGGGTAGTAACGAGGGTGCTTGGAGAAGAAAAATGGAGCACACTCCTTAAAGAACCAGAACTCATTATTCCACATATCCCGGCTGTCTAGCAAGTAGCTGTGAAAGTCACTAACAATACATGCATTTCCCTCACCCTCCAGTGCAGTGAGGGCCAGCCTTTCTGGCAGTTGTGCCACAAATTAGTTTTGCAGCTTCCCCAAGTGCCACTGTGAGCCCCTTCCCCTGCCCTGTGCTCCCTACCTGATCTGCTACTCTGCAGTCTGTTCCCATGCCCAAGCTGCTACCACACTGCCCATCTCCTGATCTGCCACATGCCACAGAGGCTGTCTATAAATTGTCCACATCTGGGTTAGCAGACGTTCTTAAATAAGACACCTTTAGAACCACTAGTTATACTAGTGGGGATCAATACAATTCCCAAAAATGAAATATATTGGGGGGAGTGGGAGGGGCAAGTTTAAGGTACATAGAAAACACTACTTCGAAGAACACTGCGACCGCAAAGTCAAGATTTCAAAAGTAAGGAAATACCAGAATTAAGGTTGCCCAGGCAACTTGATTTAACTGTTCTGTATGTATCACAAGGCATACATACATTAAATAATTATGTAATATTCCCCCCCCCCCCCATAAGAACCCCACCTCATAGCAGGGCAGCAGGAGGACCAGAAAGAAATGGGAGCAAGATTAGAGAGAAATAGCAAGACCACCTTGACTAGCTAGAACTGAAGAGGGGAAGAGACAGAATAAGGGTTAGGAACACTAAATACGGATAAGAGCCAGAAGTACTGTTAAGGAGGCAAAAGGCAGGAATCACTGTCCTTGGGAACAATACCTGACCATTTAAGATTTATTTATGCTTGAATTCTTAACTCAGGCTCTACAATTGTTTGTTTTTCCTATTGCATCAGTTATACATTTCAACAGAACACTGAAGGCACTCTACAATTTGTGGACAATAGCATAGGCGTTTCCTGTACGAAAACTTTGTTCATTTACATTCTTATTCTTTATAAAGATTATGAATTTAGACCATTTAGTACTGATGGAATGGGGCAAAGAACAGTTGAAATGATTTTGCATTTAATATTTGTTAATAACAAAGAAATAAGCTAGCTATAAAGGAAAATTGGAATGACAACTTGAAAAACTCAAATTATTTAGCATTATAGCAGAAGCTTAGTGATGCATGTAAAGAGTGCCCACATTCAGGACAACATTTCATCCTTAACCTCTCAATGAAATACTCCCATGAGACAGGTGTTTTCATCTCAACAATTATAATCCCTGTGAAAGTAACACCATTTGGATGTAGTCTACAGGTTTGCCCACTGTCTGTACATTTAGAGACAATGAGTAAAAATTCAGGCTAAAAATGCCTGCCTGAAAAGTCCATAAATAAATTTAAGCCATCTGTGAAAAGAATCAAGCTCTAGTTGCTTTGTGAACCTCCCTCTGCAGAAAAAACTGGACAGCTGGAGCTTGATCAAAGCATAGATAAGAGAAGAGCAACACCACCTCCTGTCTAAGCAGGAGCACACCACCCTGTAGGAAAGCTTCACAGCGCTTTGTAGACTGCTCCTCTTGCCAAGTATGGCTGCTGTTTCCAGTCCTGCAATTCTGCTAGGTTGCAGATAAGCTTTTTTGGAGTCCATACTGGAATGGCAGGGGGGTAGGGGCAGCACATGGTGCCAGGAACAGCTGGAGATATGTGCTGGTGTGCATTTAGTAAGGGACCCCTGTAGCGAGGGTAGCAGTGTAAAACTATTGCTGCAGTCACACAGGGTTACCAACACTTTTTAAACCAACAGTAAAAATGCATCTGTAAAAGTTTTTTGATCGTCAATTAAAAACAAAATTCTTGGGTTGGCAACCCTGTTAGTCCATATCCAGAATTTATAACAGCCTGAAAAATCAAACTGAACTTGACAAAGAAAGAGAAATCAGCTCACCAGGAACTTATCTGAACTAGTTTATTTATTCCGTCAGACAATGAAAATGATGAGTTTGGTACCATGTTGTGATGCTGCATTACAAGCAGAGGCACATTACAGCGTTCTAGTATGAGGATTTACAAGTCCCAAATAATTTTAATATCCATGACAACCACACACACACACAAAAAAAGGGAGTGCTTCTGAAACTTCCTTCATCCACACACAAACAGTATTCAAGAAGAAGTGAAACCCCCCTAGGAAAAGAGTGTGTGGCAATCCAGCAGAGGAGAAATGCTCCACCAATTTACCATAAAAAATTAAGGAGTTTGCAAACTTTAAATAAATATTCAAAGCTGAGCAAAGCAGAAAGTATCCTTTCAGTCAATTCTTTCAGTGCCCTGTGGTTTACAGGGCAGTGTCATCTGTCCTGCATCCCAGCTCAGAAAGATGTACTGCTGTAAAAAGCATGCATCTCTGAAGCGCAGAGGCCGCATAAAATTCTTCATAAACCTCTGAAGCAAACAAGCCACTTTGAGAAACTTTCACAGCAAGCTTTCAAAAAAATGTTTCATCTATGAAAGGAAGGTGCATTTTATAAGTATAACTGCATTTACCTTTTGCACACAACTTTTAAACTACTTTAGTCAGAAGCATGAACAAGTCATTCAATACAACTTACTGATTGGATCATATCATATAGTTTCCCTATGTGACATGCAAGATTCACAAAACCATTATCATTTGTACCCTTAGAATAAGTGAAAAGGTGCATGCTGTGAAAGTGAATTTATATCCATCAAATATTTAAAAAGTGAAAGTATTTGATCTCTCAAAGGAGCTAAATCTGCACAAACAAGAAGCTTTTTTTCCTCTTTTGGAGTTTCAAATAAGAGGGTTTTTAATTACAGTTTAACTTGTTTCTAGTAATTTCTGCAAATACCAGAGAGAATTATAAACACACATAAGCCAAAGAAATAATTCAGGCTATAGAGAAAGGTGTATTCTTCAAGCGCTTAACACTGCAGGAAGCAATAACACTATCCCAGTGATACTTCTGCGGTCTGTAAGGCAATTTCATGTATTTTGGCATCCGACAATGGAAAATTTACCAAAATGATTTCTAATGACTGAAGACATGATAGTTGGGACCCAAGTCACAGTGAGACAAAAACTTTTGCAGTGCAGAGCCAATTTCATGGGCATTTTGCAATGGTCCCGACCTTCACTACTGATTAGCGGAGAGTACTTACACTCAGTCTGTCAATACTGCCGTGTGTGTGTGTGTGTGTGTGTGTGTGTGTGTGTGTGTGTGTGTGTGTGTGTGTGTGTGTGTGTGTAAGTCTGCAAAAAATCATGGCCAATGCTGTTTTTGGCAGTTTCCACAAAATCTGCAAAACCATGATTTAGGTAGGTCCCCAACGACAGAGTTGTACCTTACATATTAACTCTATTACAGATGTGTTGCAAAACCTTTTGGTAGCCTGAGCTCACTTCAGTCAGATGTTGTGAAAGGACATGCACAGAGCAGCTTTGCCTAAGTACATATATTTACTTTTTAAAAGTAAAAATCAAGGAACTTGTCTACACAGGCAAATACTTTGAAATAACAGCCTTGCAGCAAGTTTCCCACTGAATACTCATTTCAGGCCGAGGCTATGACTATGGAGAGTTCACTAAGCATAAGGGCACGTTTCTACACACGATCTTTGCGACGGTCAACCTGCCAGACTTGTAGCATTACTAGTTTCATAGTTTCTAGGGTCGGAAGGGACCTGAGCAGATCATCTAGTCCAACCCCCTGCCATGGCAGGAAA
>NW_017728910.1:33196681-33198286 GCF_001723895.1 Crocodylus porosus | reverse complement strand
GAGTTCCCCAGCCTGTAGGTATGGTGCTGGTTCTTCCTCCCCAGGTGCAGCACCTTGCACTTGTCAGTGCTGAATCCCATCCTATTCTCATCCATCCACCTCTGTAACCTGTCTAGGTCCGATTGCAGCCTATTCCTCCATTCTAGCATGCCCACATCCCCCCACATCTTAATGTCAACAGCAAGTTTGAACAGGGTGCTATTTACCCCCTCGTCCAAGTCACTGATAAAGATGTTGAACAGTGCGTGCCCGAGGACCGAGCCCTGCAGAACCCCACTGCCCACATCCCTTCAGGTCAAAAATGACCCATCCACTACCACTCTCTGGGTGCAGCCCTCCAGCCAGTTGTTGTTCCAGTCTTGATCAAGTAAAAAGGATCTTTAGGATAACAGTAGCTGGGCTCTTGGATGGGGATGGATAAGGACTTTTTTTTTTTTTTTTTTTGGGGGGAAGAGGAAGGGATCTGGAATAGCTTCCCAAGGCAAATGTGCAGCATTCAAACTCTGCAACCAAAAGCAGTTTAGCCAGAACTGGACGAGGCAGGTGCCCCTATTCTGGGCCCACACATACACTTGACTACTATTCTTATTTGCAGCATACCTGGTGGTAAGTTAGTTTTGCTGTCAGTTAGCCTCTACGCACTGTTCATGTCTGCCTCACTTCTCGAAACCCCTCTCCCAGCAGGTGATGTTTGAGACAGTTTTCATCCAGGGATATTCTAAAGTGATCTGGGCTAATTTGCCAACAGTTGCCTCTGTATCTTAAATAGACCTCAGCCCATCCTCTTCAGTCAGCAGGTAACAAAAGATTCCTTTTTACAGCTGGAGGTCAGATACTCCCAACAGCTTGGAAAAAGTTTCTCCTTCTTCCATCGTAGGTAATGTAAATCAATATTCAACTCAGGCTCTCAGCCCGATACAATATTTACATTAATTCTTTGCAGGCGGCAAATCAGACCAGGGGCCTTAAAAGTATAAACACTTTTATTACAGTTTGTTTGTTTACTCCATCTTAATGCACAGGAACTTCTAAGAGGCCAGTTGGCAATGCTGCCAGACCACACGCTGATAAAGAGCATCAAAACTGTGGCTTTGAAAAGGCACAAAATGCAATAAGGAACCCTGGTTTAACTTGAGACACCCCTCAGAACGTGCCAGTTCTTGGCTTTCACTCTTTTTGGCAAATGAATGGATTCAAGGGCGGTGGTAGAACTTAGGCAAACTTACAAACCAGTAAGATTATCTCAGCAGCTACACTTTGCACAGATCAAGGAATAGGAACAATTTATTTATTCTTACCTCACAAAAGGAAGCTTTCAAGCAAGAAAGCTAAAACAGATCCATGATTTGGACCTATGAAGCCTGAGAAGCAGAGCAAATCAGTAGTTGGAAAGGTATAGCTCCATTAAGAAAACTCAGGGCATTTGATACCTATATGACTATGTAAAATATTATATACTGTTATAAGATCACACAGAAAGAGTAACAGAACTGTTGTAATTAAGTCGGGCTTTAAACTAGGCTCGTCGGGGGAAAGGGAAGATGAGGGCGGAGGAAACATCAGACTGCCAGACCAAACAGCACCCACAACTACAGCCCAGCCCAG
>NW_017728910.1:33180635-33196670 GCF_001723895.1 Crocodylus porosus | reverse complement strand
TCTTTCCTGCCATGGCAGGGGGTCGGACTAGATGATTTGCTCAGGTCCCTTCTGACGCTAGAAACTATGAAGTCAGGCCCCTGAATATAAGCTCATAGGTTTCTTTATGAAAGCTAAAAAAAAAAAAAAAAAAAGTATGCATACTCCCTCTTTCCAAATAACCTCATAACAGTCTCCCATTATGCCACACAGCCCAACATGGGAGAAACTAGTTCCCCAATTCTGGACTTTATCAGGGTGCTACTTGGGCTTTCAAGACTCACACAGCACAGGGGAACTTGTTCCCTGCTGCTGGAATCCATTGGTGCACCTTTCACCCTGGGTGCCTGTACTCTTACAGACAAGCCATACAGCCCAGCATGATACCACAACTTAGGTCAACACCCTGCGCAACTGCCATTCTGATCCCCTTCCCCTGCCCAATTTGCTGCTCTGCTACTGTGCTACCGGCTCTCTCCCCCTTTTGCTGAACACCACACAGAGGCTGCCCATGCCACCTGTGACACTTGCGTTACAGGATGCCATCCCTGCTTTAGACTGGTGGTTCTCAGGCTCATTAGACTCAAGTCACCTCTCAGAAAATGCCAGCTTTTAGCTTTCACTCACGTTTCGCTTATGGACAAAATAATAAAGAGGTTCTTCCATTACAAAGAATTCAGAAAGACCTTATTGAATAAGAATGCTTTTGATACTACAGATTTCCATTTCAAAGCTCTGGATTAATCCTATGAATCATGTGAAAGTTTGGACACTTAACAGTGCTTATGTTGTGAGGCATCCTTAAAAGGACCTCATGGCACCCTAGGGTGCTGCAGCATTCTAGTTGAGCATCACTGTCTTAGACTGTCCTTGACCCAAGTAAGTGCTCCATCTCTCCACGCTAACTTGAATCTGCCAGCTCATCTGCCAAAAGTAACCTGAGAATCCTCCTTTCCCTAAGGGACAACTAAGGCGAAGCTCTCTCTATAGCAGCCTAAAAGCATAACTTTGCTAAAAATACCCACAGAGACCACTAAACAGAGATTAGAGGAGCATGTGATGAGTTCTTCTCTTGAAAGACTGACTGTTTTGAGACATTCTCTCAGCTTCCCTCATTTTTCCTTCCTAAGAGTTTCTACCCAAAGCTTGACTTTCACAAAAGAAGGGCTATAGACAGTCTCCTATCCCACCCCACTCCCCAAGGTCAGGGAAGGCATTTATGACCCACTCTGGATAAGGCTCAGACAAGTAGGGTGTCCAGTAATGAGTAAACGTGGATTCTTTTCTGTCCAGGCTGCATTTTTCATAAAGGTAATATTGTTAAACCTAGACTTATGGGCCTGGAGACCAACAGCAACATGGAAATTACTATCTAATAAGACAGCAGTTCTCAACCTTTTGCACCTTACGTTCCACCTACATAAGGTCATAAAAATCCTGGTCCTACCAGTTATTGGGGGAGGGGGGACACACAGGGGGAGTGCTCCCCAGAGGCCAGTCAAAGACTGGGAGGGAGGTCCCCCAGCAGCCAATTAAAATGCACAAAATGTGAAGCTGGGAGTCCCGCCATGGCACTTCTGGTTTTGCTGCTACAATCTGAGTCCTACCAGTTGAGAAACTCTGTAATAGGACACAATCCACATCGGCAGCTGGGGACAACATCTCTTCCAGTTCTAGGTGTGGCAAGAAGTCTATGCCATTATTATACCTTCCCAAGTTGGACATAAAGCTATAGCTTTTCCAGTGCTGCTGCCAGTCTCAATCACAATTTACAGTCCTCGGAACACTGTATAAACTACTGTCTGTGCTGACACTGCTGGCAGGAAAGAGCCCCACGCCCCTAAAAAAACAGAATAGAGTTAGGGTTGGGTGCAAACGCCCTCCAGTGTGCTCTCCTTCCTCTAGTCTTCTAGACTGATGTTGTTGGCAGGGAGTAGCCCTGAGCCCTTTGAGTGCACTGGGGACAGGGGCATCACATATACAAGTCCCAAGGGATTTTGCAGCTGGAGTGCAGCTTAAGTTCTTCCCAAGAACGACTGATGCATAAAAACCATCCAAGCCTGAGCACTTGAGGGAGGGCCTGGTCCCATATACTACAATTAAGTGCTATTTGTTTACTCTAAAATTGCATATTTAGCTCACAGATCATATTCAGCAAGGTGTTTAGACAAAACACTTGGTGAATAAGGGAGGTATAGGGGAATATCTGGCTTTCCCTCTGTTATTCCACATGGATAAGCAGGTAGACATGGAGAATCTCAGTGACCAAGACAAAGGGAATCCTTTGCTTGAAGAGTAGAGACTAGCAACCTGAAAACTCCTTCCTCTCCCATCACCCCCCACCCCTTCTTTAAACATGCTCTAATGCAAACAGCCAGGAGTCTTGGATGCAGCAGTTCTCTGGCATTTGTCAGTTTGCATCAAAGTCACCATGTGACAATTAAACATGAACTTCAACTTTCACATCAGACTACATTATAACTAAACCAACAGGACAAGAATCTTTGTTTATGAAGTCAACCTAACCAAACAGGCATGCCAAATTTTGTGATGATCAAATCCTTCGGGGGGGGGGGGGGGGGGAGAGACAGGAGCAATATCCTGAGATAACCCTAAGGTAGCTTCATCAGTTTCACAACTCGGTTCTCACATTTACATTATTAAATGATTCCTAAAGTGGTTCTCCAACTGAAGCAAGCTGCTTTTGATATAAAGTGACCACCAGAGGGTCTGCTGTAGAGTAGCAAAAATAGCATTTCATTCACCAAGTAGAAATTTAATGAAAGCACACTCAGCTCAGGTACATCAGGCATGGTGCTCAGCCAGGAAACATGTCAATCTTATGATTCTGTACTGGATGCCTCCTTTGAATTGTGGATAGAAGGCACAAGGACAACTGCTAGGGTTCTAAACATACCTGGACCATATTCAGAGGAAGGAATAAATAAATACAGAAATCCATCAAGTTCTCACAGGCCAGGAGGGGGAACGTGGCATCAGGGACACACAAGCAATGGTAGAATAAATAAGGCTTTTCAGTTAAAACTCTGGAAGTTTGAGTCTCAGTGGGAAGATTTAGTTTGATGCAAATTCAGCCGTTGCAGTGAAGCAGGAAGTTCTAAACCATCTGCCTCATCTACCCGCCATTACAGTATACATCTGGCTTCATGTTATCCTCTTAGTCTAGATCCCAGGGGTCATTTTCATTCATAGGCTTTGCATTCCAATTTGTTACATTTAGGACTCAAGCTACACTTCCAGAAAAAGCAAAAGTCCATCTGCTTAGCAATACAGATCACTGAACAAAATACTCCGAGTGTTCTACTCTGTGCACGAGACTCCCTCTACTACCATACAGGACTGCTAAAAAGTTACTATCCTGCTTTTGAAATACTTTTACAAGACTGGACCTAGATATCCAAGACAACAGCCTTCCTTCAGCAACCTGAGCTTCCTGAGACATCTATGTTTAACCAAAGCAACCGAACTGTCAGTTCGCTGGAAAAAGGCTTGAGCTAGAGATAGAAATCACTGCAGCTTAACTCTGACTACAGAACTTACTCCAAGAGGAAGACATAAAACAACCAGAAATCTAACTACTTTTCAGAACCAAAACGCAAGACTCCTTTTGGTCCATGTTAACACACAAAATATTGGAGATGTACTCATATCCCCTGGGTGATACAGTTGTTCATACAGGAGCTCCACATGGACTACAGTCACATAGCCAGAAGTAACTGGCAGATTTTTCCGGTACGAAAAATGTAGTATTTGTTGTAGGCTTACATACTTACATTTTTTGCCGTCATGTCAGACAATATTGCTTTCTCTTCAGTAAAACCATCAAATATCCTTTTTCATCTTCAAGAAATCTTCAGAAAGACCATCCTATTAAGAAGTCAAATTGTAGCACCTCAGTTAGAATGCATTCCTCAATAACATATCACTAATTTAGTGCATTACTTTACAGACTGTATACACACATCTTTAAGTGGTGAGAAGTTTCAATAAATTAAACAAAAATATCACCTTCAGTCACATTTTACTAAAGTACTAGGCATTCAGAATACACAAAAGACTTGAGATTCCAGGTGTCTGACATTACAAAAATGCAAAACACATTTAATATTTTCAGGCCATCTTTTTAAGATTGAAGTCTTCAAGAATAGGTTCCAATCAACCCAGTTATGACATTGACTCCTTACTAAAAGCCTAAGCTGGAATGAACTCGTATGTTCATGAGAAGAACCATATATATGAGATAATGAAGACAACCTAAAAAGTTTTGAACTCTTTAGGAAGTCTTCATTATCTCATACATGGTTTGTCTCATGAAGATAACAGATACCATTGTTTCTGGAAATACCTGTCAAAGCTTCCAGCAGTTCAAGAACGTTAAATCACAAAAAACCTCAACTGATTAAAATATCCTGCTTTGTGAGCACTAATTTATAGCGAAGATGAAATTTACACTGCCAATTTTCTGAAGTGATATTGGTAATGGGAAACTATTCCTACATAAGACAGTAAAGACTTCCAGTAAACATGCAAATATGTTGTTCTACCTTTAACACATTCACAGAAAAATCCATTGGACTTCTTTTTTAAAGACAACAGTTTTTGGTTGTAGGCTACAGACAATGCTCTGTTGCATGTGATCATTGCATTGTTCGCGTAGGTTCCTAACCAAGTTACAGGACCGCCACCTAACTCAGGAGGTGCACAGTCCCACCAGAGGAAATGGCTTGCTGGACCTGGTCCTGGCCACAGGCAACAACCTGGTGAAGGGACTGCAGGTGCTCGACGACCTGGGTGATAGCATCCATTGCCTACTGGAATTTACCATGCAGCACAGGGTGTCAAAGGCCTGCAGCAAGACAGCAGCGGGCTTCAGGAGAGCGGATTTCGACAAGGTAAGGAGACTAGTTGGGGAAGTACTGAGGTCCCAGAGGGGAGGGGAGTTGAGAGTCCAAGAAGAGTGGTTGTTCCTTAAGAAGACAATCCTCCAAGCCCTAAGCGTGACAATCCCCATGCAGATCAAAGGGGGCAAGAGTACTCTAAAGCCCCCATGGCTCACCAAATGCATCCACAAATGCCTTGATGAGGAATGGAAAAAGTAAAGAAGTATATATGTGTCAAGGCAGGATGGAGGATGTGGGTGAAGGCCGAGCGGGAACACCACAGCAGCCTTCAGAATAAGCTTATCAGGAAACATCTTGAGAAAACTCACCTGGTTCAGCAAGACACCAGGATGAGTCACTGTCAGACTACCAAGAGTATGTTACAGGGCGGGCAGATCTGTATGTGACTTATCAGTATATAAAGAAGTCTGTGCTTTGCTCTCGTTGAGAATTAGCTGCCCCTTGCTTTTTCTCCCATGGCCATGCAAAATAAAGCGCTTGATAGCCAAACAGTAATCCTATCTGAATTTCCACTTCATCTTGGGGGCTCGTCCAGGATGTGCCCTCACACAGGCCGCCCTGAGTAGGACCCTTGTCTCAGATCTTCAACTCCATTGCTCCAAGAAGGTTATCCTCAACTCGGTTCTTCAGCTCTGTGGCCTCAACACCCCGGACCCTGATCTACCATCCATCTGTTTGGCTCTGGAAAAATCCCTGGCCAGGGTGAGTACCTGCCTGTTTCGGTGTCAATAAGTCCTAGGCGTGACAATGGGTAGTGGGACCTCTGAGGTCCCGCCACGGGATCCCGCCTGGTTTATGTATCTGAAATATGGGCCCCAGTCAACACAGTACTTAATTAAATGGAACCGGTATACCAATGTGGCCCCATTGTGACAGGTGACCCCAAATGTGCTGGTCCCTAGATGAGTCATGGGATCATCATATCCTCAAGCATCTCTGAGAATTTGGAAAGCAAGCACCCTGTTCAAATGGAAGCCTGGTACCTATGGGAAGACGAGTCCGAAAAATGCCACAAGCGCTCCCTTGTGGCTTCCTATAAGGATAATGAAGAAAAATTTAAGCAGCAAAAGCCAGAAGAACATCCTGCCAACTACTATTCTCGCCTGGTCCAAGCCTTTAAGGCACATTCTGGCAATCAGGACCCAGAAACTAGCCTCCCTGCCATGATTATTCAGACCTTTGTTTTAGGGCTGTTACCTAGGATCTCTGAGGCCCTGCAAAACACTGTGATTGGGTGGGAAACTAAACCCCTCACTGAAGTTTTGGCTGCTGCCACTCGTTTCTATACTAGAGCGCAGCAGCAAAAATCAAAGGCTCAGGACAAACTGATGGCTTTGCAAATCAGAGATCTCCAGGGTGGTGCCAGACCCCGGTGCCCTCCAGGACCATTTTGCTCGGCCCGACCACCCGGTCCCTCTGCCATTCCCACTGATGTCTGCAGCTACTGTAAGCAAAAAAGCCATTAGAAGAATGAGTGCCCAAATAAACCTTGGGGGCCCCCACTCAGCTAGTACCCGTCCATTTCAGCCACGTGCCCACCGAGCTCCACCGCCCGGACCAGCTCCTCTCCAGTCCCTCAAAGTTGAAAATCAGTATTAGGACAGCCAAGACGACCCAGAGACTCTAGCCCCTTTACATTCTACCTTTTCCGATGCTACGATACCTGTTACTGTGGGAGGACAAACTGTTCCCTTTCTTGTCGACACCGGTGCTTCTTTGTCTATGCTTAGATCCAGTTTTGTTTCTAAGGTTCCCATTTCTGGTAAAGTAATCACTGCTGTAGGTATTGGGGATCAGCCCATTGACCACCCCATTACACAGCCACTTTCATTTACCTTGGGTCCCCTTACTGAGCAACATGTCTTTTTGCTGAGTCCTTGCACCTCCAAGTCTGTTGGGGCGAGACCTCCTCTGCAAATTGTGGGCAACAGTTCACTGTTCACCAGATGGGGTCTTCCTCATGTTACCCCAGACCCAAATTCCTGCCTTCATGATGACACTAAAAGGAACAGGAACCTGAGCCCAATTTTTCGTCGTTGCAACAGGAACTATTGGCTCACCTTCCTGAGTCCTTTTGGTCCCACTCCACAACCTATGTGGGACTTCAAGGGTGCCATCCCAGTTTCTATCAAAGTTAAATCAGGAGCATCTCCCCCATCGATCCTGCAATACCCGCTATCAGTTGCTGCCTCCAGAGGCATTGCTCCTGTAATACAAGGTCTCCTAGAACAGGGTGTCCTTGTACCTACCTGTTTTTGTTGTAATACCCCAATCCTTCCAGTTCGAAAGAAGAAATGTACACCTGAGGGGTTGCCTGTTTATCGTTTTGTCCAAGATTTGCATGCAATTAACTATTTTGTGATTCCCTTGACAGCTGTGGTACCCAACCCCACCAATGTACTTTCTCAAATACCTGCTTCCACTCTATTTTTCCATGGTGGATCCCTGTATTGCCTTTTTTTCCCTATACCAGTTCACCCTGACTCTCAGTATTTATTTGCTTTTACTTACCAGGGCCGGCAATACACCTTTACCCATCTGCCCCAAGGTTTCCGTGACTCGCCCACATTATATAGCTAACTTCTCAAGTCTGATCTCGATACAGTCCAATTGCCTCATGATTCTATGCTAGTCCAACACACAGATGATTTGCTCCTCTGTTCTGATACCCTCCCTCATTGCCAAGTTGACTCCGTCGCTCTTTTAGAACAACTTACAGCACAGGGCCACAAAGCCTCCCACACTAAGCTCCAATTCTGTCAGACTTCTATTACCTACCTGGGTTACATCATTTCTCACGGTACCCGTCACCTGTCTCCTGATCATCTTTCTGCTGTTCTTTCCCTCCCACGCCCGCAGACTAAACACCAACTCTGCGGTTTTCTAGGTACTGCCAACTACTGCTGACAGTGGATTCCTAATTACTCTAGACTTTCTAGACCTCTCACCCTTCTCACCTGTGATTCTTCCCTTGACCCACTACCCTGGGAAGACGTCCATGAATCTGCCTTCTGTCAGCTCAAGCAAGCCGTTTCTTCTTCCCCCGCTTTAGGTCTGCCCGATTATTCTAAGCCTTTCACTCTCTTTTGCCACAAGCACCAAGACACTGCCTCTGGTGTCTTGACTCAGCCTTTCGGACCCTCCCCACACTGTCCTATCGCTTACTATAGTGCCTCCCTTGACCCAGGTCACTTCCCAGTTCCCTCTGTGCCATTGCTGCTGCCGCTCTGCTGGTTTCTAAAACTGACAACCTTGTCCTTGGGCACCCCCTTACTGTTGCTGTCCCACACGCTGTCCTCACCCTCCAATGTGGCAGGACTCAGCACTTGTACCCTGGCTGTCTAACCCGCTATGAGGTGGTTCTCCTGGCTGTGGACCATGTGACTTTTGTCCACTGCGATCCTCTCAATCCTGCCTCTCTTCCTTCGCCCTCAGACAGCCAACCCCATGACTGCATTCAGCTTGTGCACTTTGTTTATCTTACCCGTCCTGATCTTTCTGATACCCCTCTGACTAACCCTGACCTCATTTTCTACGTTGATGGCTCCTGTTTGAGATAATTACGGTATTCTCCAAGCTAGCTATGCTGTCTGTTCCAATCACACTGTTACTGAATCCGCTCCTCTTTCTGTTACTAGTGCTCTAGCCGCTGAACTCATTGCTCTCACTCGTGCCTGTCACCTTGCCGTTGAACAATCTGCTAGTATCTATACAGCCTCTCACTATGCCTTTGGTGTCTGCCATTCTTTTGGACAGATCTAGAAACAGCAGGGTTTTCTTACTTCTGCTGGGACTCTCATCTCTCACCATCACCTTATTACTGCTCTTCTGGATGCTGTTCTCCTTCCCTCTACCCTTGCTGTTCTGTGGCGCAAAGCACACACTGCTACTGATGATCCTGTGACTCTGGGAAACACTAGGGCAGACATGGCGGCCAAGACCGCCACCCTGTCAGAACTCTCTGGTCTTTCAGGCCGCTCTCTACCTCTCTTCCCCCATCTCCCCTGACCTTCCCTTTCTCCAGGATGTCACCCCAGACGCCAAAAAGGACACCCGGATCTCCAGGGGCTGCTCTCTCCACTCTGACTCCTTGTGGTGGCATCCGTCTGGTCACCTTGTATCCCCCAGGCCCTGCTATCCCTCTTGGCTCAAATGGCCCACTCAGTGGCCCATTCAGCCAAAGGGGCAATGGTAGCTGAAGCTGACCGCCATTGGTATGCCCCCCATTTTTCAGTGGTATGCCCCCAATTTTTCCATCGTGGCCGCCTATTTTTGGTCGCCAATGCCCACAGTGTCAGCGACACAATCCTGGCTGACCACCCCGCCAGCCACACGCATTCCACAGACATTAGGTCTTTACCCTTTTTCCCCCCCATCTCCAGATAGACTTCATCCAGTTGCCCAGGTTGGGACCCTGGAAGTATGTGTTGGTCAGTCTGCCTTTTTAGCGGTTGGCCTGAGGCATACCCTTGCCAACGGGCTGATGCCCCCACTGTGACCAAAAAGCTTCTTTTTGACCTGCTGCCCTGCTTCAGTCTACCCCTTTCCCTGGACTTGGACTGTGGCTCCCATTTTGTTGGCCAGGTGGTCCAACACGTTTGCAAGGTCCTTTCCATCTGATACCAGCTCCACACCCCAAATCAGGTTACAAGGGTGGGCAGATGAGACTAGGATGGGATTCAACACTGACAAGTGCTAAGTGATGCACCTGGGGAGGAACAACTGGCACCATGCCTACAGGCTGGGGAACTCCCCTCTTGTCAGTACAGAGGCAGAAAAGGATCTTGGAGTCATCATTCACTCCAAGATGAACATGGGATGACAGTGTGAGGATGCAGTCAGAAAAGCCAACCGTACCTTGTCATGAATCCACAGATGCGTCTCAAGCAGGTCCAAGGAGGCAATACTCCCCCTCTATGTGGCACTGGTCAGGCCGCAGTTGGAGTACTGTGTCCAGTTCTGGGCGCTGCATTTCAGGAGGGATGTAAACAACATGGAGAGGGTCCAGAGGAGGGCCACTCGCATGAACAGGGGACAGCAGGGCAGGCCCTATGAGGAGAGGCTATGGGACCTGAACCTGTTCAGCCTCCACAAGAGAAGGCTGAGGGGGGGATCTAGTGGCCTGTTACGAACTAGTCAAAGGGGACCAGCAGGCACTGGGGAAGTCCCTGTTCCCCCAAGCACTACCTGAAGTGATCAGAAATAACGGTCATAAACTGGCAGAGGGTAGATGCAGGCTAGATATCAGGAGGTGCTACTTCATGGACAGGGCGGCTAGGATCTGGAACCAACTTCCAAGAGAGGTGGTGTTGGCTCCTACCCTGGGGGTCTTTAAGAGGAGGCTAGATGTACACCTTGCTGGGGTTGTTTGACCCCAGTATTCTTTCCTGCCATGGCAGGGGGTCAGACTAGATTATCTACTCAGGTCCCCTCTGACCCCAAGAACTATGAAACTAGGGAAGTGGAACAGAAAAAACTTTGATATTAAGCTTCGTTTGGTGAAGACTTGTGAACAAATTGGCCTAAAGTAGCCCAAGGCCCTCCCTTTGGTACTTTTCCAAACCCAAACTTCTGTTCAGAGGTCCTCAGGTCTGACCCCTTTTGAGATTGTTATGGGTTGACCCATGAGGGGACTTGCTGCACCTCCCCCCCAAACACCTGACTCATCCCCATGATTCCTTATTAACCTACTGCCAAGAGCTCACCAAGGCCCTCAAGGTTAAGGCCACAGCGCAACATCAGTCTCTAGATGGTGGCTCGGTTGTCAATCCGGTCCAACCAGGAGATTGGGTCCTGATTAAGGTCCACAAGAGGAAGGATTGCCTGCAGCCTCGGTGAAAGGAGCCTTTCCAGGTTCCGCTAACCACCTCAACTGCTGTGAAAGTTGCCAAGGTTTCTGCTTGGGTCCATACCTCCCACTGCAAGAAGGTAACTGCTCTGATAGAGTGGAAGGCTTCTCTCACCAGCGATATACCTCCAAGATCCAGAGGGTTCCCTGCGAGTGAAGATCAGACAATGAAATCTCGAAAAAACAGCCTGCACAGCTAGCCAAGTTTTACTTGAGGCTGTGAACTTTTGTTCTACGAGCTGAATTGCCTTTAGTAATTTAGTATGAAATCACACTAACCCTTGGGAAGACGCAGATAATTACATAGATTTAGAAACTCCCTAGGGGGTAACACTGTTCTGTATTCTTATGGTCAGTATTTTATTGGTAGTAGTGTGCTGGAGGCCAAAATTTTAGTTAAGGGTAGCCCCTCAAAGTTCCAAGGGATAGCAGCGTTTGGGATACTACTCAAGTAGGCTCTGAGATGTTATCTTTTCTTTTACTCTGCTTCATGCCAGGAGTTTTAGCCAGGGCATGGGAAGAGAACAATATTATGTTCCTGGGGCAGAGCATTGCTAGTGCAGAAAACCTTACAAACTGCTGGGTGTGCATACATGAGCTTACACACCCAGCCAGAGGAATCCCAATGCTTGGGGTACTGATTCCCTTTGAGGACTGGGGAAACAGTACCAATACTAACTTTGCCAGATTTTCCTCCCACTCTGATAGAACGCAGTAGTTGATCCCTAAATGGTGGAAAAAGACTCAAGACAGCTGGAGACTGTCCTCTAGACTTGAGGCAGCCCTCTATTATAGATCCAATGGAAGCAGTAGGATGGGCAAAGCTGGTTACTCAGTGGGGCACTACCCCAAATGCCGGGTAACCTTTGATTATCATTCCCATAATACATCTGGGATCCTGCTGGGAAACACGCGCTTTCAATGTACCAACACGTCTCTCGCTATCCATAGAACCCTGGAAAATACCCATAGTCTGGTAATGAACGGGTCCGCATTTTACTTGCTGTTAGGTTCTATTTCTTGTAATCAATCAGTATGTCAGAGCAGGTTGGTAGGGAGCCAACGTGCCCCTTCCTCTGCCTTACAGGTCAATCAGAAGTGTCGAATTGGAAGCATGACCTGTAGGAACCCAAGCACTATAGCCACTCCAGGCTCGTTCTGGCTATACAGGAATGATGCCCACAAGATTTTGCCATGGCATTGGGTCGGCACCTGTACCGTGGGGAGACTCGTCCTGGAGCTCGATTTACATCCAAGCCTCTCTCAGCATGAGGTGTCCAATCTCCCACCTGGTTTGCCCAGACATACGCGAGCTGTTGAAAGCCCACTGGTTCACCAACCCACTGGATTCCATCAATTTACCAGGACATTTCTCCCTTGGTTGGGGGTAGTTGAATTAGAAAGGACCATTGTAAACATTTTGGGAGTTACGGAGAAATTTTTTAATGCCAGCATCAATCCTTTAAGAGCTCTTAATGATAAAAATCACCCAGATAGGACAGGTGGCTACCAAAAACTGTATGGCTTTGGATTATCTTCTAGCTGCCCAAGGAGGGGTATGTGTGGTCGTGAACCATGCTTGCTGCACCTGGATCAATCAGCACCAAAGAGTGGAAAAAGACTTCCACACAATTAGGAGACAGTTGCAGAGTGTTTCTAGACTCTCTAGGACCAAGTTACATATGATGGTGCTCAAGGAGGTGGCCTATGAGTGCAAATGACAAGAAAGTGTCAAAGGCCTTATGAATATAGAGGTGTAAGCACAAGCGCTTACAAGGGGGGAAATGATGAGGAATGGAAAAGTACTGAAAGAAGTGTATACTTGTCAAGGCAGCATTGGGGATGTGGGTGAAGGCCAAGCGGGAACAACACGGTGGCCTTCAAGATAAGCTTATCAGGAAACAGGTTGAGAAAAACGCACCTGGTTCAGCAAGACACCACGATGAGTTGCTGTCAGACTGCCAAGAGTATGTTACGGGGCGGGCAGATCTGTATGCGACTTATCAGTATATAAAGAAGTCTTGCTTTACTCTCGTTGAGAATTAGCTGCCCTTTGCTTTTTCTCCCGTGGCCATACAAAACAAAGCACCTCTGATAACCAAACAGTAATCCTATCTGAATTTCCAGCTAAAAAGGAGACGTACACCTAATGGAAGGGAGAGATCATCACCAAGAAGGATTATACCTCCTTGGCTCGAGATTGTAAGGGGGTTGTTAGGAAAGCTAAGGCAGAGATGGAACTGGGACTAGCAATCTGGATCAAAGATAAAGTCCTTTTTTAAATACATAGGGGGGTAAGAAGAAAGTGCCAAATAATGTGGGGCCTCTGCAGGACATGCTTGGTAATCTAGTGGTGGCACCAGATGACAAAGCTAACCTCTTTAACAAATTCTTTGCTTCCGTTTTTCTGAGCAGGGACAGGGACATCCGGCCCACTGGGATTCCGGACAAAACTAGGGGAGGCGCAGCCAGGCCCAGGGTCCATGAGGACCTAGTCAGGGAACTTCTGGAGGGACTAGAGGCGTTCAAATCAGCAGTACTGATGACTTCCACCCCAGAGTGCTTAGGGAACTGGCAGAAGTCATTGCAGGACCTCTGGCACAGCTTTATGAGCACTTGTGGTGCTCTGGTGAGGTGCCAGAGGACTGGAAAAAGGACCAATGTGGTCCCCATTTTCAAAACAGAAAGGAAAGAGGACCCAGGAAAATGTAGGCCTGTTAGTCTTGCCTCGGTCCTGGGGAAGCTCTTTGAGAAAATTATCCAGGAGCACATCTGCAAGGGACCAGCAGGGAAGTTTATGCTTAGGTTTATGCAACCAACATGGGTTCATCAGAGACAGGTCCTGTCAGACTAACCTGGTGGCCTTCTATGACCAGGTCACAAAAGCCTTGGACGCAGGTGTAGTGGTGGACAGAGTCTTTCAGGACTTTAGGAAGGCCTTCACCACTCTCACCCCATCCTCATCAAAAAAAAAAAGTTAGGTGTCTGTGGTGTCAACGCCTACACAGTCAGATGGGTCACAAATTGGCCAGAGGGCCAAACCCAGAGAGTGGTGGTGGACGGGTTGTTTTCGACTTGGAGGGATGTGCGCGGTGGAGTTCCCCAGGGCTCGGTCCTCGGGCCCCCACTGTTCAATATCTTCATTGGTGACTTGGACAAGGGGGTGAAAAGAACTTTGTTCAAGTTTGCAGATGACACTAAGATTTGGAGAGAAATGAGCATGCTAGAAAAGAGGGACAGGCTACAACTAGATCGACAGGTTACAGAGGTGGGCGGATGAGAATAGGATGGGTTTCAATACAGACAAGTGCAAGGTGTTGCACCTGGGGCAGAAGAACCAGTAGTATACCTACAGGCTGGGGAACTCCCTTCTTGTCAGCACAGAGGCAGAAGAGGATCTTGGAGGCATTACTGGATTCGAAGATGAACATGGGCCACCAATGTGGGGACACGGTCAGGAAGGCTAAGTGCAGTTCATCATGCATCCATAGATGCATCATGAGCAGGTCCAAGGTGATCCTCCCCCTCTATGAGACACTGGTCAGGCCACAGTTGGAGTACCATGTCCAGTTCTGGGCACTGCACTTCAGGAGGGATGCGGACAGCATCGAGAGGGTCCAGAGGAGGGCCACTCGCATGATGAGAGGGCAGCCTATGAGGCGAGACTATGGGACCTGAACCTGTTCAGCCTCCACAAAAGGAGCATTAGGGGCTATAGGCTTTACAGGCGGGATAGAGAAGGAAGGAAAGGCGGGGGTGTGGTGCTCTATGTCAAGGAGCAATACACATTCTCTGCCAGCAAAATGGGGTCAGAGGGGCAAGCGGAAGTGCTCTGGGACAAGATACAAGGGGGCCGTGGGGAGAGGGATCCAACGGTGGGGGTCTACTACAGACCCCCCCCAACCAAGGGGAGGAGCTGGACCAGGAATTTTCAGGCCAGCTTGCAGAGGCACTTAAATTACCCATGATAACTATATCCCTTGCCTAAGTCTCCTGGACATCTGCTGGGAGGAACAGTCAGCCAGGTCGGACCATTCCAGGAGGTTCCTGGCCGAGATACAGGACCTCCACTTAATTCAGAAGGTGCACAGTCCTACCAGAGGAAATGCCCTGTTGGACCTGAATTCACCATCCAGCACAGGGTGTCAAGGGCCAGCAAGGCGGTAGCCCTAGACTTCGAGAGGGCCAACTTCAATGAGTTGAGATTAGTTGGAGAGGCGCTGGGGTTCGAGGGCAGGGGAACTCAGTGCCCAAGATGAGTGGTCATTCCTTAAGGAGATGATACTCAGGGCCCAAGGGGTGACCATCCCAACAAGAAGCAAGGGGGGCAGGAGTGCCTGAAAGCCCCCCTGGCTCACCAAGGGTGTATGGGAATGCCTGACTGCCAAAAAGGCAGTGTACAACCGGTGGAAGGGGGTGCTACCTCCTCTGCTCGGGCCTGTAGGGGGGCTGTCAGGAAAGCTAAGAGGATGAAGAAAATGTGGGGCCCCTGCAAGATCCTTTGGGCAATCTGGTGGTTGTGCCAGAGGAGAAAGCAGACCTCTTTAACCAATTCTTCATCTCCATTTTCTTGGGCAGGGACCGGGACTTCCCCACTGTGAGGCAAGACGGCCTCAAGGGGAACACCTCCAGACCTCAGGTTGGGGAGAACCAGGTTAGAGAGCTTCTGGAAGGGCTGGACGCATTCAAATCAGCAGCTCCAGATGCTCTTCACCCCAGGGTGTTGAGGGAGCTAGCAGGGGTTATTGCAGGGCCATTGGCACAGCTTTACAAGCACTCGTGGTGCTCGGGCCAGGTGCCAGATGATTGGAAGATGGCCAACGTGGACCCCATCTTTAAAAAAGTGGGGAGGGAGGACCCGGGCAACTATAGGCCCATCAGTCTTCCCTCAATCCTAGGGAAACTCTTTGGAGCATATCTACAATGGGCCGGCCGCAGAGATGATGCTCAAGGGCAACCTATGAGGAGAGACTATGGGACCTGAACCTGTTCAGCCTCCACAAAAGGAGCATTAGGGGCTATACGCTTTAGAGGCGGGATAGAGAAGGAAGGAAAGGCAGGGGTGTGGTGTTTCATTAGGGGCAGGTCATGTCAGACCAACCTGACTGCCTTTTATGATCAGGTCACAAAACCACTGAATGCAGGTGTCGCCGTGGATGTAGTCTTTCTACACTTCAGCAAGGCCTCATTAAAAAAAATTGGGCGACTGTGGCATTGATGCCTACACAGTCAGATGGATTGCAGATTGGCTGAAGGGTCATACTCAGAGGGTGGTGGTGGACGGGT
>NW_017728910.1:33179464-33180624 GCF_001723895.1 Crocodylus porosus | reverse complement strand
GGCGACTGTGGCATTGATGCCTACACAGTCAGATGGATTGCAGATTGGCTGAAGGGTCATACTCAGAGGGTGGTGGTGGACGGGTCATGTTCGACCTCGGGAGAAGCGGGCAGAGGAATCCCTCAGGGCTTGGTCCTTGGGTCCGCGCTGCTCAATTTCTTTATCAGTGATTTGGACGACGGGGTGAAAAGCAACCTGTTTAAATTCGCTGACGATACCAAAATTTGGGGTGAGGTGAGCATGCTAGTAGGGAGAGAGACTGCAGCAAGACCTGGATAGGTTATAGGGATGGGCTAGCAAAAACAGGATGCATTTCAATACTGACAAATGCAGGGTGCTGCACTTGGGCAGTAGTAACCAGCAGCACACTTATAAGATGGAAAACTCCCTTCTTGAGAGCATGGAGGCAGAACGTGATCTTGGAGTCATTATCGACTCCAAGATGAACATGAGCCGACAATGCAAAGTCATGGTTGGCAGGTCTAACCGGACCTTGTCGTGCATCCACAGGTGCATCTCAAGCAGGGACAAGGAGGTTATCCTCCCCCTCTGTGCAACACTGGTCAGGCCACAGCTGGAATACCGTGTCCAGTTCTGTGCGCCCCACTTCAGGAGGGATGTGGACAACATTAAGAGTGTCCAGAGGAAAGCCACCCGCATGATCCAGGGACAACAGGGCAGACCCTACAATGAGAGACTGCGGGACCTGAACCTGCTCAGCCTTCACAAAAGAAGTCTGAGGGGGGACCTGATGACCATCTATAAACTCACTAGGGGGGACCAGAAGGGTTTGGGAGAGACCTTGTTTCCCCTAGCACCCTGTCACAGAGCTCTCAGGTGCTCTGCAACTGAGAGCAGAAACGGCTCAGGAGAGGCCCCTAGTGGGGCATTTTTGAAAGGGTAGCATATAAATCTAATAAAGAAATATTTTAGGAGGCAAGGAAAATGTGGAAATTAATGTGACAGTATTAATGTTATAACACTTTAATGTTAGGACTAGTTCAACAACTGGCAAAAACCTCACCATAAAGCACAGATGCTTTAAGTAGTAAACACCTTGAAGTTATTTTTTGAAGTTAAAACATGATGCAAGAGAAACTGGAAGATGACCAGTTTAGCAAAAAGTTTTGTGTTCCTCCCCATCCAGCCGGCTCCACAAA
>NW_017728910.1:33175311-33179429 GCF_001723895.1 Crocodylus porosus | reverse complement strand
GCCATGGCCAGAGCCTTCCCATCCTCCCCACCCCTCAAAGTTGATCAGAAACTATAGCAATAAAAACCTCAAGCCTGAATTCAATTATTTTTGTTGAGAAGGAATCTCAACTGAAGCACAAAGGAAATTCTTAATATTCTCTATATCACAAAGCTGTTAGTCACCCAATTTCTTTGGGTGGAGAGGAGAACTGCTATACCAATTAACCTTCATATCTCCTCTACTTCATGAAGTAACCTGACATAGGATAGAGCATAAAAGGTTGGGGTGAAAGTCCAGGGAAGGGGTATTGAACCTGTGGTTCTAGAAGTGCAGAGATTCAGAAACCCTACATAAACATGTCCACCACCTCTCTACAAGGGTACAAAAGGATGAGGGAGAGGCAGAACCACACCCCAACATCAATCTTGAAAATGGGATTGGGATCTTACTCTCCATTAACATTGTTTGCTCTCCCTACTCATCCCCTTCTCTCCCCTCATAAAAATTGGGTGGATAGATAGCTATGGATTTCATTAATTTGCATGAAACATTTCAGCATTTGATAGAATTTGCCCCCAACTTCTTTGAAGTTCTCCATCTACTCTAACATCTAAGAGCCTTTTAAGTTATTGATAGTATACTGAAGCTAGGAAAAGTATGTAGTTGCTAAATGGTTTTAGTTTGCTTAGTATTTTTAGAGGATAAGTTTAATTATCCAGAAGCTTCCTGCAAAAACTCTGCTAGTCTTTTGTCACCAAGCTCTCTTTGGCCAGTAGGAACAGTTGGTATTCTTCCAGTTTTATGAACACATTTTGTCAAGCTCAAGAAGCAGCTAAACTTTGTGACCCCACCATCTGCCAGGACCTCTTGTCAGTTCCAGACAAAGAAACCCACACAGATGGCCTCAAAACAGATTCTTTTTATTCCCAACTGCTACTTGACAGCTTGCACCAAGCAGATAGAGAAATGTAAAAACTTGACTTTTTTGTTTCCACTGTTTTCTGCAGAAACTAAGTCTACAGAGTCCTAGGGCATGGGGTATTTGTTTCCTGTGAATTTAGGATTTTTTTTTTTTTTTTAAAAGAGAATGTAACCAAACAGCTAACCAAACAACCAACCAAGGAATTTTCATTACAGATACTTAAACAAGACAAAAACTGCTGTAAGCTTAAGCCTACAGGCTTATACTTGGCAGACCTCCCAGGACAAGCCAAAAGTTTGGTTTCAATACTTACATGCTATAACAAATTAAGACCCTGTTTTGTTATCAATTTAGTTAAGGGATAGCCGTGTCCAACTGAGTTACTTAGTGCAATAAAAACCCACAACTTAAACTGATCCTACTCTACAGCTTAAAAAAAGCTTGTTCAGCACTGAACTTTTATTAATATTAGAGCTCTAAAATACAGCTAATTTACTGGAAACATACAGCACAAGTTACAGGATGTTTACATGCCATACAATATGTTCCCTCACATACTGACGTAACTTCTGTCTAATTGTTAACTTAACCAGACTTGTTTAACAAACTTACACCTGAAAACTACATACAGTCTTAAACTGGAAAGAGGAGGGGGTGGAGGGGAACTATTTCTATGTATTCCTTTGTTTCAGTGACCATGTTACAGCTACTTGCTTCCTCAATTTAAAATTAGATTGGCACAAATTCCAGATCAGCATCTTGGACACTGCGTCTCCAAAAAGACAAGCACCATACATCAACTCTCCAGCATAAAAGCCAATAATCCTCTGCAACAGTCTTCAAGAAGTCATGTGCCATTTATGATGCTAGTATCCAACTAATTGCTCTCTCAACTTCAGAGTAATGGAACCAGGTCCTTCTGCTACTCTGTGGATTAATGAAGTGTAATATTACAATTTTCCTGTATTCCATTAAGTATCTGAATACCTTTACTCCTGCTTACAGGAGTATCTTTTTTTCTGTACCCAGATACAGTACTTACATATCTGATTAAAAGGTACTGGAACAATCTGTTTAGCCAAGGAATTTAATAGCTCCTGTTAATTGCAATGTGAATCTTATTTTAATGTGTTCCAAGTACTACTTTCCTTTTCACAGATACAGCAGACCTAGCAGTAGCAGCAGTATGCATAATCACACTCACTCTACCACTATTAGCTTGGCAGTATCTGTGAAAAGGAAAGCAGCACTTGGAGAGTGAGTGAGTGAGTGAGTGTGTAAACATCTGTCCTAAAAGATACAAGTTTGGGTTCTGTATACAGCTCTGGTGCTACTATATTTCAGCCCAGTGCAGAACAAGACTGATTTCAAGAAGGCCACAGAGTAACAAAAAGGTTCCAGGATTAATCAGTACAAACTCAATTTTAAACCACTAATTTATGCACAGTGGCTAAATGGATTAGACCACCTGTTACACATATGCTACTTAACTGTCTCAGTTTTCAGACCAGTAAAGTCCTTAATTGCCCAAGCATTTATCAGATTTTTCTCTCTATAGGAAGACTACTGCCATCTTGTTTCTTCAAATATACTGCCATATTCAGTTCCCAAATGAAGTAAATTCCAGGTTGTCATAAAAACAACCATTACTGAAAGTATTGCTAATCAGTGTATCTGGTTTAAGAGGTGGGAAAAAAATTCTTAAGTTTCCTGAGTGACAACTTAATTACAGGCTTGCTAATAAACAAATTGGGACCTCTCAGAAATTCTACTTTATTTAAACTAAGCATGTTGTGATCATTTTAGAAAACACAGCATCCAGTTGCTTTTATCCAATATACAAGCAAGACTTAATATGTGGGCAAACCCTGAATTTTATGAGCACCTACCATGAAATATATGGATATTTCATTTTCTTCCTATTTATATTTTACAAAAGACAGCTAAGCAAAAATTTAAAGTGTGCTTAATCATTTGGATATGTAACATGGGAAACAAGCCATAACATTTACCTACAGAGGGTTAATATCCTTTTTAAAATAAAAAAAGAGAAACAAAATAAGTGTATATGACATCAAGAGAAACATCAGCTTGAGTCCATTTATATCTGGGACCACGGATTTTCCTTGCTTTTCCTGCAAGTAGCTGTCTTTAAAGGGGCATGTATTAATAGAGGCAGTACTACAAGAAGAACACTGAGAAAAGGAAGGGCTTAATGAGAGAGAGAGAGACAGATGTAATGCAAAGATTAAAAATAATATCTTGAGTAGCAGAACTAAACACTTAAGCTTCTAAGTTTCAATTCTTGTGAATGTATAGGAGGGCAAGTGGATGAAGTTCAAAGAGTACTTCACCTTGCATCTATAACCATCGAGTTCCAGGAAAAAGTAAGCCAACCACACAACACTGAAAAAAGTATTATTTGACAGTAACCAGTTCTGAAGCACTTGAGGTTTAACCATTTCAAGTTAATGAAGGTAGACAACTGTAAGCAGGAGTAAAGATATTTGAATACTGCACTCTGAATAAAAATGAAACAAGAGGTTTTACACAAAGGGTAAAAGAGAGAGAATTGCAAAAGGGTCTCTGGCAATTTGAGGCTGAAGAGTCAATTTTGCAATCCTGGGAACTAGCAGAAGACTAATGGAAATCAAACAAGGCTCAGAAAGAGACTACTGGAAGACTCATAATTACTCTTAGAAAATTCTAAGCAACTCTCAAGGAACTAGAATTGGTTGTTTTTTTAAGCTTCCAAGTGAATCAAGCCCCCATCAAGAGGATGCCCAGGACCCAAACAACTGAGGAAGAGATTGAAGACATCTTCCAGGGGTTAGGGATACTCAGAGGGTGCATCTACATGTACAATTAATGCTATTTAGACTTACTGCACAGTAGGAGAGCCCTGGGAAGGTGTCTACACATGCATCCTGTTGGAATCAGATTTGTTCCTTATAGGATTAACAGTTTCATAGTTAGTAGGGTCAGAAGGGACCTGAGCAGATCATCAAGTCCAACCCACTGCCATGGCAGGAAAGAGTGAGTACTGGGGTCAAACGACCCCAGCAAGGTGTTCATCCAGCCTCCTCTTAAAGACCACCAGGGTAGGAGCCAACACCACTTCGCTTTCATAGATTTCATAGACATTAGGGCTGGAAGGGACCTCGGGAGATCATCGAGTCCAGCCCCCTGCCCAAAGGGCAGGAAGTCAGCTGGG
>NW_017728910.1:33135912-33172538 GCF_001723895.1 Crocodylus porosus | reverse complement strand
TCATAGTTTCTAAGGTCGGAAGGGACCTATCTCCCAGTTGCACAGGACAGCCTGCAGGACTCAGCTCTCGGTTACATAGTGATGTTTTACTGCACAGTAGATTAGTCTGGTTTACATGCACCCTCAGAGTACTGAACAGAGCTAGAAGTACAACCACCCCACAACACCCGTCCCCCTCCCCCCCATAAAAGGTTCCCTTACAATTTAAAGTAAGACAGGAGCAAAGTAAGCTCATAGCTCTGGGAACAACTGCAAGCAGAACAGAGAGGGTAAAACTTGGAAGTCATTGTAGAAAGAGCTGGAACATTTAGCTTACATACACATCCAAATCAATCATCCATTAGTTAGCAGGACAGAAACACAGAATGAAGCTGATAGCACATATCATTTCTGCCCTGGATACAACATTTTGGCAAAATATCTTTTCAAAAAGCACCGATTCCACATACTACCACTTTGGTTATATTGGCACCTAAAGTGTTTCACTAGAAGACAACAACATTTTAGGATGTGCTAAAGCTCAAGAGCAGAACTGTCCCTGCAGGGGGGGGGGGGGGGTGCAAATCAGGGTGGCCACCTCAGGATGAGCGGAGCTAGGATGAACAGCCATGGCGAATCCACGCTGCTGCCAGCTTCACATCTGAGGGAAGAGAGGCTGAGGGATCTTGGACTCTTCAGCCTAAAGAAAAGAAGGCTGAGAGGGGACCTGATTGTGGCTTACCACTATATCAGAGGTGTATACAGCAGGGGCTTGGTGAACAACTGTTCACCAGGATGTCCTGGGGGAAAACTAGAAACAACATCCACAAACTCCTGGAAGATAGTTTCAGGCTGAACATTAGGAAAAAAAAAACTTCTTTACAACCAGGGTGTCCAAACTATGGAAAAAGCTCCCCCAAGAGGCGGTGCAATCATTTACCCTAGTGGTCTTCAGGGGAAGACTGGACAGTCACCTGACCCCAGATGTCTTTCCTGCTCATCAAGGTGGCTGGACCAAATGATCCTTCGGGGTCCCTTCCAGCCCTATAAGTATGATTTTGGTAGTGAATAGAGTACTACAGTCTACACGGAGAACATTGTTATCTGGAAGAAAGACAGTAAGAACATGGCCAGAGGCTTAATACAGTCTGAAGAAGGACCAGAACAAACCTCTCTACAACAGAAACAACCTATTTGAAAGAGAACAGAACAATGAACAGGTAAGTTGCAGCAAGACTGAAACCACCAATTACATGCCCACCTCCAAGACAAGGAAAGGATATAAAAATTCCTCAGAACTATGACTTAAGTAGGGAAATATCCACCCAATTCAGCTGCCGAACCTCAGCTTGAGAAAGCATAAGGATGTCCAATCCCTCCCTAGCCTTTCTGAAAAATCCAAGACATTTAAGGCATTAAAGAGGCACAGGTTTACAGATACTTGGCTATTCATAGGTACCTCCAAGGACTTTATACATGTCTACAAGAACTAAATGTCAATATACTCATATAGAAAAGGCAGCTATGGCTTCAGTTTCTAGATGTAAAAAGCTTAATTATTTTATGATGGCCAATATAAACTGGCAATTTACTGTTCTTGCCAAAAGGGGCCAGGCAAACAGCTCCCCCTCTAAAAATTTTCCCTTGTAACAACTGTATAGTTTATAAAACTGAATACAAGCCAGGAAGAAATCTAGTGGATGCAGATACAAAGTTCTGGAGTACCTGAGAAATAAAGAGAGAAAGAAAACAAAATTGTCCACTTTCAGAGAAAATAGGGACAGCTGTTTGAGCAACAGTGCAGAAGGAGATCCTGCACACAGCAGTTATAGCTATTAGCATATGACTACTGGAAGAGCTGTAGCCCAGGCACCTATTTCCATTACAAGGGTGTTGTTTCAGTACTAAACAGAATTTGTCTGAAAGCACCAATATAGTGAGCCTTAAAAAATTACGACAAAGATGCTATTAAAAAGGTTTAATGAATATCAAAGATTGACATTATATTGACAGAAACATCAAGGAAGTCTACAAAGTTAGCTACAAATGACAAAATACAGTCCAGATTAAGCAAGAGAACTCACATCTGTGGTATATATAAATTGTGTTCTTGGAGAAAAATAAGCATTAATTTGTCTACAGTAAAAGAAAAAAAAAAAAAAAAGGATTACTTATGTGTTCTACAACAGGGGTAGTCACCCTGCCTGAGGAAGGGGACAGGCAGCAGATGGGGATGGGAGCAGAATGAACATCAGATCAGGCAAGAGAGCCAAGGCAGAAAGCAAAGCAGCAATTTGGTCTGGGAGCAGAAAGCCAAGCAGCAGATCTGGTAAGAGAGAGGGATCAAGGTGGCACTTGGGGGGGGTGCCCACCTACCAAAAAGGTTGGCTGCTTCACTGCTATAGACAAATGGTTGTCAACCGGGGGTACATGTACTCCTAGGCGTACTTAAAAAGGTTGTAGGGGATGCACAGAATGACTATGTCCAATAAATGCCACATGCATGCACTGTCAGCACCGGTGGCCAGGAGAGCAGCCAGGTCCAGCTGGTAAGCGTGTTGTGAGGGAGGGTGCCTGTGGGGGTGCAGATTGAGGCCCCAGTGGGGGAGGTAGTGGGGCAGGGCACCAGACTGAGCTGTGCAGGGGGTAGCTCCTGCTGCTGCATGCACCCTGGGAGGTATTGGGGAAGATATGCCTCCGGATCTGCACATAGGCTGGGGCCAGGGCTGCACCAAACTGTGGTTGGGGCAAGCAGCAGCAGCAGTACTGGAAGGGAGCTACAGGAAGGGCTGCAGCCACTCCAGAATTCACTGTAGCCCCCACAACCCTGAGAGCAGCCTGGCTCAGTTCTCCGCAGGGAAGAACCCGGTGCTGGCCCATTTGCACCAGCAGCTCACCCTCACCCCACGCACAGATCTGGGGGCACACACCTCCATGCCCTCTCTGGGTACACGTAGCAGCAGGAGCCACTCCCTGCACTGCTCAGTCCCACACCCCACCCTGACTGGGCAGCCCCCCGGACGATCCACCCACGGCTCTGTCCCATGCTCCACCATGGCAGTGCAGTCCCGGCCCCACTCCCTCCCTTACTGTGGGGGCCATGATCTGCTCCCCCCCTTAGAAAAAAAAAAAAAAAAAAGAGAAAAAAAATATAAAGGGGTACCCAGGCAGAAACTTTGAGAGAAGGGGTATACTTGTTAAAAAGGGTTGAAAACCCCTCACATCTGAGACAGCTTCATAGAAGATGTTCCCAGTCATGCACATAGTGCACATCAAATCTATTTTTCTTACATATGGTAAACCTGATATAGGAGTGTCTGACGATGGATATAAGCTCAAAACGTTGGCACTGAGATTTTGGTTTAGACACTGGCAACAATGGGGCTTAGTGGCTATCTAAATACATTAGATCAGAGTGGCAAAAAAAATATAAAAGCAATTTCTAAAAGAAATTAAAAAAAAAAAAACAAAAAAAACCAAAACCAGACACTGATGCACTCATAGCACTATCAAATTATAGACCAGCACTAATGAAGCACAGATTGTCAACTGGAGACATGCATTCAATATAAAACCCAAGAAGAATATTTAATGTCAGAAGATGTTGGGGAAAAAAAAAAAAATCAGGCACTTGCAAAAGAAATAGAACCAAAGTCAATATTTTGGAGTCCTGGCAGCTCCCAGACTGTTACTCTCTGGTGCACTCAGCTGAGTATGCTACAGTGGCACTGGGGAAAGGTAGTCCTGTTTTAAGACTAAGGAAATATGGTCAACCTACCAACACATTAGTTGAATCTGAAGTTTCAGTGCTTAAAATTGAAAAAGTCTTTGCCTCTCACAATCCTGAAAATCCTCACTCAGCAGCCACCTTATATTTTCCACCGTATTTCACACTACAAGGCATCTTATATTTCTCAATAAAGTGTCCCAGAAAACATAAAACTCTGCTTCTGGGTACATGCAGAAGTTACTGTCTTAACAGTACCAGGTACAGGCACCTGCTCACATGCAAGCCCTCTCAGGCCTCAAACTACGCATTCATGACTGTTTCATAAAGCACCCATGAAATTTCATCTTGTATAATTAAAAGAAAAAAAATATAGCAATATGGGGCAGTAGAAAGTGTACAGATATTGCTATTTTGGGGGGGGGGGGGTGTTTGTTTGTTTTCTAGAACAGTATCAAACCTGGTTTGATTTTCTATTACAGTCATCCGAGCTAAATGCAAGCTGATTATTTTAACATTTGCTTGGTGACAAACATTTAGAGGTTCAGACCGAAACATTTAGACCAAAAGTCTGGCACTACTGAAGCTAATTTTCAAGAAATATTTTCCTGATAACTAATCAGGAAAGTTTCTCAACAAAACAAGTTGGCCAGAAATGACATGTCTGAACTGATAACAGTTCAGACACTGAAACAGGTGGCTCTAGACAGCTGGCATCCTAGCTTTCACTAGCTTGTTATAGGCATACAATGTATGTTTTCAACTGGCTGTCTTTATTTCTGGAATTTACTAGAACTTGTTCTGAAGTCTCTCTCAAGATTAATTGCTTTTTAATAATTCTGATAGACAAGTGGTTGTGGGAAATCTTACTTCTACTAACTGCACCTAAAGGCCTGAATTTCTCAGTTCTGACAATTCAGTCTATTTGACCAGATGAAGTCACTTCTTATAAAACTCTTACTTTTTATTTAATAACTACACTTCTTACTAGAATTAAGATATCCTATGAGAAAGCTTTGATTTTATGCCAAGTCCTACCCCGGTACTGAAGTAGTTTAATAGTTTTTTCTATAATATTCTTCAAACTAAATTGAAATAAGGATTTAGTTTCAATTAAAGAGAGTTCTATATTTTTCTAGTAAAAGCATACAAACCACAAGACACAACTTGCATTTCATGAAGCAGTAAATGCTTTTTATTAAAGACCATCATTTTCTAGAAAAATTGGTACTATGGCAAAATGTTATTTCAGAAAAACTACAGAAATAGACACTGGCCAGTGATCTTTCACCATCTTCTTACAATACAGCTGTATTTTTAAGTTTATTAAGCCATTTCTCTTAAAAGACAGTTTTATACAAGCGTAAACATTTAGTTGCCAACTGTAAGCGTAAAAGCCAAGATGATTCAGAGTTTCAGTATTTCCACCACCTTCTGCACCCCACCTTTTACAGAGTTGGAAAAGAAACCTCAGATCACCATACTGATATTTCTTACCAGCTTTTTAAACTGCCAGGTTTCATTTAACTTGTATATCTCAGGGGACTAATCTATTTTAGCTGATTTTCCACTGAATTACTTAAACGCCAAAGTTAGGTACATTTAAGAAAGCATGGACTTGTGTGGCCTGTTGACTTCGCATTAACATTAGGGGGATACAGCCAAGGCCCAGCTTCAAGAACACGTTTCATGGCAGGAGAAAATGTGTTTGTCTTTACTTTTCAGTATCTACTACCTACTAGTCTACAAAAGTCTACTCATACAACCCTCTAGCTAGTAGTAAGATCCCATAAATTATGCCAATAGAGAATGAGGCATTTTTCCTCTAATCATTGCCACACATTTAGAAAGCAAATAAAAGTCAATGCAATGCCAAAACCTTTAAGGAAACATCAATAAAACCATCCCAATTAATCTGAGCCTGTTTAGTTGTAGCAACTGCAGTTAAAAATGTGACATACAACTTAGCTAAACAGTTTCCCTTTCCCAGCTATATCCCCTCTTTATTCTTTCTTACTGAATTTGATCAAGTTCTCCAGGAACCTCCCTTACACCACTCTATGGCTTTTTTTTTTTTTTGGTACTGTTCCTGTAAGTAGATTCTCCTCTACAGCAGAATGAAGCTGACACCACCTTTCTCAGTTCATCTGAGGTTGCTCATGACTTTCCAGGTGCACAAGAAGCTCCAAAAAGTATGCAAAGAGAATAAATTCAATAAATTCTCACATAAGAATAAGCACCTTTTGAACATCATTCTGCTTGAACGTCTTAGAAGCAGTTTGTAATAGACAGCCTAAAATCAAGCAAGCTTCTTCACACAACTAAATGAATGGAATTAGGAATTGCCATACTTTTAGCAATAGGCTTTTGATGAGCAGAAAGATTATATCAAATCATATTAACTGTCACACAACTTCTAGTGTAGAAAAGCACCCACCAGGAACAAAACAACAGGATAAGTTTCACAAGATTACTAGAGTTGAAGTTTTCTAACAGGTGCAGTAATTCACTAAAATACCTTGATCATCCAAGGAAAAAGGTCTTCACATTAAGCATCTAAATAATGGTACTAGAAGAACAGAATTTTTCAGCTTCATGTTGAAATGAATGATGAAAAAAAGTGAGGAACATACAGGGTTTTTGTCTCATCAATTGATATCAGAAGGTAACCACTTTATGTAATAAATAATCAGATAGTATATTAGATAGATTATATTTAATATACTAACACCTGAACTGCTCAGCTGAGGCTACAAGTAGCAAGATAGGCAGAAAGCTTGCATTGCACTGTGTTAACAGCAGTACATAAATGACAGGTGTATAACTTAATAAAGATTATAAACTGTATCCACTGAAGTATAACTTAAGTCTAACTGCCTCTTCTTTTTTTGTATTACAGCAATGATTTTGTGCACAAACAGGAAGTGGTTATAAAAGTTTGAGGGTTTTACAGCCGAATACAAGATTGCTCTTAGAAATTAGCTAATATACAACAGTCCTATGAAGAGGAACTCCCGTGTTACCATTTTTCTTCTCCCTCTTATTTTAGGGCACAGGTGTACCATGTGATCGGCATCTCCGCTAGAAGAGGTCATCCCAGTCTACAGTTAACAAGCAAAAGTTGTCTTGGGGAGGTAGTGGTGGGAATGGGGAAAATATTCTGTATTCCCTTCCCTCCACCCCCTCTTTTTTTTTTGGAAAAAGTCATCCCCCTCTTGTAACCACTTCTGCTGTTGTAGCCTCTTCCTTCCCATTAAATAATTTCTCTTCTGTCAGTTAAATCGGATGCTCCGAATTAAGTAGGTAGTTGCCTACCAAAGCTCATGCCTCTCTGAACCAGTTAGGGTGAGGCACCCTACTTTTTGCTTTCTCCTTAGGGCTTGATCAAGTTGCTGTCTAGGCATTGCACTAATGTCCAGTAGTCTAGTCTAAGGAAGGGCTCCACACATTAAGTGCGTCTATATGTATAAAATATCAGTGCTAGGATTCAAACAAGTAACCTCATTTGGCAGTTCAGATAACTCATCGGTAAACTCACTTCTATCACCTTGATGCGAATACTGTGAAAGACAAAGCTCAGTCACCAGATCAACTGTTTTACTAGCCACAAACTAACCTAAAGAGAAGGCAGTTGCTTTCAGGATCAGCATACTCTAGCATACAAGGGCACGTTTGCCAGGTAACAGAATCCAAGTTCCAGCTCACGAGCCAGTTACAGGGGAATTTCTAAGAACTAGGTGCAACGTCTGTGTGACCCAGTCACCACCAGACAATATCTTTGCTAAATGTAACCAGATTTTCAAGGAAGAAGATTTAAGTTATTGAAGAGGAACAAATTTAGGAAAGCCAAGTTGCTTTAATAAGAAGAAAGAAGCTTTAGCATACTTAAACAGGCCCCCAAACACCCCCCTTTCTATGCTGACTCTTCTATTAAGTTGGCAACTCTGGGCACAAGTCGAGCCAGGTGGACATCACAGGAGGCCGAAGCCCTTCGTAGAGGACAGAGCCGCCTCAAGAAGAGGCCAGGCCTGGCTTCCCAGGCAATGCAAGGGTGAACCAAGGATGCGGGTGAAGCTCTGGGCAGCCGGACAACTTCCTCCTCAGCGCAGGAGCGGCTACCCAGCCCCGAGCCGCGTTTCTCGGCCGAGCCACGGGCTGTTCAGCCTTCCCCGACCCCAGGCCGCGTCGGCAGCCGCCCACGCCCGACTCCTCCCGGGGCCCTGACGGCGCAAAGCGACCGCGGACGCTGCCTGCTCCGCCGCCGCCGGGAGTCGGGAAGGACCCGGCTGGCCCCGCCGCAGGGCCAAGACCGGGCGGCGCCGGCGCTCCAGGCCCCGCCCCCACCACCCGGCCCGGAGCAGGAAGAGCCGCCGCGCCTGCTCCCGCCGCGCCCAACCCAGCCGCGCCGCCGTCGCAGAGCCCCGGTGCACTGTCAGCCCAAGGGCCCGGCCCGTCCGCGCCGCTGTCCCTGCCGCGCCGGGGAGTAGGACGCGCCCGCAGGCAGCTCCGAGAGCGCCGCGGCGCTCGGCGCGTCCTTACCAGATGCCGGTGGGCCCGGCGCGGAGAGCGGCCCTGCGGCGGCGATGCGGACCCGGACCCAGCTCCCGGCGCCTGAGCCCAGCACAGCTCCCCCGCACAAGCTTGGCGGCGTCTGACAACCGCCCGCTCTCATTGGCCGGCCCTCCGCCTGACGTCAGGCGCCGGCAGCCGCCCATTGGCGCTGCCTCGTGTGTGTACACAATCCGCCCGCCAATCCCAGTCGCTGCTCCGGCGGGGGCGGGGCGGGGCCAAGGCGTGGATCGAACCGGGGGTCGGGGCGGCGCATGCGCCTTAGGAGTGTCCGGTTGCCTTTGACCCCGGGTCTCGTAGAGGCGGGAGATGAGCACGGCCTTGATCGTCTCCCTCCGCTGATTTGCATAGTGAAGGGCACCGCTCCAAGACAGGCAGCGCCCGGCCTAGCCCGGCCCTAGGAGCGGGGCCTGTCGCCACGTGCCGCAGGTGCCGGGTCCTGCATGCACGGGGTAGGGAGGTGCTGAGAACAGTGGCACCTTCAGGGTTAACACTGCCCCTTGCCTGCAGGGCCAGACCTTGCCCCGTGGGGGACTGCAAGTAGCTGTGGCTGGGGGCCAGGACCCTGGGGTGGAATGGGCGGGGAGCAGCGCATCGTGGGATGCTGAAGAACTGCAAGGGTCATTCTCAGCTTTGTGGCACTGACTAAAGCAAGGAAGCATGGGCCAGAGTTACCCGTTGCCTGAGGTGGTGTAACTCTGAGATGCTGAGGGCACGGAGCAGGAGTTATAAAGAAGCTATATGTGCATTGAAGAGCAATGGAGGGAAGGCTGGGCAAATACAGACCTGCTGCATAAATACATTTTTAGCAACCCTACTGGCCCCAGCCAGGATTTGTCCTACCAACAAAGATTTGGTCCTCTTTGAATCATATTTGTATTCCTCATGGAAAATGTGGACACTAATTCCATAAATGGAGAATCAAAGAGCATCCAGGTTGCAACCGTGATGCGATTTTTCAGGGCTGCGAGTGTGGTGCGATTTTTTTCAGACGGTGCAACACATTGTGAACGATTGCCCAATTAAGATATTTTAATGGCAATCTAAAATTAATCCATGCAGCTACCCCTGAAGCAGTCTAATGGCTATCAAATTTAGATACTAATCTACGAATGTTGTAATCCTAAAATGGCAAGGTTCTTTGAGTAAGTGTGATATCTTTTATTAGATCAACTGAATAGTTGGAAAAAAGTTCTTAGCAAGCTTTCGGGGGCAATCACCCTTCTTCAGGCATAGAGAGTCTCTGCTCTTCTGAGACTCCAAGGAATGAGATGCTAAAAGAGGGAGGGTGTCAGTGAGAATGTAAATAGGTAGAAATTAGACAAAAGGTAAAGCAGGGAAGGGAGGAGGAATAAAGGGGGAAACCGAATAGAAGGGAAGGACCACTCCCCTCACTCTGCTGGCAGCGCTCCTACTAATGCAGCCCAGTATGCTGTTAGCCTTCTTTGCAACGACAGCACTGTTGGCTCATATTCTGCTTATTGTCCACTGTAACCTCCACATCCTTTTCTGCAGTGCTGTTGCTCAGTCAAGTCAGTTCTCAGCCTGTACTGGTGCTTAGGATTCTTCTGTCCTCGTTGCAGGACTTTACACTTGTTCTTATTGAACCTCATAAGATTTCTTTTGGTCCAATCCTCCAATTTGTCTAGGTCTATCTGAATCCCAGCCATACCTTCCAACATATCTACTACTCCCCACAACTTGGTGTCATCTGCAGACTTGTTGAGGGTATACTCCCTCCCACCTTCCAGGTCGCTGATGAAGATAGTGAAAGAAAACAGCCCCAAGACCAACCCCTGGGAGACTCCACTTCATACTGCCTGCCGCCTAAACATGGAGTCACTGCTCCAGCCTGATGATCTAGCCAGTTTTCTGTCCACCTTGCAGTTCATTCATCGGACCCATACTTCCTTAGTTTGCTTGCAAGAGACCTTGCCAAAGTCAAGGTATACCACATCTACTGCTTTCCCTGCATCCACAGAGCCAGTCATCTCATCAGAACAGGTAATCAGTTTGGTCAGGCATGACTTGCCCTTAGTGAATCCATGCTGACTGGTCCCAATTACCTTTTCCAGGTGCTTAGAAATGAATTTCTTGAGGACCTGCTCTATGTTTTTTCCAGGGACTGAGGTGAGACTGACCTGTCTATAGTTGCTTGGATCCTGCTTCTTCCCTTTCTTAAAGATAAGCATTATTATTTGCCTTTTTCCAGTTGTCATGAGTTTTCAAAGAAGAAGGCCAGTGGCTTTACAGTCACTTTGGCTAACTCTATCAGCACACTTGGGTGCACTGCATCTGGCCCCACAGACTTACATGTCCAACTTTTTTAAATAGTCCCTAATCTGTTGTTTTGCCACTGTTGGCTGCTCACCTCCTCCCCAAACTGCTACCAGGTTCAGTAGTCTGGGAGCTGACCTTGCTTGTGAAAACTAAGGTAAAAAAGGCATTGAGAACTTTAGACTTTTCCACATCCTGTCACAAGGTTGCCTCCCCCTTTCAGTAAGGGACCCACACTTTCTATGATCCTCCTTGTTGCTGACATACTTGCAGAAAACCTTCTTGTTACCCTATATGTCCTTTGCTAGCAGCAACTCCAATTGCACTTTGGACTTTCTGATCTCACCCCTGCATGCCCAAGTAATACTCTCATATTCCTCCCTAGTTGTTTGTCCAAGTTTCTACTTATTGTAAGATTCGTTTTTGTGTTTTAGCTCACTGAAAAGTTCCCTTCTTAAGCTAAGCTGGTCTTCTGCCATACTTGCTAGTCTTCCTGTTTATCGGGATGGTTTGTTCCTATGCCCTCAGTAAGATTTCTTTAAAGTGCAGCCAGCTCTACTGGATGCCCTTCCTCTCAGACTGGCCTCCGGGGGGATCCTGCCCATCAGTTTTGTGAGTCAGAGTCTGCTTTTCTGAAGACCAGGGTCCTTACTCTGCTGTTCTCCATCCGTCCTTTCCTCACGATCCCGAACGGAATCATCTCGTGCTCACTTCTGCCCAAGTTGTCACCCACTTCTACATCCCCCACCAATTCTTCCCTGTTTGTGAGCAGCAGGTCAAGAAGAGCACAGCCCCTACCTAGTTGGTCTCCCCAACAGCTGCACCAGGAAGTTGTCCCCAGCAGTCTCCAAAATCTGCCTAGATTGCTTGCGCACTACTGTATTGCACTCCCAGGAGGTGACTGGGAGGGTGACTGAAGTCTCTCATAAGAACGGGGACTTGTGATCAGGAAACTTCTGCTAGCTGTTTGAAGAAAGCCGCATCCACCACATCCTCCTGGTCTGGTGGTCCATGGCAGACACCCACCACAACATCACCTTTGTTGCTATCCTTTCTGAGCCTAACCCAGGAATAGATCTCATCCCTTTTTGCTGTGCATTTTGAACAGTACTGGAAGATTAACAATACTGACATTTAACAGAGTGGAAGAAGGGAAGATGTAGGGAACAACTTTGGCTTTTCCTTTCAGTGTTAGGGACCCAGCTCAAATCAGGGATGCAAGTTAATGGCACACAGTTGCTCCCTGTTTACTTTCCAGCAGGCCTTCTCATTCCATTATGCTGATGGAAGAAGCAGCAGCTGTTTTGGATGGCAATAAAATAGCCTCTCTCACCTTTAGACCTAAAAGGATTCCGCATAGAAGAAAGTTTTCCAGTAGTCTCCTCTTCAGTTTCAGGATGTGATACAAAGCAATCTTGTTAAGCTGAAGAGTCTGGTTCTTTCTTAAACAGAAGCTTTCATTTTGAAGCACAAGATGGAAACACACTGTACTGGATTTTTGACCAGTTGCGAGTTACTCAAATTCAGTCTCTGTCTGTGTTAGCTAGCTTCATGTCTACCCATCTCCCCCTCACACCAGGATACAGATCTTCTAGGAGAGAGAGGTTCTGTCTTCGAACACTGAATTCCTAATGTGAAACAGAACCAAAGAACAGCATTTCCACAAATATAGCTAGTTTGATTCAATCCAGATTAGGTAAAACTGAATATAAATACATCATGCACACACATTCTTGGAAAAAGGAAATTATAACAAAACATAAAGACTCTAAATTATCATTAGATGCTGGTTTGAATAACAGCTTTCTATATAATTTATTCATTAGTTCTTTTATTCCAGTTTTAAAAACAGTATCAATAAAGTAATTATTAAAAAAATAGACACATTTGTTTCAGCTTTAGCACAATAATAATGGCTTTGAAAATATTAATATTGCTACAGACATTTTTTAAATGACACAGTACTTGTAATGACTTTTAACAGTATTTGTATTAATTCACAAAGTGCAAAATGATGTGTTTTATTACAAAATTAAATTAATGTATCAGATGGAAACCATTAGCTACAAAAATTTGGGGACAAAGTACTGGTATTTAGTATTGATCAGTGTTCACTTTTATATTTTGACTTACTATATTGCTCATCTAAGGCCTAGGAATCATAATGCCATAACACGCACTATGAACAAAAGCCTCCTTATGCAAATAGGCTGTCAAAATATGATCTAATACACCACAGTCAAGAGGGGTGAATTCACAGAGTAATATCTACCATAAGGAAAAAAAACTCCTCCTCCCAGAAATGCCCAGAAAAATAGATTACCTACTGCATACCCTAAAGGATATCAAATCCAGGCTTTTTCAGATCAAGGGAAGTAAATTCCAATTTAGAGAGCCCTTCATAGAAAATAAATGCCCTTGTAATAGTTAGACAGTGATATTCTATACCAGCTTCAGTTTGAAAGTGATCTTAAAGTGAAGCCCACTACAGAACATATTTATCAAATTTCAGTCTGACAAAGGCAAACAAGAAGCATCCTTTGTCACCTCTCCCATAGCTTCTTCCTTGCCCGATGATTAGAGTAAGAATCCCCTGACCCAGTAACCACTCCCTCGCTGATACATGGCAGTAATATTCAATCATGTGAGCTACCTCTATGGAGTTCACTGAAGGAGCAGAGCTGCTGCAGATCATAAAGAGGTGTAATAAGAAGGGTAGGATGGTTCAATATGTAGTAGTAAATAATTTTATAGCAGTGGGAAGGCTCTTGACATATGGCAGGACCTAGTGTATATGCCACAGGAAATGTTGGTTATGTCCTCTAAATTCCAAGGTTTAGCAGAAGTAGTCCATTTAAAAAAAGCCATTATTACTATGTTCATCTGTATCAATGCAGGGAACGTTGTACTGCTTGTATCCAGCTATCCATAGCAAGTTTGTATTCTCTCAAGTCCTTTTGTGGCTCAAAAACTACTTCAGTTCGCCTCAGTTTCTTTAGTTGTTCTTTGTCAGTCCAAACCCCTACAAACACAAAGCTCATTCTCAAGCCCAGTTGCAAATAGTGTGTTGTTGAATTGCACAGTTTTATTCCCAATAGACCCAATTTAGAAGCATAATAAAGAATTATGATTTCCTAATTAATTAAAAAAACTTTTTTTTTTATGAAGTGGATGCACATTTTTACAGTCTGAATCTGTTCCAACTAAATCCACTTAACTGGGAACCCTGACAAAACAGTACATCTGTTTCACTAAGCTGGTTTTCAAGAAACAGCTTTAGTACAGTGACGTTCATGTAGGTTCTGTCAATTCTAGGAAGGTGAGCCATAGGAACAGCAGACTCTAGTGCCTCTCAAGGGATACCCAGGGGAATGAAGATAAACACTGGTCATTTTCCTACTGTCTTACTGGAAAGAATGGATAGATGGCAAATCATACTCAGTATTACCTAAAAAGCCTTTGTCAAATCTATGGATTCTATCAAATATATTTTATCTAAAAATAATGTAGTAAAGAATTCTTTGTGTGCTTTCACATGGTTTCCTTACACTATTTTAGTGACTGAATAATTCTTACATTAATTTATGCTTTTTAAATATTTTAGCTTTTTATTATTCACATTTCTAAACAAATTAAGTGAAGATCCACAAACAAAATATATTACTACAAATGTCCATTAATAAAGATCATTGCATAATTGACAATACTTGGTTTTCACTGGAGCCTGGTGAGTAGATAGAGACTGTCTTACTGAAGTTGAATCTTTTTCTGCTAATATTCAATTAATTGGATTCCACTTATTTTCCTTCTAGCTGTCACATTTTAATAAATGATTTTCTAAATTACTCAGATTACAAATTTAAACCATAATCCTATGTGGACATAAGGCCTAACATTGTGACTGACTTCAGGGAGCCTTCTTATACACAGTTAAGCAAATAAGCGTTTGCAAAGCTGAAGCATTAAAAATGTACTGGTCCATTAATTTAGCTTTTGTATTTGTACCCTAAACTTGTGTTTTCATTAAATATTGTGTGGATGAAGAGTACTACATAAGAATTAAGTCATTGGTTCCCAAACAGAGTGGAGCCCCACAGAAATTCAATTATAGATGCTGGGGTTAGATTAGAAATGGGGTGGCTGGGGAGAAAGGTTAGGAACCACTGAGTTAAGTATTACTGATCTTAGATTTCCAGGTGGCACAGAAAATGTGAAGGGGGACACCTGATTCTTTGAGGAGAATTTATGACTGGAAAAATCAAAGAATGGAAAAGCCATGTACAGGTTCTACTGACTTTTTTCATTTACCAATGTATGTATTAGGTAGGAAAAAAAACCCTACTAAACAGGTATTTTGACAGAAAGGAGCAAGTATACTTACCCAAAGCAAGACCTGCTAAAAATGCTGCTCCAAGACAAGACGCATCTGTGTTTACTGGCTTGTCTATTTTCTTATTAATTAAGTCAGAAGTCATTTGCATTATAAAACTATTGTTACTGACTCCTCCATCTGCTCTATATGGAAGAAAACGATTTAAAAATTGGGTTAAATGATAACATATAATGACAAATTTTCAGAAATAGCTTTCAAGATCATATGTATATACAAAAGTCTATCCAATACATTTGTACAAATATATTCCATTTTCTGAGTTTATAAAGTATAAAGTTAAAAGCCAAAATAAGATTATTGTGGAAATAAGTTAGTGATTGAAAAAACACTTTAAAAATTGGCTTAGATTTTAAAGATTTTGGTACAACTTTGAGTTCAGTCCCCTAAAACATTACAAACATCATAATCCTGGATGAAATGTTAAGGTTATGATAGAATATGGCTTTTATATGACATAGTTGGAATCATGGAACATCTACAATTTTAAACATCTCCCTTAGGTCCAGAAAATAGAGTGGTTCATAGTTTTGTTACTGATTAAGCTTTCATGTTCTGTCTACAAATTCGTAGTTACTTTTTTTTAGAGACATAACTAGTATGTAGTAAACTCCCTATTTTTACTTTACTTTTTCCGAAATGACTCTGAGAACTGTTCTATTTGGTAAGGAAAATAGACACTTATTAATATTGATCCTGTCAGCTGAGAATAGTTATTCAAGTTGAAAAGGCAGCATCCGGGAGCAAAAAGCTAAACTAAAGCTAATTTACGTGCTAATATCTGAATTGTCACAAACTGGATTCCTGCATCTCTGGACTCCTTTATAGCAAACTACCTCACCATTGTTCCTATTACAAGAAATGCAGGTAGCAACACCTATAGTTACAATTGCTCAACTACAATTGTTCAACTTCCATTATAAAAAATTCAGCTGTTCCAGCTGAAAACTCCTATTCAGAGCGTAGGTCTCAGACTGGGTAAGTCTAGATAGTTTCCACAAAAACTGTTTCAAGAATAAGATTAGTGGGAAAATAGTTTTATTTATTAGATTTATATGCCACCTTCCCCCCAAAAAGACTTATTCTGTCCATTGTAACAAATTGGTATACATCTATTTTAATGAAGCTTTATCACCTTTATGCATTGGAGTGCGCTGTTGAAACTGAAGACAGCTCAAGTTATATGCCAATGAATATACTGGAATTTTCACAAACTCAATGGACACATTTTAAGTTTGGCTGTTAATTCTCTGGAGACTGTCTGTACTGAGCATGCTCTAGCTCTTGCCTATGATCAGTCTCTGGATTGACCTCATTCCCACAGAGCAACAAGACTTGATTCCATGGCTGCAGGGACTGAGCAAGACTGACTAAGTAACTGTTGCTCCCAGCCGGTATGGCACAGCATGCACTCTGAGAACAAGATGACTATCTTCCCTCTGCTCCCAAAGCTCTCCTGCTGATTCCTGGACCACCAGGAAGACCTTCATCATTTTAGCTACAAGAGTAACAGAACAGTAGTAAATTATTATCCTTTAGGTAAGCCATTCTCTAGAGCAGTGGAAGTCTGCTACTCTCTCTTTCATTTCCTACCCTGTGCTCCCTGCCCAAACTGCTGCCCCGCTTTTTTCTACTTTCTGCCCTCTCTGATCTGGCACACAATACCACAAGCTGGCTATCCTTGCTCTAGAGCAGTGGTTTTCAATCTTTTTAGATTCAAGGCACCCCTTGTTCGACTAAAAGCCAGACTTAGCAAATGTCAGCTCTTAGTTTTCACTTATTTTTTGACTCCAGAAAAATAATAGAACAATTCTGCTGCTGCAAAGAACTCGGAAAGACCAAAACACATCAAGATACTTTTGACACTATGGATTCCTGTTTTAAATATTTGGGTTTATCTTGTGAATCATGTAGGTGTTTTCACATCTCACAGTACTAATATTTCTTGGGACCCTGTAGCCTCCTAAAAGAATCTTGTGGCACACTGGCTGAGAATCACTACTTTAGGGGAAAAAAAAGTCAAAATAACTGCCAGTGCATTTCACAGCTATTAGGTTAGTGCAATAGTTCCCAAACTTTCTTGAGTCCCAGCTTACATAATTTCATATGACCTGATGCACCCAGTTACTGCTTATCTACCTATAACTAGCCAACTGCCTTTCACAAATGATGGGGGGGGAAGGAAGCATGCATGCAGGGACAGAGGCCCATGGCCCACCCCATGTGGGCCTGCTCCCCCTTTACCTCCTGCTGCTTGAGATCCAGGCCTGCTCCCCACCTCCCCATTGCAGAGGTGGGGGGAGGGGAGGTGGGGGCCCAGGCCTGATGCAAGGGAGGACTGGGCCCAAGGGGGGGAGAAGCTGGCCTGCCATGCTGTGGGGAGTAGTGGGGCCAACTCGGCAGCAGCAGGGGAATGGGAGGAGTGGGCTCAGAGATGATGGGGGCGGGAAAAGGGGGGGTGAGGGGAGGACTGGGCCTAGACCAAAGGGAAGAGGAGGCTCACTCCTCCTCTCCTGCAGCCACTGCTGTGTCGGGCCAGGCCTGCTGCTCCCCACCACCACCTCAGTGGGCTGTTTTCTCCCCTGGCTTGGGCTTGGTCTCCTCCCCACCCCCGTGTGGGACCCAGACCCACTCCTCCCTCCCCTTACCACCGCAGCACACCCACTATTCCTCCAACCCGCATCAGGCCCATTCCTCCCCCCACCGCTGCTGCATCATCCCGTGTTGGGTCCTACAGGCAGTGACAATGGAAGGGTCAGTGGCCTCACCCCCCGCCCTCATGGCATCCCAACCCCACTCCCACCCTGTGCCGCCACTGCCGTCACTGCTGTCACCTGCAAGAAGTAAGGAGAGGGATGAGGCCGCCCCCACCCTCCGTTCCATCATTGCTATTTGCAGGGAGCAGGGCAAGTGGGATGAGCACTGTTGGCCTCGCTTCCTCTGTTCCATCTGCTCCACTGCTCTTGGCCCCCCTGCCCTGCTCCCTGCAGGCAGCAATGACATAGTAGAGGGCGGGGGGTGAGGCCACCAGAGCTGGCCTCGCCCCCAACCCTTACTTCTTGCAGGTGATGGCAGTGATGGTGCGGGGGGGGGGAGCAGGTTGGGCTTTGTTGATCTCCCCTCCCCGCCCCCATCCTCGCCATCATGGAGGCACTGCATCGTGCTGCCAGCTCCTGTTCGAACACTTGTTCACACTCTGATTGGCTGTTTGTCAGCCAATCAGAGTGTGAATAAAGCATTATGGACAGACAGAGACAGACAGACTTAAGCTTTTATAATATTAGAACTATCAGGAGGCAGGGACTTAATATGACCCAGCTGCTCCATGGTAACTGTCCCCATGCCCACTGTTATCCCACACTGAGAACTAAACAGGGCAGTTTACTCTTGAGTGAAACAGGGCTGTTTCTCCAGCTTTCAGTCACTATGAGGTAGGAGCAAATACAAAGTTACCATGGAACATCTGAGGTGTGACAAATCCTTCCCTCCTATTAACTTGGGCACATGAAATGCTGTTGTCCCAGCAATTTCTCTGTGGTCAATAAAAGCTAACCTAGGATTAAAGCCACATGCCATTTAGGAATAAACTGTCTTAATTCAGCTCTCACCATGGGGTAACTGAAGGCACAAGGGTAGATGAGGAGCAGTAAGTCCAAACATTCATTGTTAATTGTAAATATACTGAGTGATTGCAGGCTCAAAAGGAATTAGGGGCTCCTTAAGTTTCACAGCTCCACTCAGGGTTGCAATCCCTCACTTGGGAACCACTACTGTAGTGGTTATGGATACTCCTCCACAAACATCTCTCCCATATTTAAGAAAGGGAAGAAGGAGGATCCACAGAACTACAGACCAGTCAGCCTCACCTCAGTCCCTGGAAAAGCTACCTGAAGGGGAGTTTCGAAAGAGGATGGAGCTAGACTGTTCTTAGCAGTGGCAGATAAGAGAACCGGGAGCAACCATCTGAAGTTGCAGCAAGTGAAGTTTAGGTTAGATATTAGGAAGAATTTTCTCACTAGGATGGTGGTAAAACACTGGAACAATTTATCCAGAGAGGTTGTGGAATCTCCATTCTTGGAGGTTTCTAAGAGCCTGCTAGACAAAGCTTAAGTTTGGATGATCTAGTAGGGGATGGTCCTGCTTTGAGCAGGTGGTTGGACTAGATAACCTCCTGAAGTCCCTTCCAACCCTAGTTTTCTATGATTCTATAAAATCTATTTTTTTTTGCTGGGCCCCGACTCCTCACTCCTAAATTCTGCCCACATCTTATTTCACATTCTCCCCACATCTTATTCCATTCTCCCATGTGTCTCTGTCCTTTTTCTGCTTCCTATCCAAGGTCTGCCTCCTCATGCCTCTACACTCCTCCTTTGCTGCTTGTGTGTCAGTATGGGGAACACTGAAAAAAGAAGAGAATTTTTTTTCCCATTTCTACATATAGCATCAATGGTCCTTATCTGTGTGAAGGAGTCATCTCATAAAAAAGTTTCAGAGCTCCTACAACTCTGGAATGAATTGTGATTAAAGACAGACTCCTTGGAATATTAATAACCAAACTCTAAGAAGTTTCAACTGAATATGTACAAAATGAGATGTTCAGAAGCTGATCCCTAGACTTTTCAGATTTTCAAGAGGGTGATAAAGGCATACCCGCAGGGTAACTGGCTTGCTAAATTTCAATTCCTGCTCCAAAAACTGAAAAAGTGCTACAGTTACTTACAAACAGTTAACATGAGCACAAAATAATATTTTCCCTAATCTGATACTCAGAAATGGCTGAACATCTTTTGATGAAATTTTCCCCGCAACAGTCAGCCTGAAGCAGATGACCAGTATGGCAAATATCATCCCAGTGACCAAAACTTGGCAAAATTACAAGCAATTGATAAAAGGTCCTTATAATAGCAAGCATCAGGAAACCTTAAGTACAGACATAGCTTACTATATCCCTTTAATCCTGTGAATAAAATTTATATTTTTTCTGGCTTCTATTAAACCTGAATATGAAAGTTCAACACATGACTCAGCTACCAGCTTATATTTGCCAAACTGAGTTAATATAGTTGAAAACTTACCCTTGAGCAGAACCCATATTATTTATGAAGTTCTATCAATATGGACACTAAACTCAAGTGGGTTGACCAGTTCTCACTTTCAGCATCTTCACAATAGGGACAACTGAATAACCAAGTTCTAGAGAGTAACCTTTTCCCCCCACAACTGTTTTTCCTGAACGTACAAACACCAAACAGTTTAAGGTTTATGTGATATTACAAGGAATACAAACATACCGAATATTTCTAAGTGGAATTTGCAGCTCCTTCAAAAAGGTATCATACAACTGTTTATTTCTTTAAAAGAAAATAAAAATAAATATTAATATACATAAATTATGCATGTATGTGTAAGTTGTACATTATAAAAACTTTGCAATATCCATAGAATATGCAAGTATGCTAAAGGACAAAAGGTGACACAGTTTTAGAACTGCCAGTGATAGTTTTTTAGTCTGGAGTAAATGATTCAAAAGAAGATGAATTAAGATTGTCATAATGGTGTGCAACAGTCCAATGTCCTTGTGCCTAAATCAGGATCCCTGATCGACCATTGTACTAAGCACCGTATAAGGAAATGTGGTTCCCAACCAAAAAAGTATAGTTTATGTAGGGCAAGGTACAGCAAGTAGATGTAACAAGCACTCAGAAAGAATGAGAAAAGAAGGTTGAAGAAAATGCTAAGCAGAGATTCAGCCAAGTGCTTCAGCTGCTTTTGAAAGTGTCAACAGCATAATTTTAATCTTGCCTGGACAGCTAACCCATTTGATAAGGAAAAACGTAAACTCAAAGCAAGAAAAAAAAATATAAACTGAAGGGTTTTAGTTTTCTTGACTGGGACTTTGGATGAGACTTTCAGCTTTCCCTGTAAGCAAGAAGTACACCCCCTTGTTCAGTGGAAAACATAAATTCTGGTCTTGGATATATTATGATATCTATCACTATCTTATATTAAACACTGATAACCTAAAACATTAGTCTGAGTTACTGAAGAAACTCCAGCTTCCATCTACCTAGAGAAAGTCAGGGGTGGAAATAGTGTTTTTGTGTTTGTTTGTTTGTTTGTTTTACCCAAATTAACCAGGAAGCAAGAGGAGAAACTTTAGGGAGAAGACAGGTTTTGTACATGCAGAAGGGCTAAGTGCATTTCACTTTGAAAACTGTTCTATTTGTTAGTAGCAAAAACTTTGAGCCTTTACAAATGTACATAACAATGTTTTTGTACTATATTAGCAAGGAAAATAGGGAAGGCGCCAAAGCTGCTCATTGCTGAGGATAAGGGAGTCCTATAGTTAACATGTTACAAATGGTTAAAGTACAGCTGTTTATGTCATACTGGATGACCAATATCCTGACTCAGAGAAAAAAAATAGTTAAAAATATAAAAAATTAGCGACATTAAATTCAGTACCTGAAAGCTATAGATTCCAGTATAGCTCGTACAAGGTGATTTCTGGTAGTGGAAGTTTTCAGACCCACAAAAGAAGCACACAAATATGGATCACTCACAGAGGCCTAAAATAAAAGTTTGACAATGAGAAATATACGAATGAGTTCAATTTCTAAAGTTCTGAGAAAGGATTAAAATAGTAAGGAAAAAAAAAACTTACACATGACAATTACAGGCAGCATAGTGAGAAGAAAAATTAAAACAATATGTAAATAGTTTATTGTGTATTTTAGCTGTCTATATATTTCAGTAAACCAGCAATTTACAAATACATTTATTTCTATAGCAATAAGATGTACTACGTTTATTGCAGAATTCTTGTACCAAATCTAATTTATCTCACACTTGTTTAAAGTACATAGTGTATACTTAGGCTCTAGTACTAGTTTAAGACAAAGCACGATATTTTTATGACTGATTTTGGAGGAAGTATTTAATTTCAATTTACCCAGAACTTTTCTAAAGAACATTATTTAGTTTATACGTAGCTTGGAAGATGCTGGTAGTTCTTTTAATTAATTTAGATGGTATAATTCTAATCCACGACATGATGCAATGCATTTGTACTAAATTCCTGCTGTCCCCAAAAGTAGTTTCCTTTTGTATGTTAATAGGCAAGTTAGTTTCTATATCCTTTTCCTGCTACACTGTTTTGGTGGATTTGAGTAACAGACTGTCACACCATTTGCCTTTAAGTGGACAATGTTAAATTTCTCCCCTGCCCCCCCTCCACCCCGCCCAAACTAAAAATATCCTAGATTTAAAAAAAAAAAAAACAGTTTTATTTTCCTAAATATCAGTTATAATAGAGTTCTCAGAAACTCTGATTTCAACCACATTGTAGCTTAGGGACAGGGAGAAACCCAAAAATAAAAATCAAAGAAATGTCAATGCATATAAAAATAAAAGTGTGAGAGTACAGCTATATAGGGGAAGTCGGGTTTAAGAGAAGACATCCCCATCAACATATTAACACAGAAATTCCATACCAGATAAGCCCAGGAATTCATTTATTCGACAAGATACTATTGTGGGTTCCCCATTTTTGGGGAACTCAACTTGAGATCCTGGGATCTCATAGATAAACAAACAATTATGACACAAACTACAGTGACAATTTCTTCCTACACCCCATCAGTTAGAGGCTGGGTTAGGCTCTGAAATGACATCCATAATTTTTTTATCACTTTCTAATACAGTGGTGCTCAATCTCCAGCCCACAGAACCACATCCTTAGGTCTATGGGTCTTCCTGTGGGTCCAGACATTTGGCAGTGGTGGCAGGATCCCACCTGCAGCAGTGGTGGAGTGGTAGTAATGTTAACTGCCACAGCTCTGGGCTCCCTGATGCCAAATTTTCAGATCCATGGGGAGCCTCCATGTGCCAGATTGTGCCACCATGCAGGATCAGATCTGGAAAGGGCATGTGGGGCTGGCTGGAGCACCTGGTCACACCCACTTACCGACCCCAACAGTTTCCCCTGTGATGGACTGGCTCGTGCACTGACCCCATACACAGGTTCAAGTCCACAGACTCACCCTGTGCCACTCATCGATCTGGTGACAATAAATAAACCTTCATATACTACCTTTGTTCTTGTGTATTCTTTTTTTGTTAAGCATGGTGTGATAAGAGAGAAAAAAAAAAAGAAAGAAGAAACAAGAGGAGAAAGAGAAAGAGGGAAAGAGAAAGAAAAGAGAAAGGAGAAAAACAGAGAGAGAGGTAAAGAAAAAAGTAGGAGAAAAAGGAGAGAAAAAGAAGAAATAGAAAAAAGGAGAGAGGAGGTAAGAGAAAGAAGAGGAGAAAAAAAGAGAAAGAGAAGAGAAAGAAAAAAACAAACAAGAGAAAAAGAAAAAGGGACAGAAAAAAGAGAAGAGAGAAGAGAAGAGAGAGAAAGAAAAATGGAGAAAAAAGAAAAAAGGAGAGAGAAGAGAGGAAAAGGAAAATAAAAGAAAAATGAGATGGAGAGAGAGAGAAAGAATGAGAAGACAGAAAAAAAGAGCAAAGAAAGAGGGTGTGTCCCTCACCGACCTCATCTCCCTCTGCTACCAGCTATGGCTCAGGCCCATTGGTCCACAGCAGCATCCAGCAGAGAGAGGCAATGACACCCCAGCAGCAGCCACAAGGGCTGGAGCACTCAGGCCTCCCCAAGAGTCCTGGACCAGGGGGAGCCTAGTCAGACAAATGCCCACCAGGGTGGAGACAGCACCAGGGCACCAAGCACTCGGGCAGGGTCCAGGCAGCACGGGGAAAAGCAGGCATGGTAGGAGGTGCAGTGGGCAGGGTAGCCTGGCCAGGCCTTTGGGAAGGCAGCAGCCAGAGGAGAGTTGGGCCCCAGCAGGAATCAGGGGATGCCCTGGGGCTCTGCAGACTCAGGCTGTGGTTGGCAGGTAGGTGAGGCACCCAGCAGCACTCAAGGTGGGGCCCAGCCTGGCCTGCACAGCTCCGCAGGCATGGGCCACAGCTGCCCTGCCCACAAGGGGATGCTGTCCGGCCAGGACAGGGCACCAGGCTCAAAGGGCTCCCAGCTCCAGGCTTAGCCACCCTGTGCGCTGGGCACAACACGAGCAGGGCAGAGTTGCCTCCAGTGCAAGGGCCCAGCTGCAGGGCCCAGTCACAGGAACTCCCTGGACCCCTGAAACAGCTGGGGAGGCAGTACTCAAGGCCAAGCTGGCCGGGAGTCACCAACACAGCGGCCCTCTGCAGTGCCTGCCTGAGCCCCAGGCCTGCCTGCCCACAGCTCCCCTCCAGGGGCCAGCCGCGGCTGGAGGGCGCAGCCCAGGGATAAGGGGTAAACTGTGTCCCTCTTTCTGTTCTTCTGACTCCGCCCCTGGTGCCTGCTGCAGTGCTGGGACCTGTGGCTGCCCTGGGGAGCCTGGATCAGCAACTTAAAAATTTTTTTTTTTAAATAATGTCTTCATACACCTCGTGGCATGCCAATGAAAATGTCTCTGCATGTCACTAGGCATGCCAGGGGTTGCCTATCCCTGTATTAAGTTATTTACATAAAAGCAAAAGCATGTGTACACATTCACTGTACACACAAAAACTATGTTAAAACATTAAGGTTGAAAATGCATGCTAGGAAATGTTAGAATTCAAGTTGCCAATCTAGCTTACTTTATATCAGCCCCTTCTACATACACAATATGATACCATCTTTAACTACATGAGCATATACTGTTTTTTTCTACAGAACCGCTCTCAAATCAGGATGGATACAGAATAAATTAGGATTGTGTTGAAAACAGCCTGCTGTCTGTATGCCCCCTGCCTCATTTGTGGCAGGATTTCAAAGGTGCAAAGCGAATGAGGCCTACGACTGCAGTAACTGAAAGTTAAGCCAGTTAAATGCTGTCCTACCAAACTAGATTCTGTCCCAAATTCTGCTGCCAAGCTTCTCTGCAATGCTTGTCAAGTTGTTTCAAGGACACTTTTCATGAATGGTAATTACTTGCATGTCCCTCATTTTTGGGGAGCACAACTTAAAACTCTGAGTCTTGTTTGCAGAACTAGGGACGCTTGTAACAGCAACTGAAGTCAAGAGGAACCGTGTCCTAAACATAAAAAGCAGCAAGGTTCTCAACTTCTTCAGATTCACAACATTCCTTGTTAGACTCAAAGCACCTCTCAGAAAATACCAGTTCTTAGCTTTCACTAGTTTTTTGAGTATGGAAAAACAACAGAAATTTTTTTCTGTTGCAAAAACTCAGAAAACCCTAACAGGTCAGAATATTGTGTGTGAAATTTCTGGGTTTATTTTGTGAATCATGTTGGTGTCTGAATACCTAACAATGCTAATATTGCACAGCATCCTGTAGCACCTTTAAAGGATCTCACAGCACCCTAGCGTACCACAGCATCCTGGTTGAGAATCACAAATATAAAGGGCTGAGTATTTTTGTATTCAATGCTCAAAACTCTAAAAGGGTAGGTCCTAAGTATCTCAAACTGGACACTTAATATTAACAGACATTTTTAAAGATAACAGGAACCTCTGACACAGAGTATAAATAAATTGTGAACTATTCAGATAATCTAGTGATAAGCTCCACAGAAAAGCCCATGAATAAATGGGTAGTTCTTTATTCATAAGAATTTGACGAGCGATTAATATGTATATGGTTTAGGGTAGGAGTGGGCAAAATATGGCCCGCGGGCCACATCAAGCCCACGAGGCCATTCTTTCTGGCCCACAGGGCCCCTAAAAAATTTAGAAAATTAATATTTCTCTGTCTTTGGTTCCTGTCAAAAATGACAGGAACCAGGGGCAGTAGGACCTAGGTAAAGCCCAGCGGGCTGTGCAACAGCAGGGCCCGCCCGCCCCCAGCTGGAAGCCCCACCCCAGCAGGAAGCCCCAGCGGGGGCTTCTGGCCTGGGACCATGTGGCTGCCCCACACCGGAACTTCAGGTAAGGGGAGGACCCCGAGCAGAGAAGGAGTATGGGGAAAAGTGGCCCCTCCCCTGCCCCATGGCCAGTGCTCCCTGTTGCAGCCACTTGCAGCCCATGCGGGGCTGTCCTGAGCAGGCGCAGGCTAAGTCCCAGGTGGGCTGCGAGTGGCTGCAATGTGGGGCGCCAGCCATGGGGCAGGGCTGCTTTTTACCCATGCTCAGCACCAGCTTGTAACCCAGCCCTGCTGCCAGCCTGGGCCTCACACCAGCTCTGGGCTTGCCCATTGGGGCTGCTCCGCAGCGGCAGCAGCTGCAGCCCCCCTGCTTGCCACGCTAGGCAGCGTTTGCTGCTGCTGCTGCTGCTGCCTGCCCAGAGCTCAAGTGCTGAGCAGCCCAGAAGCACTGATGGCAAACACTGCCCAGCGCGGCAAGTGGGGGGGCTGCAGGTGCTTCCACCACAGAGCAGACCTGACAGGCGAGCCCAGAGCCAGCACGGGGCCCAGGCTGGCAGCAGGGGCCCCATTACAATCTGATGCTGAGCATGGGGAAAATCGGCCCCTTGCCCACCCCATGCCCGGCATCCCACCCTGCAGCCACTCGCAGCCTGCCTGGGGGTATATGGCAGGATGCCTTGCTTGTGCCCCTTGCCCCTCAGCCCTGCTGTCCTGTGCCCCGCCACCCAAAGCCCCTGCCCCCCAGTCTGGGCTCTGTAGTTGTCAGCAGCTACCCAGAACCTGGGCCAGCTGCAAACATCTGCTGCTTCTCTGCCCTGGCTCCCACCTGTGCCTGCTCAGGACAGCTCTATGTGGGCTGCGAGTGGCTGCAGCAGGGAATGCTGGCCATGGGGCAGGGAAGGGGCCGCTTTTCCCCATGCTCAGCACCAGCTCATTTCCTGCCATGGAACAGGGTGTTGGGGCTGCATGCTGCCCCCCACCTGTACCATGGGGCTGGGGGGTGCACTGGAAGTGAGCTGGTGCATGGGGCCTACACCAGCGTCCTGGGGCCAGCACCGGCAGGCCCCAGAGCAGGGCAGCAGAAGTACAGGGTCCTAGCCAGCAGGGCTTCTATGGAGCCGGGCCAGCTCCTCACTCTCTCTGCTGGTGCAGCCCAACCTTGCTCCACGGACCCCTACCAGCCTGCGCCCTGCTCTGGGCCCGACAGGTGCCCCGCCCCTGATCACCATCTTGGGACCAATGTCCTAAGGCTAGCACCAGTCAAGGGACAGGGATCCCCAGGCGGCCCTCAGCAGCTTGCCAAAACTGGGTAAGCAGCCCTCCGCCCAAAATAACTCCCCGCCCCTGGTTTAGGGCTACACATTAAATAAGGACAATAAAACAAAAAACTAAATAGCTGCTCATTAAGTGAATACCATTCATGCTGTGTACTGCAAGATGTGGGGTTCTGTGGAAAAATAATATGTCACTATGTAATTAAAGATCATCATTGTGCATACATATAAGGGATCTGAATTAAAATTATACAGGCACCATTGTGTATGAAAATAAGGAATTCTGGTGGTCAGTCAGGAAGCCAGTTTAGAACAGCCTGCTGTCAGACCGGATTTCAAGTTTTTATTCAGTTCTACACCCTTTGTAGTAGAAAATGGCACCAGCCAGCTCATTAAAGAATCAAGATGACAACATTAGCCAGAGATTGTAGAAATGGCCCTTGCCATTGATGTAGCTGAATTTGCAAACTCCTCAGTTGCCTGCTGTCTACAGTTCCTCTTTCACTTGAGGTAATGGAAAAAGCTCTGGAAGGAGTTGTATTCTTTTCACCAAGAACAGATCTAGATTGCAGTCCACAATTTGAAATATGTAATATCACTCTAAGCTGCTAGAGTATGGCTTTGGTATAATTGCGTAAGATTTTCCTCACCATACAGCTCACCAATATCATAGAAAGCTAGGGCTGAAAGGGACCTCAGGAGGCCAGCTAGTCCAGAATTTCTCAATTCAAGGGTAGCAAGAATATTTCAAAAGGGTTGTAAGCTGGGGCAGGGCAGAGGGACAGTGGGAAGATGCCTGCCCCTTCCAGTGGGAAAAGGGAGCGGGGGAGAGCTGCATGGCTGGGCTGACAGCACCAGGGCCGGTGCCTGAGCTCATGGGGGTGGGACAAGATGGCTGGGAGATGCTGCTTGGGGGCTGAGAGGGGCCATGACCAAGCTGCCTGGTGTGACAGCCCCAGCCTAGTTAAGGGTGGAGGGGGTGCCAGAGGCCTCCCCTCCTCCTCCCTCCAGCCTGTGCAAGGGGCTGTGAGTTGGGAGTGAGGGACAGCAGCACTGCTTGTGGGGACAGGGGAATGTGGGTTAGGACAGGCCATGGATCTTTCCAAATGAGTCCTGGTAGGAAAAAAGTTGAGAACCACTGATCTAGTCAAACACCCTGCTCAAATCAGATCAAACCCTATGACTGAAAATATCAATGCCTATGACTGAAAAAGGCCTTTATTCTGCCTCAATACAAAAGGAATGATAAGGCCAAATATAGCGACTAGAGCAATATAAAGTTGTGAGCCCCAGAGAAAGCCTTTGTATGTGTGTTAATGTCAGTCAGCAGTGAACTTCATGACAAAGGGCAGGATCTTTAGTGCAGCTTCAAATGGGGTAGACCCGCTACCAACCAGATCTTTACCTTAAGACAACTTTTTGAGATGATGACTGAATTTAATAAGTTGTGCACAGCACTTCTAATAGATTTCTGTCAAGCCTTCAGTTAAGGGTAGAGAGCAAGGTAATGTAATCTGATAAGGAAGTTCGCATCCCAGTCAAGAGAGCTCGATCAACAGAAGAGTGCCATAATAGAGTGACAAACTGTGCTCAATCTGGTATAGAGCCCAGTTTTATACTTTCACAGGAGGTTGACAAGTCTGTTTCCTGTTACCAATGCTGTTTAATATCACAACTGGCTGGCTAATGGATAAGCTGGAAAAAGCAGCTAATGATGATGGCCTTTAGCTGAATACTGTTCTGCTTTGAGACCTTGAGTAAGCTGATAATATTACCTTGATAGTTCATTTGGAAAAATCACTCCAAATGATAATACACTTGATACAAGCAAGAAACTTGTCTGAATAACAATATGGACAAAACTAAGTCCCTGCCCATAATTATATCAAGCCCCCACCAGCTCCAGCTTACCACCTCAGCATTACTTTATTCAGAGACTATATCAAACAAGTGAAAACCGTCAAAAAAGTAGAAAGCATAATAGAGTGCTGGAGGAAGTGTGAAAGATGGGGAGAGTTCACTACTAGCAACCACTGGCCTCTGTGGATATACTGCGATATCAAACTTCCTATTTAATTGTGGCTCTAAAAATGATTATATTCACTTGACTGCATGACAGTGAACTATTGGAGATGAGGAGGAGCAGCAGGCTTGACGTTTTTGATTCTTATCATCTTCATGAGCTGCTCCATATTAGATGGAAAAGTAATCAGCAATGATAATATTTGTAAGCCCTCCAGCAACCACTCTTATCAGGACTAGTTCAATTCCAGCAACTTTCTTTGTGCAAACATATTATGAGAATGGAAAATCAACAACTACAAAGTGCATTTTTCACAGAATCCAATCTAACCAGCTAGCAGCTGCTGAAAGCTGTTTTAACGTAACAAGACTGTCAATAATGAATACAGAATGAACATGAAGCCAGACAATCTTAAAAGACATGGCAAGAAACTGACCCACATGGCATTAAGAAAAGGAAAAGGGAGGATCCAGGGAACTACAGCTCAGTCAGCCTCACCTCAGTCCCTAGAAAAATCATGAAGCAGATCCTCAAGGAATCGATTTCTAAGCACTTGGAAGAGAAGAAGGGGATTAGGAACAGTCAGCATCGATTCACCAAAGGCAAGTCATGCCTGATCAAGCTGATGGCTTTCTATGATGAAATGATTGGCTCTATGGATGTGGGGACACTGGTGAATGTAGTATACCTTGATTTTAGCAAGGCTTTTGATACAGTGTTTCACAGCCTTCTTGCAGGCAAGCTAAGGAAGTATGGACTAGATAAACGGACTGTAAGGAGGATGGAAAATTGGCTGGAGCACTGGGCTCAACAGGCAGTAATCAAAGGCTCGATGTCTAGTTGGCAGCCGGTATCAAGTGGAGTGCCCCAGGGATTGATTCTGGGGCCAGTTTTGTTCAATGTCTTCATCAGTAACCTGGAAGATGGCATAAAGTGCACCCTCAGCAAGTCTGCAGATGACACCAACGTGGGGGGAGTAGTAGATACACTGGAGGGTAGGACTAGGATTCAGTGCGACCTAGACAAATTGGAGAACTGGGCCAAAAGGAATCTCATAAGTTTCAACAGGCACAACTGCAAAGCCGTGCACTTAGGCTGGATCAATCCCAGGCACCAGTACAGGCTGGGGACTGAGGCTGGGCAGCAGCTCTGCAGAAAAGGACCTGGGGGTTACTTGGACAATAAGCTGAATATGAGCCAGCAGTGTGCTCTAGTTGCCAGGAAGGCTAACGGCATACTGGGCTGCTTTGGTAGGTGAGTTGCCAGTGGGTCCAGGGAAGTAATTATTCCCCTCTATTCAGCACTGGTGAGGCCACATCTGGAGTCCTGTGCTCATTTTTGGGCCCCCACTACAAAAAGGATATGAAAAAATTGGTAAGTGTTCAGCGGAGGACAACACAAGTGGTGAGGGGGCTGGGGCACATGACTTATGAGGAAAGACTGAGGGAACTGGGCTTATTTAGTTTAGAGAAGAGGAAACTCAGAGAAGACTTAATAGCAGTCTTCAACTACCTGAAGAGGGGTTTGAAAGAGGATGGAGCTAGGCTATTCTCAGTGGTGGCAGATAACAGAACAAGGAGCAACAGTCTCAAGTTGCTGCAAGGGAAGTTTAGGTTAGATATTAGGAAGAATTTTCTCACTAGGAGGGTGGTAAACCAGTGGAACATGTTACCCAAAGAGGTGGTGGAAGCTCCATCCTTGGAGGTTTTCAAAACCCAGCTAGACAAAGCTTTGGCTGGGATGATCTAGGTGGGGCTGGTCCTGGTTTGAGCAGGGGGGTTGGACTAGATGACCTCCTGAAGTGCCTTCCACCTCTAATTTTCTATGATTCTATGACTTAATCCATAAGGAGGCCATGGCCATTAAAATTTGTTTTGATGACAATAATGAGGCAATAGTAAGCTGTTAATCTTTACATGGATCAGCACTAGATGAGATGAAAGACGCATTTTGGTAGTGAGTGCTGAACATTTGCTGACAGCAAATGTATGGTGAGATTGAAGAATACTGAATTCTAATCCAGCTCTAGAAAGGGACATAATCTAAAGGTCACCAACCATGCTCAAATGGGCCCCTACCTGCCCCCTTCTACTCATCCCTTCCAACTTGTCCCTGTTCCAGTTCTGTCTCTTCTTTATCCTTGGCTCTTTCTCTTTCACTCCCACTCTCTTTGATACCCAGCCCTTGTTTCTTTGATACCAGGCCTCATGGCAATCTTATACCCTTTTTTGCCAGCCAATCTCATACCAAAAAACTCCCCTATACCTACTTTTGTCTCTCTCTTCTGGTCTTTTCTCCTGCCTGTCTTCCTCCTGTTCTCCAATCCAAGTTAATTTGTTCACTCATTGCCAATAGGAAAGCTATCGAAGCTGACAGTGCTGTTTCCATCCTATATTCAACATTGTACCTAGATCTTGTTAAGGGTCTATGAAATTTAAGGCATGCTAGGTCTTCTGCAAATTATCTAATTCCAAACTTTTTCTATAGCTTTAACAAACAATGAAAAATAAAAGCAATCAAATAGTTGCCAGCACCAGGGGTTGACTACCTGATCAAAACTTGCCCAGAAGCTTACAAGCAATTGGCATCACACAGTCCCCCTAGGGAAGATATTTACAATCTTCCCTAGCAGTAGTCACTACTGGTCTTCATAAGTCAATAAGGGAAATGGCATGCCATAGGACAGCAAATACTTGACGATTGCTGGTCAAAGATTCCTAGAAGATTCAAGCCAGTGTTTGTCCTTCTTGGAATTCCTGTCTGCAAATATAAAAAGTTTTCCATAAATCCACACCCTTTCATCAAATCACACACCAAGTGAAGGCATCATACATTAATAAGTATTCTGCCAACCAAAACAGATTTACTGAGCAGGATTTTACAGACTGTGGTAGGAATAAACAACCTCCTATTTGCTTTTTGCCATTTCTTGCTTGCATATTGTATAAAAAAAGAAAGTCTGATCTTTTTATTTAAAAATGCAGTCTGCAAGAAGGCCACCAGTGAGTTTGCATGACTGGTTATATACCTGGCAAAATAAAGTACTGTACTTTTGGATCAAGTAGTAGAAAGGAGAAAAATTGCAAAATCTGCACAAGATAACAAAAGTATGTCATGTAACTTAAAACAAATATATTCAAAGTAAACAGATCTTATACTAGACTCTAGGAAATTTAAAAAGTAATTTTTGTTTACTAAGCAAAGAAAGGTCCTGGACTCAACTCGATGTGATTTTCTTTATCTGTCTTCAAGAAGCGTGATAAAAACAACCAAATAATTCCAAAATTTCAAGTAATGTTTTATGGGCGTTAGTGGACAAAATCCTCTTGACTTGGATACAAAATACCCATAAAATGTAAAGAGGGAAATGTAAGACGAAGTGCCCTACATGTAGCCAGCCGCAACAGCTTCAAGCACCTCTGTAACCCTCTACAGATCAAAGAACGACTTGACGGTAACCAGTAACACCTTCTAGCCAAAAAATTCCACTCCTTTGGTTCAGCTCATCCTCAAAATTTAAAATTTTCATACCTTGAATTTCTTATTTCCCAGACCAGGTCTACTCTACTACATTTTACCCACACAGGTATATTGTCTAAGATTGTGAAAAAAATAATACCTCCTAAGTAAGCTATGTAGAAACAATGTAAAAGCAGGTGTTCCACGAGAAGTGCTCTTGTCTGCTTAGTTTGTCTTTTAGGGAGATGGTGCAGCTGTCTCAGTAGAAAACCTCTTGTCAGCACACCCGCTGTCCCCACTTAAGGCTTTTCAACACAGCTATACTAGTAAGAGCTATATAAGCAGTACCTTTTCTTACTTTAGAAGAGCCCCCAAAAGAAAAAAAAAAGGTAAAAAATGGCAGGTGAAAAGGGAAGTAGGAGGGCATAGTATGCATACAGAGCATTTCCCATGGGGGGAAAGGTTAAGATTCCTAGTATGGGGCACACACAACCCCTGGCATATGAATGAACATAAATGGAATGAGGGAAGGGGGACATAGAGAACACACAGAACCTATGTGTGAGGCTCCTCGGGAGCCAGGAGCAGGGAGGAGAGGAGGGATCCAGGCACACGTGTGTCCCTCACGCACGTGTGCCCCCTTACCTGACCCGAAGCGGAAGTGGATGCAGCAGCAGCGAAGCCAGCAGCAGGGGCGGCAGCAGCAGCTGATCCCCCTAAGGTAAGTGGGCAGAAGGACCGGACGCAGATGAGCCAGGTCCGGAGAAGAAGCCCCCTGGATCCCTTTTAGCTGGCAGGGAGCCGCGCTCCCGAGCTGTGCCGGCACAAACAGAGCGCACCGGCATTTGCGTCAGCATTCGTGCCAGCGGGTGAGCAGGAAGTGCCAGGAGGGAGACTGCTGCTAGGGGAGGGCGAAGCACTGTACTAAGCCATAAACAAGCAGCAACTCCTACAATGGTGCTGACACGAAGTGCTGCCAGGGCCCCTGCCCGGGGGGCGCAGCCTACCTGGGGCTCGTCTGAGGCCTCCACCCAGACAGACCCCATGGGGGGCTGGCGTCCCCCCACCCCCTGGCCTGAAGGAGTTGCCCAGCAAGGCCCGGGGGGCAGGGATTGGGGATCCCCACACCTGTCCTGCGGGCGCCTGCCTTAGGGCTCTGGAGGCGCAGGTAAGGGAGCTCCAGGAGGAGGTTAGCAGGCTGAGGGGAATCAGAGAGGCAGAGGATGAAACTGACAGCTATTTCCTTTCCCTGCAGGGCCACACACTCAAGGAAGAAGCACCTTGGGAAGTGCCCTCCACTGCAGAGTGGCAGACGGTCACCTCCAGAACCAGAGCTGCTCGTAACACAGCAGTACCAGTTCCTCCAGTCCGGCTGGAGAACAGGTACGAGGCCCTGGCAACTCTGGAGGAGAAGGAAGGAGAGGAGGCAACCGGAGAGGAGGCAACTGATCCGAGCAGGCTGAAGGAGCTAACCAGTCCTGGAGGAAAAAGTGTTGAGTGATTGTCATAGGTGACTCCATCCTGAGAGGTACAGAGGGCCCTGTCTGTCGCCAGGACCCCTCAACACACGAGGTCTACTGCCTATCCAGAGCAAAGATTCAGGACGTGAAGGGGATGATCCAGGCCATGATCCAGCCCACCGATTACTACCCCATGGTCCTAATATAAGTGGGTATTCATGATGCGGCCAGGAGAAGCCCTGATCACTTGATGGCGGACTATCATGCTCTGGGGGATGTGCTGAAGGAGGTAGGTGCACAGGTGGTTTTCTTTTCTGTCCTACCAGTGAGCGGACATGGAAGACGGCATGCGACGTGCATCGCAGAGACCAACTGGCAGCTTTGGGAATGGTGTCTCGAGGTGGGCTTTGGTTTCCTTGACAACGAACCACACATCATGACAAGAGACATGCTCAGATGGGATGGGCTCCACCTTTCTCCTAAAGGTAAGAGTGTGTTTTCTTCTAGGTTTGCAGATCTCCTCTGGCAGGCTTTAAACTAGGCTTGTCGGAGGAAAGGGAAGACAAGGGAGGAGGAAGCCTTGGACCACTAAACCAAGCGGCACCCGCAAGTACAGCCCAGCCTAGACTGACGAATGGAACATATATGCAGGTAAGCAACAGGGGCCAGAGTAATGCTGAAAGTAGGGGGCCAGTGCACACATCCTCAGGAGGCCTCAAATGCCTCTACACAAATGCTCGTAGTATGGGAAACAAGCAAAAGAAACTTACCCTCCTGCTAGCTGACACCAACCCGGACATAGTGGGGATCACTGAAACGTGGTGAGACCCAACGCATGACTGGGTGGTGAATATCAAGGGCTACAGGCTGTACAGGAGGGACAGGACAGGGAGGAAAGGTGGGGGTGTGGCGCTCTACATTAAGGAGGAATACACATCCTGGTCAATTAGCAAAGAATCAGAGGAGGGGGACTCTGAAGTGCTCTGGGTTAGAATACAAGGCAGTCAAGGGGAAAGAGATTTAACGGTGGGGGTCTACTGCAGACCACCCAACCAAGGGGAAGAGCTAAACCAGGAATTCTTAAGTCAGCTCACGGAGGTAGTTAGGTCAAAGGATGTGGTCATCATGGGTGACCTGAACTTTCCAGACATCTGCTGTTAAAAGCAGTCAGCCAGGTCTGACCACTCACGTAGGTTCCTAGCCAGGATGTAGGACCTCCATCTAACCCAGAAGGTGCACAGCCCCACCAGGGGAGACGCCTTCTTGGACCTGGTGCTGGCCATGGATGACGACTTGGTGAAGGGGCTGCAGGTGCTCGACCACGTGGGTGACAGCTATCATGCCTGCTGGAATTCACCATCCAGCGCAAGGTGGCAAAGGCCTGCAGCAAGGCAGCAGCCCTAGATTTCAGGAGGGCAGACTTCAATGAGCTAAGGAGACTAGTCGGGGAAGCACTGAGGTCCCAGAGGGGAGGGGAGCCAGGTGTCCAAGAAGAGTGGTCGCTCCTTAAGGAGACGATCCTCCAAGCCCAAAGGGAGGTAATCCCAACATGGATCAAAGGGGGCAGGAGGGCGCAAAAGCCCCCATGGCTCACCAAAAGCATCCGGGAACGTCTCCTAGCTAAAAGGGAGGCATACACCCAATGGAAGGGAGGGGCCATCACCAGGGAGGACTATACTGTGGTTGCTCGGGGATGCAGGGGGGCAGTCAGGAAGGCCAAGGCGGAGATGGGATTGGGACTAGCTTCCCGGATTAAAGACAATAAGAAGTCCTTTTTTAAATACATAGGGGGCAAAAAGAAGGTACCGGGTAATGTGGGGCCCCTGTAGGACATGCTAGGAAATTTGGTTGTCACACCAGATGACAAAGCTAACCTATTTAACGACTTTTTTGCCTCCATTTTCCTGAGCAGGGACTGGAACAGTCACCGCCCCCTCTGGGCCTCCCTCAGACCCCAGGGGAGGCGCACCTAGGCCAAGGGTTAGTGAGGAACTAGTTAGGGAACTTCTAGAGGGACTGGATGTATTCAAATCAGCTAGCCCAGGTGATCTCCAACCTAGAGTACTGAGGGAATTCGCTGAGGTCATTGTGGCATCCCTGGCACGGCTGTACGAGCACTCGTGGTGATCTGGCATGGTGCCAGAGGACTGAAAGAGGGCCAATGTGGTTCCCATCTTCAAAAAGGGGAGGAAGGAGGACCCAGGAAACTATAGGCCAGTTGGTCCTGTCAGACCAACCTGGTGGCCTTCTACAACCAGGTCACCAAATCCTTAGATGCAGGGGTAGCAGTGGACATAGTCTTCCTGGACATTCGGAAGGCTTTCGACACTGTCTCTCGCCCAGTTCTCATTAAGAAACTAGGGGACTGTGGTGTCAACACGTACACAGTCAAATGGGTCGCCAACTGGCTGGAGGGCCGCACCCAGAGAGTGGTGGTGGAGAGGTCATTTTCAGCCTGGAGGGATGAGGGCAGTGGGGTCCCCCAGGGCTCGGTCCTCGGGCCCACACTGTTCAACATCTTCATCAGTGACTTGGACAAGGAGGTAAAAAGCCCCCTGTCAAATTCGCTGATGACACTAAGATGTGGGGGGATGTGGGCATGCTAGAAGGGAGCAATA
>NW_017728910.1:33133422-33135316 GCF_001723895.1 Crocodylus porosus | reverse complement strand
GGGTGGCTAAGATCTGGAACCAACTTCCAAGAGAAGTGGTGCTGGCTCCTACCCTGGGGGTCTTTAAGAGGAGGCTAGATGAACACCTCTTTCCTGCCATGGCAGGGGGTCAGACTCGATGATCTGCTCAGGTCCCTTCTGACCCTAGAAACTATGAAACTATGGAGGAGGTAGAGGGAAGGAATGTTGTGAAAGAGATGGATGGAAGAATAAGAAACATACAATGAGCTTGTCTGGAAAACAAAGGAGTGCAAGGAGCTAGTAATGTGTTCAATATTCTACAACAGAAACAAGCAAAAAAAATTGTGCAATCTTCAACGAAATTTTTAACAAAACTGATTTGTGTCCACTGAAAACTACAGTATAGGAAAAATTAAATTAATAAATTTTAAAAGCCTAGTAAACACATATTAAATTAACATGGCAATCAGTTATGCAGTATTAATGCTGTGCTTAAGGGCTGAGTTGAGAAACATATACTAATTTAGGAAAACTCCTAAATACATTTTTTGTACTCTCAAAATCATGATCTAAGGTTTGAAAATAAATTGTATAAAACAAATGCTTTAAGTTAAGGCACAAGACTGAGTTGCAAGAGACGCAGGTTCAGTTACCTGCTTTGTAAACTCCTTGTATTAGCTTTAGCAAGTCACAATTTCCTGTCTCTCAGTGCCCCTAGGGTAAAATTTCCCTACATCACAGATCCTTTTTTAAAATAATTTCATTAATGTTTTTAAGGGCTGAGATACTGTACTGGCCCTCAAATACGACAGGGATGGACATGAAGCAAAAACGTAAACAGAACAGAACACCATGGTAATGGGCAAATTGATAGATATTGCATTTAACTAGGACACCATAAATCACTTCCATCAAATTATTAAGGACATGACTTTTACCTGCAGACCTCTAAAAGATGGAACAAAACATACTCCTTCAGAATCAACCACACTTCTTGCCATTTTTGATGTATCTTCTACACTCGTAAAAAGATCTGTAACAGTGTACAAAAAGTTATATGTCTAAATTATTCCAAGTCAGAAAAATCTTTAATTCTCACCAAAGATTGTTTAAATATTCCAGCTAGTAAATATTACAGACACTAAAAAAACAACTCTCCTTTATGTTTGTTCCATTAATCACATGAAAAACTACCCAGCTCAAGAACCAAGCCCTCAATCATATCCCCAACAATTCTATAACCTTTTACTTTCAAGACCCTGTATCATGACCATTATCTTTCTAGTCAAGGAGATATTTATAGGACTTATGAGAGTGACTGTATGAATAAACGAGTGAAGTTGATGTTGAGATATTTGCCACAAGCCTATATTGTTGGGCCAAGTGCAAGTAGTACAAGTCTGAATATTGGCATCCTATTCTCTATACCAGTAGTTTTCAACCTTTTTAGACTCAAGGTATACTCCTAGATAGACTTGAGGGTATGTCATAGGTTGAAGTGGAATGGCTGAATGCTTTGTGTTCTTGTAATTCGCAGGTTAATGGCCCCCGAGTCCTTAAGAGCACTCCAAGTTACAGCAGAGACCTAAACACACAATAAGATGGTTTAGATCCCCAAACACCCTCTTCTTTTCCCTTAATTTTGTTCTTGGGTTTTGCACAAAGTGTAGCCATACTAAGACCTGACAATGTGGTGCTAGGATTAGCAACTGAATGCAAAAGCCCTCTTTGGTGTTGAAGATTACCAGAGATCCTGGTTTTCTCCGATAAAAAAATCCAAAATTCTCAGGGGGGAGGGGGAATCTAAAATTCTCTATAACCCCCCAACAAATCCATTGTTTTCTGCAAGTAAAATGAAATGCCACTATCTATATATATATATAGACACACACACACACACACACACACACACACACACACACACACACACACA
>NW_017728910.1:33067458-33133322 GCF_001723895.1 Crocodylus porosus | reverse complement strand
CACACACACACACACACACACACACACACACACACACACACAGAGCTACAGCTGCCCCCCCCTGCACTGAGCAGCCCTGATATGGTGGTGTTCTGCCCCTCCCCATGCCACTGTCCCTCACTTCTAAGCCACAGACCCCCACCCTATTGGGGTCCCTCACTCCTGACCCACAGTCTCCTGGCCCTTATTATTTATTTATTGATTCAATTTATAGGCCATCCTTCCCAACAAAGGCCATGGGCAGCTTGCAATAATAGAATAGAATAACTTGCATAACAGAAGAATGAACAAGAGAACATAACTTAAAAGGTAACTAGAACATCAATAGAAAACCCTCAACAGAAATTGTCTGCTAAAATGCCTGTCCAAATAGGAAAATCTAGTCCAAACTATGTTCAGGCCTGGACTCTGGTGGGCCTCAACAGGGAGAAAGTGTCAGAATTGAGGCGTGACAGCTGAAAACAAATTCTCATGCTTTTTCACCAAGTGGACTTGGGACATTGATGGTACTTGTAGGTTGCTCTCAGTTGAATATGATCTGTGCTGAATAGCAGCCTCTTTTCTTTCCCTGTTCTTTCTTTATATGTTGGAAGAAGTTTTTGTTATCTATGTAATATCTCCACTGTCTCCTAATCCACCTCCATTTCTCCTCAGAGCAACCAAAAGTGCTAAGTAATACATCTGACTCATAAGTTCATAAAAAAACCCAGTCCAGTAGTACCCTGCACTAGCTGTCCTCCTCCCTTTTTCTTTTCTCCCAACCCACACATACTCAAAGGCAGTGGAATATACTACCTGTGATGGGACCGAGCCGCAGGGACAGCTGTGATGTCCCCGGGTGGCCAGGTGGCTCCCACCCTGCTCTGGTTCCTAGGGTACCCTTCCTCTTCTCTCAACCTGTTTCAGCTGGCAGGTCCCTCCCAGACCCTGCTGCCTCCAGTCCAGCCCTTAAGTGCTCAGTGGGCTATCCTAGCCTGAGCCATGCTCCAAGACACAGGTTGCCTTAAGCGCTATTCATGGCCTCCGTCCACCCCTATAGCCACACTCATGCCTCACAGATATTACTGGCTATTCACTTCATTGGGGCACCTTGGCCCCAGTACCATGTCAGGCCTCCTCAGGCCTCCACGCTTTTGTTGGGGCCTCAGCTTTCCCACCCTCTGCCCCCTCTCCCTATTTGGGCCTAAATCCGCTGCTTATGGACACCAGCCTGTCTCACCCCTCTTGGGCTCCAGACCCTGGGCCCTGGTTTCATCCCTCTTGGGCAATGGCCCTGGCCTTCCCGGTTTCAGGCTACCTCAACTGCCTTTCCAGGATTAGACTTTCACCATTCTGGCTTCTGCCTCTTTACATTTTGAGCTCTGACCCTTGGCAGGGCTCAAAACTGCACTTATCCTCTGGGCACTACTGTAGCTCAAGTCCTTCAGGCACCCCTGTGGTTTGTGCTCCTCCAGCATCTTCTTCCTTATCCCTTGTAGCCGTTCTGGGTCTACCAGTATAAACTATAGCATAAAGGCAAGCTACTGTTTTAACACAATCTTCCTGCTCTAGATCAGTGGTCTCCAAAGAGGGGTGCAAGCACCCCAGGGGGTGCACAAGACGATCCACTGGGGTGCAGGAAGAAAATATTAGAACTTCTATTTAAATTTATATAAATATACATATATTGGGGGTGCGTGTTCAAAATTTTTTTTACTGATAGCACGGTCAAAAAAAGTTTGGAGACCACTGCTCTAGATAACTAAATGTTAAGAAGAAAAAGGCAGGCTATCACTTTAAAAGAAAACCTCCCCCACCTTGGGATAAACAAACTAACATTTGGGCAGCCATCCTGTGGGATGGGAGGTGTGTCTCATCTCCCTGCCTCCAGGGCATTTAATGCCTGCCAGCATTTCTCAGGCAGCTCCTCCCCGCTGAGAGCTTGGCCCCTCTAGGGCACTGGCCCTCTTTTCCACTCTCCGGGTGCTGGCTTTTACATTCCCTGGAGCGGTTCCCTGGAGTGGTGCCTCTTGATCAGGTGATTCTCTCCCATGCACAGCTGTTGCTCTTTGCTACTCTGACTGCCTTACTGTCCTATTGCTTTGCCACTAGCTAATTCCAAATTAAGCTGACTAACATTACCTTAAATTCCATTTATGAAGTTAATCATATTTCAAAGCATCCAAGTAAATACATAAATTTTAGGACATTCAGAAAAGTGGCTCTTTAAAATATTAAGGAGCTCTCCATCTTAATCCTAACAAAGCTGCTACTCTCCTATAATGACCTTAGTCACTTGCAAACGTTCCTACATTTTCAATATTCTATTGAAGAACCCTAGGAAAAGCTAACAGTGCATGTGGCCACAAGCCTATTACAATAGTTACCCTGTAATGAATAGACTCGATTCTTTTTTTTAACTATACTCTCAGTACTTTGCTACTGCATACTTAACGAATTTGTACGATTGGTGGTCTCTCCAAAGCTTATAATGGTACATCCTAAACACTTGGCTCATTTTAAAAAGTCAGCCAAATCTAAGTTGAGATGTTATAAATAAACATTTTTGCCTTAGAACAAATGCCTGTAGAATCCCTATAATTAACTAAACCAAACTGGCAATCAGCTAACTTCAGTTACAACTGAAAATTCTAGTCTGGTCTCTTTTCTACTAAGCACTAATTTGGCCTCATTTACATTATTCTATTCAATTTGGGGTATCATGCATTTAAAAAAGACAAGACTGGTTGAAATGTTTAGGTGACACGAAGTGATAACATGTTCCAAGAAAAGAAATGAAAGATTATAAATTACACAGGTCATAAAGATGTACATATCAGAGACTATAAGAAGACAGATTAAAAGCACTGAGCTTATTCAGTTCAACAGAGTGATTCTCAACTGGCATGCTGCAAGACCCTTTCAGGGGTACCATGATGCCAGCACTTGTGCCACTACAGCCAGGTGAAACAGCTCTACATGTCTGTTTCCATGAGGAACTGGACTAGGAAGTGACTGTGGCTGTGAACTGCTTCCCTGTCTGGCTCCACATTTGCCTCCTGGAAACAGAGGTGCATAGGGCAGTTTTACCTGACCATAACAACATCAGCAGCGATACTGCAGCATAGAAACACAGCTGGTTGAGAATCACTGTTCTATGTATTTATCTCCAAGGTGCTGCTCCAGGACCACATTAGATTTATCTATTTAAACAGATAAACTGAGGTAATACAACAGTGGCTCTCAGAGAAGTTCTGGAGGGGTGCCTTGAGCCTAAAAAGGCTGACCAACAATGGTCCAAATAAAAAGATGATTAGGCAAAACCAAACTAGCAATGTACTAATACAGAAGGTCTGATCTATAGAACACAGTTTTAGCAACAGAATCTTTTCATTCTACTGGCAAGGCAACAACAACTTTTGAAAGAAAGGAGACATTTATCACTGTCCAGAGGCCAGCAGAGGGTAAACATGCTCACCTTGTGTTGGCTGCTGTTGTCCCTTCAGCAGCTATGCTTATAAGGTTGCAATCTGCACCCTGCCAGCACATCTGCTGAGTGGAGCCATGTGGATGTGTTTGTGCTGTGGCAGCTTCCCCATGGCAAAAACTCTGATGGCAGAACCAGGATCGCATAGAAAAGGCCAAAAAGGAGAGTTCCAAGAAGATCTGGAATCAATCCTTCTCATTAGCCACTTGAATCAAATAGGTCTACACTCCAACATTTTCCAGCAGGAAAAATGTAGGTGAAATTAGTGTAGCTACAAAATCAGTATCAGCAGTGAAGATGTGGAATTGCTATCATTGGGACTGTCCAACAAGCAACTATACTGCCAACCTGTTAATAATAATAAGCCAAACCTGCTAGCATGAACACAACCCTGTAAAATGGTCTCTTACTAGCCAATTTATTTTATAATACTTTAAAATTAAAAAGCCACTTACCTAGCCCCTGAGCCCATTTTATGGTAGAGCCTGTGTCTGATCCATTGCCTTCTGTTAAGTAAACAACTTCTTTTCCAATCTTCCATCCAATCAATGAATACAGACCTTAAAATTTTTCATGAAAGAGTACAAAACTCATTATCTGCCTTCAGAGATTTAAAAAACCCATACTTTTATCTACTTTCTTCACAAAGTTCAAATTAAAAGTGTTGCTACTATAAATTCAAATTTTTGTGGTACATTAAAGGAAAATATGATAAAAAATTAAGAGTGGGATAGTATACCAGATTATGCATATTAGTTTATTTTAATAAAGAAATGCAATGTAAACTAAACTCAATATATTTAATAATGAATAACACTAAAAACATCATCAAAAGAAGACTTGTCTGACAGCTCATGAAGGCTGTAGACAAGGTATAAAGGTTCCTAGAATTTAAAAAAAAAAAATCCCTGGAGACATACAGTTAAGTGTACACATTTATTCCAAGTACTAATTTTATTTTAATGATTTTAAAACAGTCCAGTTTTCCCCAATGGCTCCTAAAGGATCCTGTTGACCTTTTTGGCTACCACAGCACACTGTTGGCTAATCTATACCTTGTGGTCTATTGTAAATAATGTAAATAAATAGGCTCAAGCCTCCAGATGGGGAATATATGGATACTGAAACAAAAACCCCCAAATACCTAGCAATCCCAGTTTAGAAATACAAGTCTCATTCATGGAAGAGAATGAAAGAGTGTTAATATGTATTTTTGACAATTCATTTCCAGTATGAATATAAAAAACAGAAATGTTGAGTCTCATAATTTGGACATCCTTGTTCTCAGAGTGGCTCCTGCCAGCTATTCAAAGCACTATGCCTACGCTGTTTGCCTGTATGAAATAAATATTTGAAAATACATTTGCACTACAATGTGGAAAACCAAACAGCAACTCTACCTGATTTGGTGTTATCTGCAAATTTGCTTAGTGTACACTTACTCCCAGTGTCCAGTGGAGACCAACCTTTTTGTCAAGCCATGCCTCCCTCAGTGCTATTGGCTGCTCTGCTTTCTCTTCCCTGCCCTGTGCCCCTACCCAATCTTCTGCTGTGCTTTCTGCTTCTTGTCCTGTGCTACCTGCCCAGTCTGCTTTTCTGCTTTTTGCTCCCTGCCCTATCTGCTGCTGTATTGTTTGTCCCCTCCCCAGTCTGCCATGTGCCACACACAGGCTGCCCATGCCACCTGTGGCACACATTCTGCAGGTTGGCCACCCCTGGTCCAAATCCTTAAAGGAGATGTTGAATACCAATACACTGAGCCACTGATGGCTACTTGCTGAATACCATGTTATGACTCCACTTTACAGTGCTGTCATCTAGTCTTTATTTCCTTAGTTTGTTAATGAGAACACTGTGGAAGCATGCCTGTGTCAAAAGCCTTGCTGAAGTCAAAGTATATAGCATCAACTGCCCTCCTCTGATCCACAGAACCCGTCACTTTAATACAGAAGGCAATCAGGTTGGTCAGGCATGACTTGCTCTGGGTGAATCAATGCTGACTGTTCCCAATCATCTTGTTCTCTAAAAGGTACTTCAAAATAGATCCCTTGAAGAGCTGCTCCATGAAGGCAGTAGTGACTCCCGGCTCCTGCCATCCTGCCAGTGCAGCTGTGTGGCTACGGCAGCAGTTGTAATTCCCCATCCCACCAGGTCAGCACCCATAGCTCCTGTCCTGGTTACCCTACCTTAGTTATGCTAGTGAAGGAGAAACTGGAGAGTTAAATCTCTCATTTTAGACTTCAGTATGGAAGAGAAAAATAGGTGAAGAACCAGAAGGAACTGACAAATTATCATCTGAGACAGCAATTTCATACCCAATTTAAGGACTACTTTTTGACAGCTTGCGACAGAGAAAAAAAGGGACCCACTCAGTTAAGAAGCTGTTAACTCAATTCTGCAGGTTAAACGAAGACCTTTCCTATGGCAAGTCCCTGCAACTGACTTCAGTGAAGGAGTTATGCAAGATATTGGATGCCTGAAGGAGTGCAGAACCATTAACCCTAGCTCTTTAAGTAGTGCTACGAGCATTCATTCAATACACAAGATCAGATTCTGTCTCAACAGCAGTGTCAGTTGCAGTTGCACCTGCATCCTGTAAGTCTAGCAGTCATCAAAGCCAAAGATAGAAGAACAACCTCAACTGCCTCTCAGTTCTTTTTCTTATAAATAATCCCTAGATTCTATCTAGAACAGGGGTGCACAGAAAACAGCCCACAGGAGCCTTTCAAGAGTTCTGTGCAATATTAGCACTTTTAGGTTGGCAAACACCTACACCTACACTAGGAGTGCTTAAATTCTGGCCTGCAGCACTGTGTCATGGAGCCCATGAGGCTCCCCACAGGTCTGGAAATTCAGTGGTGGAGAGACCATAGCATCCTTCCTTGCTGCCAGATTTCCAGACCCATGTGGAACCTTGGCCCTATGCACTGGACCAGGCACACAACCACAATGTGCAGGACCAGGTGTGGGTGGTGCCAGGCCCAAGGGCCCAAACCTGGCTCATGAGGGCAGCGTTGGGCCACAGGACCTGATCCTGGTGCAAGGTTCCCTCTAAGGTGAGCGCATGCATAGCTGCGCACAAAAAAAAAAAAATCTTGCTGCACAGTAGTTTTGTAATGCTGTGTACCTGCCCGGAAAGAACCTGGGCTGCAGCTTCCTAGAAACCCGGAACGCGGCAGAGGCACTGGGACTGGCAGTAAGTTACCACTCAGCTTCGCTCCACTCCTCACTGTGCCGACATGCCCACAGGGAGAGACAGCAGGGTGGGCAGCAGCTCCTCCCCGAGGCAAGGCAGGGGTGGGGACAGGGGCTGGACTGGGCACTGTGCGGACTCCCCTGGCTCTGGTAAATGCTCCGCTCCCCAGCCCCTTCAGGCGAGCTTCGCCCCGAGCCCTGACACCATCATTATGAGAGCCTAGCAAAGATAAGGACCTCATCCTAGCATTAACTCCACCACACCATATAACGTATTTGTATTACATTTTGTTTTCAGTATCCGTTGTGCCTCAATATATCTGTTATTGAATGTACAGCATACAAGATACAGGCTGTGCACTGTGACTGAGCGTAATGTTGTTATAAAGCCCTTCACATCTTCATTTCCTAACTTCACAGCATTTACAATGGAATGTTATATTAATGAAACCACAAATCACTTTGCTCATCACTGAAAAGCGGCCACCTCTGTGATGCAACGCAGCTACTGTTTAATAGCATACAACAGTTTAAGGCAGGAAATCATGGTAAGAAATACAGGGAGGAGACCATATTACAGCATGTTCTCTGAGGGAGACCATTTGGTTTCTCTTAATTAAAAAAAAATAAAATATATAATATGTATAGTTTAGTATTTCAAGAATCTTTTCTCCCAAATAATGTTGTGAGAATAAATTGCTCAGCGTGCCAAAAGGGGGAGGCAAGACCAATTCAGGAACAGACCAAAGCGGCGCGCTCACAGACTGCTAAACCTTAGAGGGAAGATTGTCCCGGTGTACAGGGGGCGAGGGAGGGGGAGTGGAAGGAAGCAGTGAAGGGCCTTTGGGGTCCAATTCCAGTACATGTGGGTGGAAGGGGTCAGTGACAAACCCCTGGGGCCCAAGCCCAGCATGCAGAGGTAGAAGTGGGTGGTGCCTCTGGGACCCAATCCTGCTGCATGGGGTAGGGAGAGAACTGTGCCAGGACTCAGAGCCTGATCCTGGCACGTGTGGCTCAATCTGAACTGTGGACCAGCCCTGCACCACTCATCCAGCCCAAAGGGCCAACAGGTTGAGCATCACTGATCTACACGATACACAAGATAAACCTTCAGATTTCAAACAGAAATCGATAGTGTCAAAACATTCTGAAGTACTCTATTATTTTTCCCTGATCAAAAAAACCCAGTGAAAGCTAGAAGTTGGCATTTTCTGAGAGATGACTCGAGTCTAATGAGGGATGCCTTGAGACTAATGAGGCTGAGAAAAGTGGACCCCATTTCTGACAGATTATAACATATGTATACAGTCCAAGACCAAAATCAGTCCAAGTTTCTTCAAGGAAGCTGATGGATTTCTCATTTATAGTCCAAATCCAAACAGCATTCATGAGGCTCTCCTCAATCTGGTCTTTCTAGGGAAGCTCTCTGACAGTATCCAGTATTCTGGATTTATCCAGCATAGTTTTGCTTTAGCTGGCAAAGAGCAAGATTTAGAAAGACCGGAAGGTGAATGGATTGGTTAAATATGAATGTTTGAAGCAACTTTAAACAGTGATTTAGGACAAAGCCACAGAGTGACCATATCCTTGTAGAAAAATGTATGAGTGGAGTGGAGGGGTAAATATCAAAAAGGCCAGTATTTCCCCTATTATTTTGACTGAAGATATAAACATCAGGAATATTGTTTTCATAGAAAGATAGTGGAAGGAGTAGGTAACCATAGGATAAGATGGAAGTCCTATTAAACTGGTCAGCACCACATAGAGATTTTACTAGCAGAAAAGTGTGGGTCAGTCCACTACAGCACCGTGTTGTATGGCCCTGGCCATCACAGCCTGAAAACACCACGAGCAATGAACTGGGTGCACCTTAAATGAACTAAGCACAGTGTTTCCCAACCTCTTCCAGCCTGAGGTACACTTACATTAATAAAAATTTTCCGCGGCACACTTGTTAAGGTATTCCCCATGCTCATACCTATTGTAGCTCATTGCCATGGCAAAATTCCATGGCACACCCATTCACTTCTGACGGCACACCCTTATGCCGCAGCACACTGGTTGGGAAACACTGACTTAGCAGACTGCATCAGCATAGGGCAACCATATGGGAGAATGTGGGAAATCTGGGACTCCCCACTGTTCCCACCTCCATGCAGGTAGAAATGGGTTTGGGGTGGCATGTGCACTGAGCAGGCAGGCAGAAGCCATGCCTGCCTGGTGCACCATGCTACTTGACCTACCCACTGGACTGCATCCCTCTTTCCTGCATTTCCAGGATGCTCATTTTAATTCTCACCAGCCATCCAGGACCAGCCTCTGAAATCAGGGACCATCCTGGCTAAACCAGGATGTATGGTCAACCTACATCAGCAAGATGAATACAAGCTTGCCATCACAAACTAATGTTCCAATACAAATTAATCAGAGAATAGCTTTGTTGCTTGAATGACTTCCTACTATGAAACACAATGACTTCTGTTCAGTAGGTGAACTCTATATATAGCAGCCATCAAGCACCAGAGCTGTCAGCTCTTGTGACCATGTCTAGATTGAAACTCTGGCCATTGTTCTGGGATAGGGATGTGCAGTTTATTGTAACATTTCTATGTTAAACTGTTCATGTTGTTATGATGCTGTGACCCAGTTTACCTATAATACTAGCATATGGGAAAAGAAGAGTTAATTGAATCCCTGCTAAGTGCCAGGACAGGACAGTACAAATGGATCTACAGCACCTACCAAGTCTTAACAGCCTTAATGACATAAGTGGCACATAGATGACACACCCTGAAGGGTGAGGAAAGATCAAGGGGGAATTGGAACATAACAATGGAGAGGACAGTATTAACTATGGGTCGTCAGCTCCATGCAAGACAGCCCAGAATCAGAGAACAGGCTAGGAGTTTTGAAGCTTTGGAGAGCTGGAGAGACTGGAATGGCAACAGTGAAGTACCTTCAGGGCCGGGCTCTGCAAACTGGATTGGGGACAGAGGAACTGCTTAGCTCTCGGTGGGTTTGGACAGAGCACCTCTGGCTGGGTGGCCTTTGCCTCAATAAATGTCATTAGTAAAAGAAACTGTCTGAATTGCTAATTGGAACTTTGGGTTGAACTCAGTCTCTTCAACAAGAAATAAAGTCCCTCTCACAGAAGCAGAACTGGATGCTAGTAGCTCCTTGAGTCAGGGCCATGAAGTACCAGGGAAGGTGAAATACAGAAAGGCTGAGGTCTCAAAGTGAAAAGAGGCCTGGACCTTGCCCTTGCCCTAGACACCACACTTGGGCTGACTTTGCTGGATCTCTCAGAAACCAGACAAGGCCACAGTGTTCCCAAGCTACCAACAACTTGGAGAACACTCCATGATAGCAGGCAAAACAGGTAAGTTAATAGTGGAGGCCAAAGTCTGGACCTGTCTGCACAGCCCAACCTGCAGCTATCAGAATAATAATCTCCAAAGATCCAAGAGCTCTGAGGCTCATGGATACCTCATGAAATACATACAAGTAGTCCAGCCACCACAGAGTAAGAAAAATATGGAAGGGGGATCTGGGGCTCCCACATCCTCTTGTACAAAACATCTGGAATTCATTGTCATGGCATATTTCAAATAAATCTATTCAGGCACCCTCTTCAATATAATGAGTGCATACACATTTCTGCCCAGCAGTTAGACCTGATCGAGGCCTGTGGGTCTGAGCTCAGAATCAAGCCACACACAAGCTAGGGATCTAAAGCCAAGGAGTTAGAGCTCACAAACAAGAAGCCAAACAACAGCCACACTCAAGAGTATGAGAGCTTAATAGTCTGTAGTTAGTTGCCACAGGTGTACTTAAATAAGACACCTGCTGCCTTTCCCAGCCAACACCCCCCCGCAATGGCCGATAAGGCCAGGTGGGCTACTTCAAGTTTCTTGAGCCCCCTATCTGTGGGAACTGGGTCTGGCAAATCAAACGTTCAAGGGAACACTTGCAATTCTCAGAGAGATCTCTGTAGACTGGAACGTTCTGAAGGCACGGAAGAGGGAGGGGCAACAGAGCTCCTCTTTGCCTACTAATGTAGTGCCTGCCTCATCAGGGAGAGAGCTGTACTGCTAGTGCAGTACAATTTTGAAGGAGGTGAAAACTATATATACTCATTGTGGTTGCATCCACTAGTCTAGGGGTGCTCAACTCTTGCCCCAGAGGCCAGACATGGTCCACAGAGCTTTCATTTAGACCACGGGCCTCCCCAAATATCCAGAAATTTGGTAGCAGGGGACTGGTATAAAAAATAACTGTCACTCCCCTGCTGCCACATTTCCAGGCATGGGGGGGGGGGGGCGGTGTCTATGAGCTGGATAACGTGGCCCTGCACACCAGACAGCAGTGACACATGATCAGATCGAGGTACATATGGGATCAGGCCAGAATGCTGGATCACACTCACAGATCAACCCCATGTGCTGATTCTGCATAGGATCCAGCCCATGGACAAACCCTGTGCCACTCATCCAGCCCACGGGGCCAGAAGGTTGGGTGCCATTGCAGTAGTCCAAAGATTTAAAAAAAATTCTTCTGGAAAGAGACAAGGGAGAGTATACACCATCCACTCCTTACTGTCTGTGAGGCTGATAAAACCATCTAAGCCACCCTTGCTGTGGCATGTTGCACACACACATGTTGGTACATGACCTAGGAAAGTCAAACAGGATTTTATCCATGTTACTGGATGTACTTGGTGCATCGGTTTCCTTGGTGCATGTGCATTTTGTCTTATAGTCAGTACGGAGGCAATATGACATTTACCAAAGGCAGCAATCAATCATCAACACTAATTTAGATCTTGCCTCCTGGTAAGTGAGAGAATTACATTGTTCCTGGCTGTTGATGGATCTCTTCCTCTGGTCTCTGCCCTGTGTCAAGGAAGAAGCCACAAAAGAGCACATTTTAGAAGAGTCTTTTGGGTTTGATTTTTTTGTGGCTCACAGGAGTGCAACTGACCAGCAGAAAGTAGACTGTCAACTGGTTTGTCTGATGTGAAGACTTCTGCATCAAAAACTCTAGTAGATGCAATTTTAGCCTGTTCTCTTTCTATTTGAGTGTGCACTTCAAAAAAGCCTGAGATATTGAGCAACATGCTATCCTATTTCTATCACCTAAGCAGAGATGTCACCTGGAACTGTAATTGATAACATGTGCTGCCAAATGGCTGGGAAGATCTTGGCCTTATGTACAAAAGCGGCAGAGAGAGAGGAGCCCCATCTGTATTCTTTTTCCCTCAAGGAAACATTTATTGATTTTTTCCTTAAACTACCTTATGTGTCATCTAGCTGTATATTAGAAATTATAACACCAGTAGCTAACAAATAATATTTTAAGTTCAGATAGATGCAAATATTGCAGGATTCCATCCCACAGCCACAGGCAGTGTCTTCTTACTAAGGCTACTCTGCCTCTTATACCATCTGTTACAGTGGTTGCAAGGGCTTAGGGCGTTAAAATATAGTTCCAGACACTGGTATCTAAGATTAATCCAATCACACGTGCAATGGTATATACCAGTGGCATATAACAAGGGTGGAAAAAACATGGCAAGCGCAGAAAAGTGGCTGCTGCTGGGAGCTGCGCAATCACAATTGCAGTTGCGATTGCAGAGGCAACTGAAAGTTGTTACTACCCCGTGCCTGGAGTGCCTGGCTATGTCAGCACACTGCCGATAGATTCCATTCTTGGTGAGTGTGTGCATCAATCACTCATACTGTATTTCAGTATTCTTTTAATATTATAAAAGCCTACATCTGTCTGTGTGTCTGTAACGCTTTATTCGCACTCTGACTGGCTGACAACCAATCAGAGCGCAAAGAAGCATTTGGACAGGTGGAAGCCTGTGAGCCATGATGGTGAGGACACAAGGGACACAGCAGGGGCAGGGGGCAGGTCCTTGGACCAACAGCACTAGCCCTGCCCCTGCTCCTTCCGGTGGCGACAATGGAGCGTGCCCCTCCCCCCACACTCCTTGGAGGTAATGGCGGCAGCAGTGCAGGGTGGGGTTAGGATGCCACTGGGTGGGGGGGGTGAGGCCACTGGCACTGGCCTCGGCCAGCTCCTCCCCACTTCCATTGTCCCTGCCTGCAGGGCTGACACAGTGGTGGTGAGGGGAGGAGTAGACCCGCTGTAGGGGGGGAAGAAGCTGTCTTCACCCCCCACCCTGCTCCTTTGAGCCGGCAGCACCGCAGGGTAGAGGGCATGAACAGCACGTGCCCCTGGCAGCCTGGGGAACACGGTGGCGGTAAGCAGGGGAGCTCCCACAGATGCCAAAGGCGCTGTTGGAGGCGGGGGTGGGATGGCGAGTGCCAACCAAGGGGGATGCACCACCACACTCAGCAGGTGCATGTTCACTTGCGTGCACCCCCTATACGTTGCTCCTGGAGTGGGCCTGGACCCCAAGCGGCAGGTGGGGGGAGTGGCCCCAGCCCTGGTGTCGGTGGGTAGCAGGCCTGGGCCAGCTGCGGTGGTGGGGAAGGGAGGAATGGGCCTGCTCATGTTCCTGCCTTCCTCCTGCTGTTGCAGCAGAAAATGGGGGAGTGGTCCCAGACTCCAAGTGGAAGGGGGGAATGGGCCTGACATGGTGGGATGGTCAGAGGAGCAGGCCCAACATGGCGCGGGGGGGAGAGGAGGAGTGGGCCCAGGTCTGATGCGGGGTTGTAGAGGTGGATCGGGCTCGAGAAGCCAGTTTGCTGTGCCGATGGCGGGGGGAGGAACAGCAGGCCCAGCCCAACGTGGCAGCAGCAGGGGAGGGGAGGAGTGTGCCTCCTCCCCCCCCCTCAGGCCCAGGCCCACTTCTCCCACATCCCCCACATCAGCCCCAAGCCCGCTCGTCCTGTCCCCCCCACCATCGCTGGGTCAGCCTGGGTCCACTGCTCCACGCCCCCACGTCATGGCCGCCTGGCCTCTCCCCACCCTGAGGGCTGGCCCTCCCCCACATTGGGCCCAGGCCTACTCCTCCCATCCCCCTGCTGCTGCAGCTGGGAGGGTAGGGAGCAGGTCCGCACCCCAAGCAGCAGGAGGGAAGTCGGGAATGGGCCCAGACTGGTGGGGATGGGGGCACGGGGCTCCATTCCCACCTGCTACCCTCCCCCCGTCATTCTTGACTGGCAATTGGCTGGTGTTATGTATAAAAACAAAGCAGCTAATCACCAAGACCTCTTAAACAGACACCCTATTACCCCAGGGGGCTAATAGGGGAAGACGCAAACAAATCAATACATAACTCAGCAAACAAAACAAATCTTACTGACCACAATCCATAAAATTCATCAGGGACAAAATGCCTCTTGTGCATTAGCAGTCCCTTCACACAACAGGTTAAAAAAATAACTGGAACAGGAAATTCAAAACCCCAACCCGTGTCAGTAATCCATAAAACAACACAAATTAATTATTCTTTAGAACTGCAAAATATGGCATGAGTGTAAGTACATAAAGCATCACTGGGGCTTGCATTTCTTACTGGGGCACTTCCCAGTTATGAGAATTTATTATTGATCAGTATTATCCATCAGTATTCAGGATCTGGTCCATGGGAAAAGACATTTCTATCAGGGCAGAGGTTGTGTGGGACATAAAAGAACTCGTATATAATATCTGACACTGCCATACAAGTCTTTTAAAGGCAGCACCATCTTGCTTTAAAGCTTTTCACATACCATATTTACCCAAATCCAGGACAAAACTGAATTTAAGACGACCCCAACCCAATAATTAGATTCTATATATGGAAAATTATAAATTTGTTATAATTTTCCATGTATCAAATTTAATTACTGGAAGGTTGTCTTAAAATCCATCCCCCTCCCTCCCACAATTGCAGTGACAGAGAAAGCAGCAAAATACTTTGCCATCACTGCTTCCATGAGGACCTTCACACCAGCTCCATAAGCAGCAGTGCAAAGAGTAATGGACCGCAGTGTGGCAGCATGCTGCCCTCACTTTCTCCTGCCACCATCTGCTCATGTTCTGGGCCATGGCTCTATGCTGGAGGACAGGCAGAATAGGAGGCAATCTGGTGGCAGCCTGGGGCATGAGCAGCTAGCAGCAGGAGTGTAGAGACAGTTCAGCCTCTTGACATTTGACAGCACTGAAATGGTCCCTTAGGCCTACCAGGCCTAGCAGCTTTGACCTAAGTGGACTAAAGTGCATTTGCAAAGCTAGCATATGCCACAGGCTAAGTTATTGTGGAACTTGGTTTCTACAGAAAAAAAGGGTCTGATGTAGCTTATTTTTCTGCAAGAGTCTGATGATAAAGACTTCTTATGGATAAAAGGGTTTGTAATGGAACATTCCACCCAGATCTGAAGCCGATAATTTCTGGTACCAACAAGAGGGGAAAACAATGATAAAGTGAAGATGTAACCCAAGTTGTTGATGAAAAACAGAAAATTGGCTTAATTGGTAGCTACGTGACTAAAGGACTATAAATATGACCACATGAACAAAGGAAGTTCCCCTTTCCTCCCCTCCCCCTCTTCCCCTTTCCCTCACCCTAATGATGCCTGAGAACTGAAGACATCTGATCTTCCCAGCCCGCTGAGATGCCTGGCCAGCTCTCAAGATGTGTATTATTAGGACTGATAATATACAATCACTTGCTTGCTAAGATTATATCTATATACATGGTTGGAGTTAATACGTTATAATACTCAATAAAATTGATTTATTAAAGAGTTAAATGGGTCCTCATTTGGAGGGAATGAATGGGCCCTCACTTGGAGGGAATGAAGCATACTTTAAGGCAACATCAAACCCACTGTTTCCTCTTGCTCTGTTTGGGAAGAGAACCAGATGGTTCTTAGGGCAACAGGAGGAGACAAGGGTAGAGCAGACCTCCATCCGCCAGTCTGCTATTCCTCACGCTTCTAGCAGCATGGCTGACACAGGGGTCCTGGCAGTGGCAGCAATGAGTCTTGCCATCCTGCTCCACCCTCTCACAATGGGTCCTCCCCACTAGGTTGCAAGCTGTGGCTGGTGTCTACGGGGCAAGGACCAGGCAGGATGCAGCCACCAGGTTCCGTAGCCCTGGCAGCTGGGCGCTGTGGCTCAGGAGTGAGGGGCCAGCACGGCGAGAGGGGTGGAAGACTGTGGCTTGACAATCAGGGGCACTGGTATGGGCAAGGGCAGGGCACTGACTTATCAGGGTTGCTCAGCACCACAAAACAGCGGGGGGACAGCCTCAGTTGGACCTGTGTCCTGGTAAATGAAGGGGGCGAGCAAACTCTGATTTTCCATGATAAAAAAAAACAAAAGCAAATGCCAAAATATATAGGTGTTATATATACACATACACATACGTTTGTGTGTGTGTGTTATATATACACATACACACACATATACACACGCACACACACACGTATCCACACTTCTATATACACACACAACAGCTTTGGTCTGATTGTAACACTTTATTCGTACTCTGACTGGTTGTCTGAAACAACCAGAGTGCTCCAACAGTGTTCCAGACAGAAGGCAGTGACAGAGTGGCGAAGCAGGGGGACAAAGCTGACGAAGCAGAGGGGCAAGGTGCTGGCCTCACCCCTGCCCCTGCACACAGCAGCAGCAGGGGGTACTGGCCAAGGGGGACGGAGGGGACAGTTGTGCAAGCTTCTCCCCGCCTGCTCCTGGGAGGCAGCAGCATGGGGTGCTGGCAGCACAGTGCTAGTCTTACCCCCCAGCTCTGGCCTTGCCACTGCCAGGCCCCGACAAAATCTGGCAGGGAGGGGGAGGTGGCAGGGAGGAGGTGGGGAGGGAAGCAGGAATAGGAAGGGCAGGGCACAGTGGTGGCACCCCACCGCTGCTGGGCCCTGAGAACAGCAGGGAGGGAGCGGCAGCAACACGGGTGACGGCTGTGGCTGCCACATGCAAGCTTCCCCTGCTCCTCCACGCCTGGGAGGCGGCAGCTTCATGGGGTGGAACAGTGGGGGACAGACAAAGCCAAACGGGGCGAGCTCACAGAGCCAGAGGCAGAGCAGCAGCAACACAGGCTGGTGGGTGGCGGCACTCCATCCCTTCCCCCCCTCACCCCCTGTCATTCTTGATGGGCAATTGGCGACTGTGTATATAGATACATAGTGTCATTTCATTTTAATTGAAGAAAACAGAGGATTTGGAGTTTTGAACCACAGAGTTTGAGACTTCTTAAACCACATAATTTTGGATTTTTTTAATCAGAAAAAAAACAGGATCCCTAATGATGAGGCACGCACAGATAGTTTTCCTACTTGAGTATGATTGGAATTAAGATGGCAATAGCAGCATGCATTGTGCCATACAAATCTGCTATATACTTTCAAATCAGTTTTATCAGATTGCTTCCCACCATCTACATCCTCCAGCAGGTCCTCCTTTCAGGTCTAGGTGAATCCCAAAAAGTCTTCCAGCTTCTCTCTGTACAGCCACGTGCAATAGTGAACTGCAGTAATTTTCACCCTCCAAAACCATACTTATTGGCATGCTACAGTAACTTCTGCCTCAGGGCCAAGTTGTCTCACAATACAGAAATTGAATTCTAAAACTCTGCTCTGTATGGCAAAAGAGAATATAGGATCATGGCACAAGATGGAATTTCCAAAAAGGATTTGGACATCTCTGGTATGGGTTACAAAAAATTAGTGGACAAAGGAAAGAACTGTCACATGACAAAGACTTGTAAGCTGTGCTACAATCAGAAGTTCAATGAGGGATGGACAACTGGTGATGTGACTAGCTTCCTTTTTTTTATTTGAAATCCTAGCCCACATATCTTTTCCTTAAAGTCTGTGATATCAAACATACAAGTTCACCAGTGTTCTGAGTATCTTCTTGGGTAGACATCTGCATTTTTAAATTATAATTAAAAGCTCACAAACTCATCATTAAAATGCCTGTCAGTCTGCTTTTGTATATCCAAAAGCAATAATAATATATTTTACCATTCACTGTAGACAACCTTCAAAGTGTCAAATAATTTAAAGCTATTTAAAATGTCATCAGCTTACCTCCCCGAGGTGCGTGAAGTTGGCTCCCTGTATTAACATTCCAAAAGGTACCTGTTCCCATGGTCAATTTAACATCTCCTGGATGAAAGCAGCATTCTCCAAAGGTGGCTGATTGCTGATCTGCCACCTGCAATAAAAAAATAAGTACAAATTACTAGCCCAAACTCCAGCTGGATTTTTAAAGCACAAGATTTTCCTCTATGTTCTCCAATACAAATGGCTCATAGTTTACAATGTACACAAAAGAACTAAACAAGACAATAACAGACTACAACACTTTTCTCCACACAGTTTGTTTGCTTTTTCCCTTCAGTTTCTTTGAAAGGTTATTTTAACAATAACCATCAAAGTCTGTCATCTTTCATCACATTGTTATTTCAGTAGTGCTCTCACCCATTAGAATAGCTAGCAGCACACTGGACATTCTGCGACAACTTAAAATAAGTTAAAACATATTTTAACATATAGGTTTTTAATAGAACTAAATATGAATATGAATACAATCAGCATGCTATAATTCAATATTAAGGTAACTTAAAATTAAATAGATGCCTGTGTCTTTCAATTTTTCCCCACTGTACACAAGAGAGAGATTGCAGGGGTGGGCAAAGTCCGGGTTGCAGGCTGTATCCAGCCACCAAGGGAATCCATTTCCCAGCAGCCCCTGCCCACGTGGCTGGTGCCAGTTTCCACAGAGACCCCAGCAACACCGCCCTGTGACAGTGTGGAGCCAGAGTTACTGTGGAGACCAGACCCAAAAGCACTAGCAAGGTACGCAGCAGGGCAGAGAGCTGTTCTGGGGCCGGACCAGGATCTTGCAGCAGCGACAGTGTGGTCTGGAGCTAGGGCAAAACTGCAATCTGAAGACTGCGTTCTCAGGGCAGGGGCATGCAGGTGGCAGACTGCGGCTCTGCCCCAGCTCCTTGCAGCATGGTACAGAGACAGGGCAGAGCCATGATCCACTCCCTGCATGCCCTTGCCTGGAGTATGCAGATTGCAGGTCACAGCTCTGACCCAGCTTCAGACCATGCTGTCACTACTGCAAGATCCCAGCTCGGCCCTGGAGCAGCTCCCCAACCTGCAAGTGCTGTTGGGGCCGGTCTCCAAAGAAACCCTGGCTGCATGCTATAAGAGCTTGGTGGCTGCTGGGGTCCCCATGGAAACCAGCCCCAGTCATGCAGGCAAGTCAAAAGTTAGAAGACTGGTCAAAAGTAAGAAAAAATCCCAGCCACTGTTAGTACATAGAACAGAACCCAGTTCCTTTACTCTCTAGTTCAGGGCTTAACCACAAAATTAGTCTTCTCTAGTCTTCTCTAGATGGTCTCTCCCACAATTACAAAAGGTTAGAAATATTTTATCTCCCCCAAAATGAAAGGTAAGATTTTGGAACAAAATTCTGCAACCAACCCTAGAATAAGAGAGCCTTAGAAATCATAGAGTACACCATATGATAAATGAACAGTAACAGAAGCTAACTAATTACAAAAGGCATAAAAGATTTATACTCACCAATGCCATTATTGGAATAGGCACCCCAAATATTTCAGGGTCAACTGAGCCAAAACTGCAACTGAAAATAAATGTTCAAGTCATTGCACTGAAATCACCATTTTTTAAATCACAGACAAGAAAGAAAGGATGAGTCTTCAGCATACAATGAAGAGTCCCTTTAATCAACTATCAGTAATTATTTTTTTAAATCATTAAACTATTTAAAATATATTTTATTGGAAGACTAAAATACAAAATTTTGAATTTAGGAATTCACACATTTGAATTTAGAAATGAAAATATGCAGCTGCACATATTTATAATTAAATTTATTTTTGACTTAACTTTGATAAAACGTTTTAAGTACCTACACAATTTTTTGTAATATTTTTCTAGAAATAATTTATTGAATTATGTGTCACATACTTCTTTCAGATTATGTCTTCATTTTACCTTGTGTCCTTCACTGGAGGATATATAGACATTGGGATGGACAATAATTTGCAAAAACCAGAACTCCAGCTCCTCTGAAATAACAGAAAGAGAGTAAAAATATGAATTAATCTGACAGAATAAAGGACAATAAGTGTTATTTCAAAAGATACTTACCGTAAAAGGATCAAACAGCCCTGTAGAACTGGCATTTGAATAATCTGTAGCATACACAGAACCTATAATTAAATTAAAAGTTTTAAATGCCTGAAATTTAGAGTCAATAGAAGCAAATCTATGTACTATATCTAAATTCATCAATTTTAAGGCATTAAAATATCAAAAGTTTATAAGGGATTAGGTCTATTGTCATGGCCACATCCTGCAATTGTCCTCATGTCCTTACATTGTCTGCATGGAACCCTTCAGAAGCTTCATAACCACATCCAGCTTGATTACCACGTCATAATTCTAGGCCTATTGCATTCCTGATCCCTTTGTAGTCTCTTCTATGTACAGCTCCTGGGGGTCAGCAGGTCTCCATTTTTCCTATTATTTTAGGATTGAATATTGCAATTCTGCCCTATGAGACCAGGACCCTGGATTATCCTGAATATCAGCCATTCTTACCCTGCAAGTCTGCCTGAGTTTGGGGACTTGGAGTTCTTTCCTTCTGGGAAGTCTGTGATTAGTGGTAAACAATGACCAGAGAGCCTTCTTAAAACAAATCAGAATTTATTTCACAAGTAAAAACCAAGCTTTCAGAGACAAAATGTTTTAACAGATTGGTTTTACCACCCACTGATGGTAATCTAGGCAGCCTTAACTTCTTCAGAAACCCCTAATGCGTCAGTCTGGTTTTCCCAACAACTGTCACCACCCTCTCATGAGTTCATCACTTTTTAAACCTAGGTATAATTCTTTATTCCTTCATGTTCATAAGCAGGGTTCAAATTATACTTGGACTCTTGAGGTGGTCTGCCTAAAAAATTTGGTTGCCCATCACAATGCCCTAATAAAATCATAGGCTCCCCAGATTATGATTTTCAAGTCTTACAGGGGGGCTTGTTTCTTATGGGGGGAGAGGGGGGATTTGCCCCCACAAGCTTCCCCCCTAATTCAAACCCTGTTACTAAGCTTTTTATTTCTAGTTCTGGCATTGCCATTTAACTCTCAATTATTTGTGAGGCGACCATCTTGAACCATTCATTTCTTTCAGGCTATCCCCATACTTCCAGACTGTCCCTATTAAGTTAATCTACGATATTCATTCAAAAAGCAGAGCAGTATGTAGTATTCATAAATAGTTAGAGAATAGTCCTTGTACAGAAGAGTATCTGTCACCCCTATAGAAAAGTTAGATTTTTGGGAATAAGGTCAGGTGCATGAATTGAACACCTCTGTTCAGATTCCAGGTATTTTTATTTATATTTAACTAATACTTGACATGTTCACCTTTGGTGAGTTTATATAATAGCCAAGTGTCAATTGTTCCAAAGCAGCAGTTATTTTCTTTGGCAGCTTGGTGTACCTGAAAAGCAAAACAAAAAAATTCTGTATAATATATAGAGAGGAATGCATTCTCTCTTTTCCTTACCCTTCTCCAAATATTTAATTGAGTAATAATACTACAAGTGTCTCCAGAAAATTCTACAATTGCCAATATTTCTTCTAGGAAGGGTGGATTGGTCACTGGAAGCTCTTGTATAAATTTTATTTTGTAGGTCAGTGTGCTGTCCCCCATCCAAACAGCTCTTTCTGTGGTGTATATGCCATCTCATGTCTAGGGCTACCAACCTTAATCAACCTTTCTCAAAAAGTTGAATTAATAGGGGAAATCAAACAAAGCCCTAGAAAGGGTAAACCTAGATATTTTCAAAGTCAAAGTTAGTGAAGAGAAGGAATCAAGAATTGCAAGTATGGCAGAAGACTAGCTTGGTTTAGCTGGGAACTCTTCAGTAAACTAAATCACAAAAAGGAAGCTTATAAGAAGTGGAAATTTGGACAAACAACTTGGGAAGAATATAGGAGTATTGCTTGGGCATGCAGGGATGAAGTCAGGAAGGCCAAAGTGCAATTGGAATTGCAACTAGCAAGGGATGTTAAAGGGAACAAGAAGGGTTTAGACACATATGTCAGTAACAATCAGGGAAAACATACATCCCTTACTGAATGTGGGAGGCAACCTTGTGACAGAGGATGCAGAAAAGGCTAAAGTGCTCAATGCCTTCTTCACCTTAGTCTTCACAGGCAAAATCAGATCCCAGACTACTGCACCCGGCAGAACAGTTTGAGGAGGTAAGAAGCCCTCAGTGGTGAAAAAACAGGTTAGGGACTATTTAGAAAAGCTGGACGTATACAGGTCCATGGGGCTGGATGGGATACACCTGAGAGTACTGAGGGAGCTGGCTGATGTGACTGCAGAGCCATTGACCATTATCTTTGAAAACTCATTGCAATCAGGAGAGATCCTGGGTGCTTGAAAAAGGGCAAACATAGTGCCCATATTTAAGAAGGGAAAAAAGGAGGATCCAGGGAACTACAGCCCAGTCAGCCTCACCTCAGTCCCTGTAAAAATCATGGAGAAGATCCTCAAGGAATCTATTTCTATTTCTAAGCACTTGGAGAAGGGGGGGATTAGGAACAGTCAGCATGGATTTACCAAGGACAAGTCATGCCTGACCAACCTAACTGCCTTCTATAATGAGATGACTGGCTCTGTGGATGCAGGGAGACTGGTGGATGTGATGTACCTTGATTTTAGGAAGGCTTTTGACACCGTCTCCCACAACTTTCTCACAGGCAAGCTAAGGAAGAATGGGCTGAATGAATGGACTGTAAGGTAGATAGATAACTGGCTGGAGCATCTGGCTCAGAGGGTAGCAATCAATGGCTCGATGTCTAGTTGGCAGCCGGTATCAAGTGGAGTCCCCCAGGGTTTGGTTTTGTTCAATGTCTTCATCAACAACCTGGAAGATGAGATGGAGTGCACCCTCAGCAAGTCTGCAGATGACACCAAGCTGGGGAAAGCATTAAATATGCCAGGGGATAGGGCTAGGATTCAGAGTGACCTAGACAAATTGGAGGATTGGGCCAAAAGAAATCTCATGAGGTACAACAAGGACAAGTGCAAAATCATGCACTTGGGACACAACAATCTCATGCCAGTACAGGTTGGGGGCTGACTGGCTCGGCAGCAGCTTTTCAGAAAAGGACCTGGGGGTTACAGTGGACAATAAGATAAATATGAGTCAGCAGTGTGCCCTTGTTACCAAGAAGGCTAACAGCATACTGGGCTGCATTGGTAGGTGTGCTGCCAGTAGGTCAAGGGAAGTGATTATTCCCCTCTATTTAGCACTGGTGAAGCCTCATCTGGAGTACCATGTTCAGTTTTGGATCCCGCACTACAGAAAGGATGTGGACAAATTAGAGAGAGTCTAGCAGACAACAATAAAAATGGTGAGGGGGCTGGGAAATGTGCCTTATGAGGAAAGACTGAGGGAACTGGGCCTATTTAGTCTAGAGAAGAGGAGATAGAGGGGATTTATTAGCAACCTTCAACTACCTGATGTGAGGTTTGAAAAAGGATGGAGCTAGATTATTCTCAGTGGTGGCAGATGACAGAACAAAGAGCAACAGTCTCAAGTTGCAGCAAGGGAAGTTTAGGTTAGATATTAGAAAGAATTTTTCTCACTAGGAGGGTACTAAACCAGTGGAACAAGTTACCCAGAGCAGTGGTGGAATCTCCATCCTTGGAGGTTTTTATGACCTGGCTAGACGAAGCGTTAGCTGGGATGATCTAGTTGAGGCTGGTCCTGCTTTGAGCAGGGGGTTGGACTAGATGACCTCCTGAGGTCCCTTCCAACCCTAACCTTTGATGATTCCAATAAGTGCTGATAAAAGGAAAAAGTCTGGTAGATATGAAAAAAATATAAAAGCAATAATACAAACACCTAACAAAAATACCTTTGTCAAAGGTAGCAAATAGAGCTATACTTTTCAGCTTCTTCATGATGTACAAGTCTGAAAATGTTATCTTCTCTATTTTTCTTTAAAATTAGAAATTTAGGTTTTGGCTATTTTATTTCTACTGACACAATGCACAATGAAAGCTAGCAGGAAGCAAAACAGACCAATACAAGTAGAACCTAATTGAGGGGGAAAATATTTTTAGATGGCACTTTTGAGTTTTGCTTAGGATTTTCATTTTTATTTTTGTGTTTTGATTTTTTTAAAACCAAAAATTAAGGAAGCTGTGTGAAGAAAAAGGTCTCCTATTAAAGATTCAGGACTCCCATATCCTTCAATTAAAGGTTTTGAACAGATTTTTAGAAAATTCTCTCCGGTCTTCTTTGATCATTGTAAAAAACAAACACACCCAAATTCTCTTTCTCAAAAAAAATCGTGAAACTAAACAGGGTGAAATTAAGTAAAAAGAAATGCAAAGATGAATGAAGTAAGTAAAATGGAAAAGAAAAGGACTGAATCAAAGACAAAATGAATTAACATACTATAAAAATGTGATGCAAGCAATGTATGATGTTAAACAAATGCCCACGTTTACATTTACATAATATTAATCAGACACTTAAAATTAAATAAAAGTGGGGTAAACAGTAGCCCTTGTTCGGTAAGTATTAAGTTATTCATTTTGACATGCTTTATGTTGGACTGGAAACACAGTAGTGCAAGATAAAATATAAATATTCCTTGATTGTTATACAATAACTTTGTTGCAAAGTTTTCTTTATACTTTAAAGAAAAGTACAATCAAATAATGTTATACAACAGGGCAGTCCAACTCGCTACATGTCCCTGTAGCCACCATGGTCACGCACGGGAAAGGTCCCGGAGGGGGCAGCATGGCACCTGTGAGGCAGGGAACAGCCTGTGTGGTGAGATGAAATCACAGGGGGGCCATACACCACCACGAGCACTGCCTATGGCAGGGGGCAGAGAAAAATCCCAGAGGCCTGCCTCCAGAGCATATAATCTGTGTGGTGGGCAGCCTTTGGCCACACTGAAGAGGAACAGCTCTCTTAACATTAACGGGAATAAGTCAGAAAGTTCAACTTGTTATATGAATACGTTTGAGTTTTGCTGGACTACTTACATCAGTAAAATTATATGCCCACATATTTGCACAAATCAGAAGCAAAGATTATATCATATACACACATCGACAAATATGAAATAGATCACAAATTAACAGTGGCACCACATATATATATTAAATTATACCTAAGTGAAACAGACTCATACTCCATTTTTTTAAGATAGGAAAACAAAATAAACAAGTCACTATTATGCACTGAGATCTGTTACCTTCTCCTCCTATAGTATTCTTACCTCAGTTATGTTTTGGAAAATCCAGGACAGTTTCAAAGAGCTGTGATGTGTTGAGAAAGTAAACAAACTTGCAGCTAAATATCGAGTACTCCGAGTCAAAAAATGAAGCATTGTAAAAATAATATGAAGCACCTGTTCCAAAAGGAGCAAAAAAAGTTATTTAATTAAAATAATTGGTTTTCTCTATTTAAATACTATGGTTGAATGTCATTTAAAGATCATGTACATAAATCCACCATAGAAAATGATGAGACTGTCCTTAGGAGGGGTGAGGATTCAAACTCCTAGTAAATTCTAGCAGAAAGAATTTTAGATCTAGGATTGAGAAAAAGAGTTGCATTAAACCAAATCTACATAACAGACTACTGCTGGCATAACTACACTGATCACAGGTATGAAAAAAGTATGATTTCTGTTCAACACATCTGTAATAATTCTTGCTCTATTCAAGGGACAGTAATATTTTATCTATACAAATTCTTGCATTTTTGGTATAGCTATGTCCACATTAGAATTCTTTACTGGCAAAACATGATAGTAGCCCTATGCTAGTAGAAGCAGTTCTAGCAAAAACAGTCTCAGTCCCATTTCACAGAGACAGGAGAGATAGGTAATATGAACTATCCAGGGAAACTCAAGGGGTATCTGCTGTGGCAAAGCCAGGAATTTAACATCTTACTCTTCTCGTTATGAAGTTTAGCAGTGAGCTGGCTTCAGTATTTCTACTTAAAAAAAGAAGTTCATGCCTTATTTTAAGTAAAAAAAAAAATATATATATATATACAGTGCATCTTTTCCAAATCTACCACACACAAATCTGAGCAAAGAATTACCTTGCTAATGAAAAATAAAGACATTTTGGGACAAAGAATATGATATTGCATTACTAACATATGCAATGTGTTAATATGGCAGAGTGATTCCCAACTTACGGACTCTCTTATAGCCTTAAATTTCACTATTAATGTGAATACCATATTGAATTTCTTTTTAGTTCACTCACCTTGTATGTAATTTTTTTCTGATTTAAAAAAAAAATGTTAAGGGCCAAACCGCATAAACCTCATATATCAATGTATTATCAAGGCACTTACAATATTTGACATGGTGTATTTCGGTCTCCATAAAAATGAAAACAAAATATAAAGCTTTAATATATGAAGCTATGTACTCAGTAAGTAGACTTACCTTCAGCATGAGACCCCTGTTCCAGGAACTTACGAGTTCAGCAGTTCTTAAATCTTGCCAGCTTATAAAATTATGGAAAGGTTTTCCTGTCTTCCTGAAAACCAGTAATAAAATAGGATTCATAGATGTTAAGGTCGGAAGGGACCTCAGTAGGTCATCAAATCCAAGCCCCTGCCCTGGGCAGAGAAGAGCGCTGGGATCCGACGACCCCAGCTACGTGCTTGTCCAGTCTCCTCTTGAAGATGCTAAAGGTAGGGGAGAGCACCAACTCCCTTGGAAGCCCATTCCAGATTGTGGCAACCCTTACTGGGAAGTTCTTTCCAATGTCCAACCTAATCTGCTCTCCATCAATTTGTGGCCATTGCTCCTAGTTACTTCAGGGGGTGCCCTAGTAAACAGAGCATCTCCTATTTCCTGCTGCCCTCCTCTGATGAATTTATAGGCAGCCACAAGATCACCTTTCAGCCTTCTCTTGCAAAGGCTGAAGAGAACTAGGTCCCTCAGTCTCTCCTCGTAGAGACTTGCCTGAAGGCCTCTGACCATGTGAATGGATTTGAATATTTCTTCTTAAAGTCTCAGGAAGTCTGCTGAAAAAACTTTAAATGTAACCCTTTTTCATGGAAAATTGTTTCATGGGAAGTCAAAATCACTAACTCAACTCCAGAACTTTTTTAGTGAGGGGGTTGAGAGCCTATAGCCTATAAGCCAGATCCAGCCCATAGAACCACTGGTTCCAGCCCACAGCTACAGGCACTCTTCCCCATGTTCCCATGGTGTCAAGCAGCAGTGGCAGCCAGGACCTAGCACTCACCCACCTCTGACCCAGAGTTATTCCGGAGCACAGTTAGAAAAGGTTGCCTACCCCTACTCTAATGAGCGAGTCAATATGTACTTAGATATCATGGTGAGCAGTACAGAAAAAAAAACACAAACAAGAAGAAAACAAAAAGCTAGCACACTTTTGCAAACAATAACCAAGAACATAGCAGAAATCAAGGTGCTCTAAAAGTTGTGAATTACTAAACTGTAGATGTATAAACACAAAAGGATCCTGCTGATGCTAGCTGCTTTGAGGCAGGAACCTGAAGAGTTAGGGCTGGGGCGGGGGGTGTTATGCATTTTCCTCTGCTCAACATATACATTAGCTTCACTTTAAAGACAGAGGAGACTAGACATGTACCAATCTGCGAAATGACAGTCAGTTCTAATTTCAAAAGTTTGAAAGGGCTTGCAGGTCATTTTAAAGTTTCAAAAGAGCAGCTGGTCTGTTGTAATTGTTCCCTGCCAATGAGCTGAGAACAACTCAGTTGTAGCAAAACCACTCCAACTTTAATCCTGGATGAAGCAATGTTTTGCTACATTTGCATTGTTCTCAGCTTCTTCACATCCAAAAATGTAGACATACAATAAAAGCAGGTGAGCAAATATCTACTCTAATCTAATGAACACAGGCTAAAAAGAGATGGGTGGTATTCAACTTTACAGGTGGACAAGCCCATTCAGGCACATTAAGTACCTGAATTAACCTGAATTAAGGTATCTAAATGAACAATTTGCTTCAACAGTCATTGAATCAATAGCCATTCCAGCCTAGTGCATAAACAACTACCACTTTCCCACTCGCCCCATTTTGAGCGGAGTTAAATCTCAGACTAATCAACCCTGAATTAAACCCATTTTAGCTACAAAGCACCGAATCTGGCCATGACAACACATGCAGCGACTGCAGTTCTTCAATTTGTTTTAAATATGGGGAACAGTACCAATATACACATGTCTTTACACAGTTGCTTGGAAAGTTTTCACAAGCAGAGCCCATTAGGCATCCTGCTTTCCAAGCCCTACTATCAGCAACTCACAAGTGACCTATACAGTGCTATCTTCCTGTTTTATTTTCCACAATGAAATATGTTCTAATTTAATTAATTTTAGACCTTTCTGGTTTGCTAGATACTTCTTTTACATTTTGATAACATAATATATATAAATGAAAGTATTAGCAATGTAAAAATTGTAGTGCATGTATAATATCACATACTTCAAGCTGTGCACATTCTTAAATTAATGTAGTTTTTATTCTTCCTCTGATTTTTCTCCCAATTATAAATTACCTTCACTCTTCATGCCCATATAAAGTTAGATTGTAAGTTCTTTGCATCTTTATTTATTATATAAATGTGTTAAAAATATTCATATATTGTACATACTTGTCCCATGTAATGAAAGTTGCTCTCTGTGTTGAGATGCCAAGACCAGCAATTTGATTCATACGAAGTCCTGCACCTAGACATAAAAAAATTATTTTAACAAATGAGAAACCGTTATTCTGACATATCTATGAAGCCTTATGAAAATCATTAATCATGTAATGAATACTAATTTATTTTAATGATATATTAAATGTAAAGTACCTGATTTAGTTGATAATCACTGATTTTTATTCAGTGGATAGGTAGGTAAGTAACATGAATGCTTAAATGACCAAGAATTCACACATACCAGTAGAATAAGCCAATTTGTTCCAAAACAAGGAGACATGTAATCAGGCATATATTTACACCTTGATACTTCAGGCTTAATTGATATAACCTAGTGCTTTTATAAAACCTTTTATCCCTAAAAATGTCTGAACAATTTTCTTTTCAGAAGTCTAATAAAACAGGTGTTTTAAACATTTTTCTCTGCAGTGTTTATACCCAAGCATAATTTAAATAAGACACTCCTTTTATTAATTTTCAGTGTTCAAAACAGAAAAATCCAAATGCAGAAAGTGAATAAAAGGCACAGATTGCAAAATGCAGACTAGATTTTTAAAAAACTGCATTTCATAATCTACAGTAACTAATAATGAGACATACAAAAAAGCTTGTTTAAACCAGTGAATCTATGACTACAATAATATTCTGACATGTTGTGGTCGTGTTTGAGTTTTTTACAACAGAAGAATTGCTCTATTATATTTCTGTAGGAAAAAAAAAAAACAAGTGAAAGCTAAGAGTTGGCATTTCCTATGGAGTGCCTTGAGTCTGAAAAGGTTGAGAACCACTGTTTAAACCATGTGAGATTTAAGATGGCCTAAAAATTTTACATGTAGAATATACTTGAAATGTAATTCTAGACTTTGGTACGTGCTATGTTATATTAATTTTGTTATAATATCTATTATGTATTAGCATAGTTCAAATTAAAATGAAAATTCCAGAAATGATTTCCTGATATACATATTTTTTAAAAAACATAAATTTTGTCCTCAGCTATACCATTAAAAGGTGACATCTGTTTGCTTTATTGAGACTTAAAAACATACTTCCAAGAGCAGAATTTCATGAAAACACGTCAGGATAAAAATCACATCTAGCTGAAAGACTATACACACACAGTCAACAAAATCAGTATTATCTTGTCTGTCTGTCTGCCAGTGGGACCAGTGCTGCAATCACATGCTTAAGGAAAGAACATCCTTTTTGTGCAAACATGTTTTGTGCACAAATGTATGCATATGCATTTTCAGGTTCCCGAGTAATTAATAAAAGTATTTTGCAGTTTCCTATTGAGGCCATCAATAAGCTTTAAGTACATCATATACTTCATTATCACAAAAAAAAACCAACCCCCTAAGACATTCATTAGTTTTAGTGATTATCCTCCACTATTGTGTGGTTTTACTAACAATTACCTTGTACAGCCTCTTTTAATACATCAGTGAACTGAGTCCACAGAACTTCAGGATCTAATTCAACCCAGCCAGGGCGAGGATGAAGCGGTTTTATCTGTTTACAAAAAGTATAGCATCACTACAGACATTAGTTTGAACCAGTAACAGCAATATAAGTGTGGGGGTGCCTGCTGTACATACAACAGGAACACTATACTGTATAGATCCTTTTTGTAATTCCACTGATGTCAGTTGAGTCACCCTAGGGATTGATCTGGCTCCTTTACAGCCTCTTCTTTAGTAGTCCACATAATATAAGGGTTCATTCTCAAAGCTTTACTTAGACATTCTATTGAGAAAAGTCATATCCTGATTATAATAATATTTTAAAAGCAGAAAGAATTACAATTTTTGTTACACTACAGTGATGTGGAATTTCTGCTTGGAGAACTGAGAAGAAAGAAAGAAACAATGTAAGGGTGATACAAAATTCAGTGACTTTAACTGAAGTTGGAAATAAACATTCTAGGCCTGGGTATCTGACTAGTAAAAAATTCTTGGCGATATTTTACTGCTCAGTTGATCAAATACTAGTCAAGTGTTTTAAGGATTAATTTTGTTTGCTTCAGCATGACATATACTAAAATTGGAACAGTAAGGAGAGGTTAGAGAGGTTTCAACAGGATAAATACTTATGCTAATTTTAAATAATTAACTGCTAGCACGAAACAATGATATTAAATTCTAAAAATTGTAATGAGTTGTTATGACTAATGATGTTAGGCAAGTATAAAATATTCAAGACTGAACAGTACTTCTTCCCCTTTGCTTTTCCTGTGCCCCAGAATTCCAGGGTCAGCCCAACCAGTTACAAAATAAAACAACAAACTGCACACAGCAACTATAAAAGATAAATCACCTCTTTGTATACTGCTCATTTTGGTTCCTTCTTCATCACAGAGCAGATTCTGCAGCCTCACATGGCTTGGAAGACATAGAGCAGGGGGAGAATGGAAACAAGGCTGCAAGAGCTCAGGAGAGAGGACAAAGAGACCTGCTCTTAAATGGAGTGTGTGCATGTATCCTCACTCATGCAGGGCCAGCCCTCCCTCCCACCCTTGCAAACTGATGACACCATAATGCATTAGAAAAGGTAGATGACACCTACACAATGCCATTCTTGCCTTCACAGAGTATTTGACAAATAAACAAAGATCAAATAATAGGCTAGACAAATGTGACTGGTCAATTGGCTGGCTTGGCAATCATACTTAGTCAGTTTTGAATTATGAATAGTAAACATTTGTGAAGGTCTGAGAGAGACTGTAAAGAACTTTCTATCTACTACCAGAGCCCAGATACCATTCAGCCAGTTCACTTTGCTTGTTGCATCAGATTCCAGTCACTAAATTCATAAGTGGTACCTAGAGCATCCATATTTTGTTTTAAACAACTGGTTAAAATATTGAGGAATGTCCTCACTATATTTATTCCTGTAATTTCAGAATTTTCTAAAGTAAGAAAATGGCAGCACTGTTTTGAGTCAGTTGTTACATGCTAATTATAGCTTCCAAAATTATTTTAAAAAATTGGTTACCCTCTGGAATAAAAGCAAGCCAGTCAAAAAAAAAAATACCACCAAAGGAAAAATTTGCAGAAACTTTCTTTAAGACAATACATTTCAAAATAAAATAGAGCCTGGGATGTCCATTTCTGAAACTGCTGACTGCACCACCCCTGACTGAGGGCATGGAGCTGTGGGAGCCCCAAGTGAGCTTGAGAGGCTCAGAGGTTGGGAACCTGCCCCTGCAGGGCATTAGAAGTTTCATAGATTTTTAGGGTCGGAAGGGACCTTAGTAGATCATCAAGTCTGACGCCCTGCCCTGGGCAGAAAAGAGAGCTTGGGTCAGATAACCCCAGCTAGGTGCTTGTCTAGTCTCCTCTTAAAGACCCCCAAGGTAGGGGAGAGCACCACCTCCCCTGGAAGCCCATTCCAGATTTTGGCAACCCTCCCCACAAAGAAATTTTGCCTGATGTCTAATCTAAATCTGTTCTCTGTCAGTTTATGGCCATTGCTCCTAGTAACCCCTAGGGGCACCCTGGTAAACAGAGTATCCCCTTATTCCTTGCTGCCCTCCCTACCTCTGATGAATCTGTAGAGAGTCACAAGATCCCTCTCAGCCTTCTTTTGTGGAGGCTGAAGAGATTCAGGTCCCTCAATCTCTCCTCATAGGATCTTACCTGAAGGCTCTTAACCATATGAGTAGCCCTCCTGTGGACCCTCTCCAGGTTATCCACATCCCTCTTGAAGTGCAGTGCCCAGAACTGGATGCAGTACTCCAGCTGTGGTATCACCACTGCCACATAAAAGGGAAGTATCACCTCCCTGGACCTGCTTGTGATGCACCTACTAATGCATGAAAAAGTGTGGTCGGCTTTACTTATCGTTTTGTTACACTTACGACTCATGTTCATTTTGGAGTCGACTAAGTTCATCAAAACCTACTTCTTCTCATGAAATTATTCCATGAAACATTTCCATTTAAACAAATCCATATACTCTGACAAAACTAATTTTGAAAAGTCACAGAAAATTCCCAACCAAGTAAAATACTAAGTCCCGTGCTAATCTGCCAGTGTATCTCATACCAAACTTGAAATAAACATATGCTTTTCCTACGTTAGGCTTAGAAAGCACACAGAAGAAACAGTCTCGCAACCTCAACAGTTCAGTCACAGATTTTTCACTAATGACCAGCAAACGTTGTTCATAGATTCATAGACTGTTAGGGGCTGGAAGGAACCTTGTAGATCATCGGGTCCAGCCCCCCCACTCTAGGCAGGAAGACAACTGGGGTTAGGAGACTCCAGCAAGGTGACTGTCTAGTCTCTTCTTGAAAACCTCCAGGGTAGGTGACTGCACCACCTCTGGAGGGAGTTTATTCCACAGTCTGGGCACCCTGACTGTGAAGGAGTTCTTCCTGGTATTAAGCCTGAAGTGGCCTTCCAGGAGTTTGTATCCAGTGGTCCTGGTCTTCCCCAGGGGTGCGCTAGTGAACAGTCATTCACCAAGCTCCTAATGCACTTCTCTGATATAGTGGTAAGCTGCTATTAAGTCCCCTCAACCTTCTCTTCATTATGCTAAAGATGCCCAGGTCTCTCAGCCTATCCTCGTATGGCTTGCCTTGAAAGTCCCTGATCATATGAATGGCTCTTTTCTGGACCCTCTCAAGTTTTTCCACATCCTTGTTGAAGTGCGGCGCCCAGAACTGGACACAGTACTCCAACTGCTGTCTCACCAGTGCCAAGTACAGCAGGAGTATCACTTCCTTAGTTTTACAAGAGAGGCATCAGTTGATGCATGCCAGTGTGTTATCTGCCCTGCTGACCACTGCCTCACACTGACGGCTCATATTCATGCGATGATTAATCATTACCCCTAGGTCCCTTTGGGCCGTGGTGCAAGTCAAGCGGTCACCACCAAGGCTGTATATATGTTGAAGGTTGTTTGCCCTCAGATGGAGCACCTTACGCTTGGAAGTGTTAAACTTCATTTGGTTCCAGTCTGCCCAACTCTCAAGCCTGTCCAGGTCCACCTGTATCTGCAACGTGACCACACTACCCCATAACATGGTGTCGTCCGCAAACTTGGCCAGCATCTCCCCCATCTAAATCACCGATGAAGATGTTGAAAAGCACCGGTCCAAGCACGGACCCCTGAGGGACACCACTGGCCACTTCACACCAGGACAACACAGATCCATTCATGAGAACTCTCTGGGTCCTACCCTGTAGCCAGTTTCCCACCCACTTAATTATCGAGCAGCTGAGCTCACAATCTTCCAGTTTTCCCACAAGAATATCGTGTGATACTAGATCAAAAGCCTTTTGGAAGTCTAGGTATGTAACGTCTACCTCATCTCCCATATCCAGGTGGTGAGAGACCTGGTTGTAGAAGGAGATGAGGTTGGCAAGAGAAGACCTACCTGTGACAAAGCCATGCTGGCTGTCATTCAGAATCTTACCTTCTGCGAGCATATCGCACACAGATTTTTTAAATGAGCTTTTCCAGGATTTTCCCTGGGATTTTCCCTGGGATAGAGGTTATGCTGATTGGCCTATAGTTGTCTGGGTCCTCCCTCTTCCTCTTCTTGAAGATGGGCACAACATTGGCCCTCTTCCAATCATCAGGGATTTCCCCTGTGCAACACAAATTCTGAAAGAGCTTTGCCAGGGGTTCTGCAATGACTCAGTCAGCTCCTTCAACACTCTTGATGAAGTCCATCTGGTCCTGCTGACTTGTAAATGTCTGGCTTTACTAGTTGGTATTGCACCCACTCAGCATCCAGAGTGGGGGGGCTGTCAATTCCGGCACGTCCCCTATAAGCCTTATCTCGCTTGACTTTTCCCTTGGTCCAGCGAAATATCAAAGCAAAGTGGGCATTCAGGAGTTCAGTTTTTTCCTGAATGTCAGTTACCAGCTGTCCCGAGGTGTTAAGCAGGGGTCCCGCACTTCCATTTGTTTTCCTTCTATTGCCTAAAGGACTTATTGTCCTTTTCCAATCTGTTTTAAATAATTTTGTCCTCAAGAAACATTCCAGAGAGGGTTAAGCTAGATACCTAAACTGGACATGTTTGGTTGACATTTTAATGGAAACTGTTGATGTCCAAAATATGCCTTCTTAGGTAGTTGTCTAACAAAAGGGTAGTAATGTTACCTTCCCTCCTCCAAAGACAAATGAAAATGTCTGAAAAACTAACAGCATAGCAATTAGTTGAACCTCATGTTCTGTCTGTATATTATTGGTAGGATTAACTAGGATTACATAAGGCTCAGAGATTCTTCTATCCAACCTGTAAGACTTTTCAAAAGAAAAACAGGGCAGCCTCTCTCTCTTATGCTGATTTTTGAGCAATTCCTGTCACTATTATTACACAAGAAGCAAGATTTCTGCAATGAGGTACTATCAGTTGTTTTCTCTGGCCTCAGGAACTGCATTTTGTGCCAGGCAGTAGATCTGATACAAAATGTTACTTTGCCTCACAAAGCTTGCATTTTTGCTTATTCTCTAGACCAGGGGTGTCCAACCTGTACAATGAGTACCACCAGTGGCACAGGCAGCCTCCCTGTGTCTAGAGCACAGCAGACCGCAGAAGAAGAGGCAGCACAGAAGTGGACAGGTCAAGAAGCAAAAAGCAGAGCAGGCGCACAGGACAGGAAGCAGAAAGCAGGGAAGGATATGGGGCAAGGAGTACAGACTAGGGAGCAGAAAACAGAGCAGCAGATTGGGCACAGAAAGGGGATAAGAGTGGCACTCAAGAAGGGTGTTGAGCTAATTTGTGGCATGCCTGTCGAAAAGGTTGGCCCCCGCTGCTCTGGACCGTCAACACGGCCACAGAAAAAAGTACAACTTTCCTATCAATATTATGTGCAGCTCCAGTTTTAAGCTATACAGGCATACCTCGGAGATATTGCAGGTTCGGTTCCAGACCACCACAATAAAGCGAATATCACAATAAAGCGAGTCACATGAATTTTTTGGCTTCCCAGTGCATATAAAAGTTATGTTTACACTATACTGTAGACTATTAAGTGTGCAAAAGCATTATGTCTAAAAAAACAATGTACATACCTTAATTAAAAAATACTTTATTCCTAAAAAATGCGAAGAGAGCAAATGCTGTTGGAAAAATGGCGCCGATAGACTTGCTTGAGGCGGGTTGCCCCACACCTTCAATTTGTAAAAAACCACAATATCAGCGAAGCACAATAAAGCGAAGCGCAATAAAATGAGGTATGCCTGTATTCTTCATCATGGAAGCTAGAAGTACACCAGTTTAATGTCTGTTTACCAGTCAATTATATATCTCTGTTCAGATTATACACTGAAAATAAACAGTAATCACTAATTCAAAGTACATTTATTTGTAAAGCATCTTTCATCTGGGGACATCTGAGTACTTTCCCTAACCCTAAACATCACAATGCCACTCTGATGGAGGCACTAAAGTTTCATAATTGCAATATCTTTACAGTAAGCAAAGAAATGATATTACATGACTTACCCAAGGGTATTAAAAAGAAATCCGTTTCAGAACTGGGACCAGAAGTTGACTAACCCACAGTCAACTTGCCCTGGCATACTTCCTGAATCCTACATGTGGAAACTGATTCCCAGCATCAGTGTAGTCACAAGAGTGACAGTCATGATTGAGGCAATCAGGACTGGTAGTAGAGATGATATCTTTTAATTACTTTTAGATTAATTATTTAAATCACCAGTCCTAACTGCCCTTGCCTCTAGACCAATACCACTACACCCTGGATACCTGACAGTCATGATTTTGAAGCATGATCATCGCTTCTTGAGGGATCTTTTCCCCTCGACCAGAACCTCTCTGCTGGCACACTGAAAGTGGCAGGATCATCCTTTCCTGTTCTTCCTCCAAAGCCAGTGGCGCCAGAGATGTTCCCACTCACGTGTTTGGTTGTCAACACCACCCGGAAAATCTTTCAGCTGGAGACCCAGACAGCCTGACCTAAGCCAACGCGACAAGCCCTGCTCCCTGGAGGGGAGAGGGCGCTGCTGGGTTCAGTACGAGATTCGCTCACCATGACAATGCTCAACGCATCCCACGGGCCGGGCCTCCTGCGCGGCACCACAGTGCCTGGTTCTAGCCCTCAAACAACAGGTCTGAAGCGGCCACCCTGGCGGTTATTTTGCTTGGATGATCACTGGGTGTCAGCGCCCACCAGCCGGAGCCCGCGGAGGCTTGAGGCGAGGGCGGCGCTGGCTGGGGTTGAGCAAGAGCGCGGGGGGAGGCTCGGGGAGTACGGGCCAGTCTCCAGAGCGGGGAGGGGGCCGCGGGCGACGGCAGGGGCAGCCCGCCCGGCCCTGTCCGGTCCGGTCCGCAGCGGCGATCTGCCCCCCGGCCCGGCCCGCCGCCCACCGGCCCCTGCCCCATTCACCTCCTGGTAGCTGGCGCTGCGCACGGCGGCCGCCGCGTCGTAGATGCGGCACTTGAGCCCCGTGCTGCCCACGTCCACGCTCGCCACGTACGCGGGGGCGGCGGCGGCGGCGGCAGCGGGTTCCCCCCTCAGGCCACGCGGCATCTCGGCGCGGGGACACCACGCAAGCACGCAGTCCCACCGCCACTGCCGGGCGCGGAAGGCGCTGCTCAGCTCAGCTCGGCCCGCCCCGCCCGCCGGGCGGAAACGGGTGCCACCGCCCGCTCCGCTTCCGCGTCCCCGGCGGACACTCCGGCTGCGGGAAAGGGCCTCGCGGCTCCTCACAAGCGCTGCCGGGAGCGGTGGGAGTCCCAGCGGAGCAGCCGCAGCCCAGGCCGGCAGGCAGGTCGGGAGCAGTCCCGGAGCGGCCGCCCCACGGCAGGGTGCCCGGCCCGGGCCAGCCGGGGCCAGGGGTGTTTACACGGAGAAGCAGCCTGTGTGTGGGCAATACGGGGGTTAAGAGCCCGAGGAGCCACCCGCGATTACTGTTTAACAGGCCCTCTGTCAGATGTTTTAGAAGCAACTCCCACACAAGCGGCTTTGTCTGCCAGCCCTCGGCACAGAGGAGCAAAGGCCGCTGCGCCGGCCCCCTTGGCACCAGGATCCTGCGGAACCTGCCTGAGCTGCTGCTGAGGCGCGGCCACCCCTCGGGTGCAGCAGGGAGATGGGTTAGCCTGAGGGCAGAGCAGGGTGACACCACACGAGCAAATGGCACAAACAGACCGTGGTTCTGAATGACCCAAGTCAAAAAGTGCGACAAAAGAACAAGGACAACCCTTCATGTCCTTGGCATGAATAACGACCAACTCAAATTAGCCATGGCTGTCCAGGGAAGTGTCATCGTGGGCTAGAAACAGTCATGTGTCTTATCCCAGGTCTGATTGTCCAACATCAAAACACAAGCAGGACACTTGTTTAAGCATGCCTTTTGTCCCCAGCATGACTGGCAGCTAACTCGAATTGACCAGGCCTGGCAAGTGTCAGAAGGGAAGCATCAGATTTCTGCCAGAACAAAGCCTTTTATTCCAGGATCTGCCCCCCCACGCCCCTTTCACCTCAACAGACTTACCATCTGCACACAGCTCTCCTTGCTGCTGGGCTGTCCTTGCTGACTATGTGCTGTGCTGTGGCTGCATGCATGCACAGGGCATTTATCGGCCACACTGTCAGCCACATTAGGCCGATTTCCAATACAGTCAATTTTCTTTATATTAGTGCTGATCCGATATTAGACTGGTGCACCTCTAGTTATAGCATCTTTCACTGAGATCCTTAATAATAATTTTAAACATAATATTTTATATACACGCTGTAGAAGTCAGCCCATCTAATGATTTAGCAAAAGCAAATTATAAAATTTGTAAGGAAGTAACTTTATTTAGAGGTTAAATTGTGGTTGTAAATATGTACTAAAGGCAACCTGCAAAAAGGAGAATAGTTAACCTGTCCCTTATTTATAAATATGACCATTCACTGCCCTGAAAAAATATGCTTTTAGATCAAAATAGCTATCTATGTAGAAATATAGAGGAAACAAGGAACTGAAGCTTTTGCTTTGATTAGTTAGTTGAGGTAATCTTCAGGCTGAAGAAATATAGTGTTGTCTCACTTCAGTACACTAAGCTAAAAATGCTCCATGCGTTTTCTCCATTAGATTATATATACATGTATGCAAAAGGTTCCCTGTTTAACAGGCCATTGAGGCAGTGGAGGCAGAGCTCCACTCTTTCTGCTGCAGCATGAGGAAGTGATGTGATCAGCCACCTTTACCCCCTGGTAGCTCTTGGTACCCAATGGTTTATTTTGGGATGCATATTTCAAGGCAATGTACCTTTTCAAGGGTCAATGGACGTTGTGGTGTCTTCTACTCCCGCACGAGCTCTGGAAGTACTATGCTGGCAAACACTAGCATGGCACAGATTCACAATCACAATTTGCCTGTTGATTTTTTTTTTGTAGAAAAAAAAATCCTGTTTTTGGGGGGGATGGGCCCCACTGTAACACTGCGTTGCCAAGCCAGTGTTGATATAGGGATGTGAACAAGGAATAAAGTGAAAAGCAAGTTACTATCTCCTTCTAAAATAGGATGATCCTGTGGAAATGAAATTCCAAAACTGAGGGAAGAGCAACACTTTATCATTGTTGTTGATATGGAGGCTAGAATTGGGAAAATAATTACTCCTGCTGTTTCTCTTTTTCCATCAGAATCTGACACTTTCTAGGCCTCCCAGATAGAAGTATTATTGAAGTCTTCAGTGAAAAAGAAAGGATACATATTTGTTACTTCATCAGTACAAACATATTTATTCATCTCCTTTGGATTTAAGTTTGTGCTGTTATATTCAGTTAAGGTTTGTATTCTTTACAACATGGTTTACTGAAAAATAAAATTTGTGCATAACGCCAGTATAATCCTTATGCAAAGGTATATACATTTATACCACTTCACTCTAATAACATGGACTGTGTTCCTTTTCTTGAAATCTAGTCCTTCCTTGGTTTTTGTAACAGTCTTTACATTTCTGCCCAAGAGACATCTCCTGTCCAAACGAAAATCTAAGTCTGTCTGGTCACTGTAGCTTTCAGGCCAGAGACCTCTTAATCTTTCCCTCCAAAACTTCTCCCTACCTATATCACTATGGACATCATCACCGGTTACTCAGACCTACAACCTGGGCATCATTTATAACTTGGACCTTTGTCTAGATCTTGATATCTACACTGTCTAAATCCTGAAGATCCTTTGTTCATGAAAGCTCATCCATCCAGAATGCTGCTGGGAAGAGAACTTCCCTAGCTGTTTGCTTCCTTTCACTGCTGTTCTCTTCTCTGTTGCCTCAAACATACATTTATTTGTCTTCATTTTCCAGGGTCTACACAGTTTATCCCCATCCTACACAGTATCTTTCATTCATTATCAAGATAATGTGTCCCAAACCTCCAATAGGGACATAGTGGCAGTTATTCACTTCTTGTTCACTTGTTAAACTTTTATGCAAGCACCTTTTTACTTTCACATACCACCCTTCATTCTTGGGAGAAATTCCTTGTAAATAACTGCAAAACTCACTCATTCTTCTACAGATATCTCCATAAAATGTTCCTTTATCATGGTGCCTACCTAAAATTTGACAACAGTTGGAATGCACGTGTACCCACCGATATTGTCTCAGTTTCCTTCTATTCATCATCTGTCTGAATACACCTGTTGAGCCATTCCTTACTTTGATTATAAGGGACCATCTTTTTTGTTTTCTTCTGTGTTTCTCCAGTGCCTTAAGCAAAGGGATTGTGGTCCCCGACTAGGGCTCCTGTGGAGGATGGTGATACAAATAAAGCAGGAGCACTAGTTGTTTCTGGCCTTGCATCCCAAACATACTGTGCTATTTAGCAGAGCCACCTCTTTGTTCATAACAGTCCGAGTCTTTTCAGTTCTGTCATCACCCATCAATTAAAGTTCTCTACCTTGCTGCTACATATGCTGCGCAGATTACAGTAAAGTGTACTGCATAAAGCAGATACAGTAAATACTATTTAACAGCCTCCAGCCTTGTCATGAGGCACTTCCAGTTTCCCTTCAGTTTTCTAAAGATGCATAACACTGTATTGAGCAGCAGCTACTCAAGGTATTGTTAAACAGGTCCTTTCCTCCAATTCCAATGTTTGCTAAAAGGCTTCATAAACTAGGGGACAGCGGAGGTTAAGCTAGCTCTCCCAGAATAAGTGCAGGAATCACAATACAATTTATACTGGTCCTGGTACTAGGAACAAAAAATATATTTATCTTTTCGGGAAACAGATTTGATCCTAAAGCTCCTGAGAGTATTGGCTTTCCTAGACCATAGTACATTCATATTAAGCTTCCCTCAGTAAACCACACCTTGCAACACCATATAGAGATACCCTTTTCTGTTGATGAAATCTTAGCAAAGACCTCAGCTTTATTAAGTTTCACCCCAACAGTTTATCTAACTAGTTAACTACAATCAAAGACAGCAAGCATCCAGAAAGCTACATAGCCCTGTAATTCTCAGTGATGTCCTGCAGGATGACAGTAGTAGCCGTTGTGGTTGATGAATGTCCAAGCACCACGCAGTGGGCAGACAGTTGGGATGTGGGAACTGTCCACAGCCCCAGTGCAGTTGGGGAAGCCCACCCACCACCTGGGGGCTGATGAGGTAGAAGAAATAGTTTGTCCAGACATCTTAGATGACCACGCAAACCTCTGGACAGCCTCTCCAGCCATGGAACTGCCAACACCAAACTGGTTGGCAGTTTAGCAGAGATTGACAAGAGTGGCTAGCTTCAAGACAGCAATGGCCACCTGCTTCTTTGGACTGAGGGTTCGCTACACAACCATGTTCTGGCATGTAATGTGGGGGCCACCCAGGTGATGATGTCCATGAAGATGTCCTGGGGCTAGTGGAAAGTCTGGAACCAGAGTTTGTCATCCCACATGCCAAAGGCAATCTGCTGTCATCAGGTGGTGCTGTTGGGGTGTACCTAGACCCTGTGCTCAAGTGTTGAGGTGGCCTTAGAGTACCCCAACATTCACGGCGTCCAGGATGTCCTCATCTTTGTCCAAGAGGAATTCGGATGAACAGTTCTGGATACTTGGTGGGCAGGGGTGCAGAGGTAGGGCAGATGGCTCAGTGCATGTTGGCATATTCCAAAGCCTCCTGCTGCCATGTCAGGTTCAGCAGGCCATGCATGAGGTACAGTATCCCATGGTGAGAGCCAGTGAGCGCAATCATCAGGACCTGCTGCAGCTCCTGGGTCTCCCTGTTTGTGTGTGGGAAGCAGGAAACAATGGCGTGGTTCAGGATGGCTGGGACATACAGAGAGGACAGCAGGGTCTTCCAGGAAGGACTGCTGGAAGTAGCACAGTACTCGCAAAGGTGTGGGTCTCAGCATTTGCCTGCTTTTCTATCAGCAGCTGAGGCTAGTACTAGATCTGGACCAGGGTCTCAAATGGTCAGTGATCTCAAACTCTGGAAGAAGCTCCTAGCAATCACCCCTTGATTGTGAAAACTATCCCTTGATTGTGAGAAATCCTGCCTTTCTGGTTAATGACCACTGTCCTCTATCAGCCACACCTGAGCATGCCCTGACTGCCTTGGTAGGGGCTGATGGGAACCTAGGGACCAGTGATCAGAGTGTGGGGGTGTCCTAGCCAGTTATGTCAAGCACCAGCAGGTGGGCTGGGGGATGGGCTCTGACCCCCCACTAGATGTCAGCTGGGCCAAGTTTGTGCTGGCCTGGGACTCTCAGCCCAACCCCAGCTGAAAGGCCACCTCTGGTAATTTTCAGCACCTGGCAGCCAGCATGCTGTCAAGAATCAGCACTGGGGTGGGATCTGAGCCCTACTGCCATAAGGTCCATGCCTAGCACCCCACAGGATGCCAACAGGGATGGCTGAGCCAGCCCCTTTCACCGAAGAAGCGATGACAGGTGGGCTGCAGAATGGGTTCTGAGCCCCCAGCCTGGATCAGGTGCCCCTCCCCAGACCCCAGCCTGGATAGCTGGGGGTGCAGCTGGGCAGCAATCAGGTTGGGGAGGGTGGGGGCTTGGCCAGCTTCCCCCCAAGCAGGAAAATTTCCTTGGTGCACCATGGCACCAGTGGGGAGGGGGGCATACTCCCTGAGCCCTGCCTCCCCACAGCACCGGAATGTCCACCAGCTCAGAAAGTCAGCTGTTTCCTGGTGGGCAGGGGAACACATGTGCTCTCTTCCTCCCTCCATGGCTGCACAGGGAGGAGACTCTCTTTCCTCCTCCCTGCGGCAGACTAGGGGTATGGCAAATATCTCTCATGGAACAGTACAGAAATTCCTTCAGTCAGCCTTAAGCAGAACACATTAATCTCAATCCGTTACATTAATCTCAACCCTTGATTAGACAAGGGTTACTCTTTCATGCAAGTGGTCATTTTTTAAGCATTGTGCAGCCATGCGCTTGTGTTAAGTCGCAGCTGTAGAGCATTTTCAGGGGCCAGATTGAGCGAAAAAAATGTCACTTCTGTCAGTATCCATAGTGACAGAACTTAAGAACATATATACAGTATAGCTGGCCCTGTCACTCCAAATGCATACCATCAGCATGAGGATGCCATAAACATAGAAAAATGAGTGACAGTTGCCATTCAGAAGCTGATAAGCCTCAACAGCCTCTAGTGTGTCATCAGCCACTTCAGTGTAGGCAAATGCAGAAAGGTGCTGGCACAACAATTCATCAGATTCTCCAACCCATAAGAGGTCAAAGCTGGATTTGCCCATATGGAGTTTTGAACTGCAAAGGCAGATGAGGTCATTTGCCATCCTGTGGCCAGTACATCATGGTTTAGACTAGAGTATCTATGAAATGCAAAGGGTATTTCTTTACTGTACACCATACACAACTGAAGTTGATTCATTAACATGATTACTTGGTGGTTGAATAAGGTCCAGGATGCCAGGGTCTTTAGGAACTCTAGCCTGCTCTTCATGATGACACAGGGAGAATTAGCATACAGCTAGAAGGGGTGACTATTCCTAACTGAACTACTTTTTCTATCTGCCCATTCCTTGATTTATGAAGCCCTGTGTGGGACACCTGGACACCAGCATGGAGTTAATTATAGGGTGACCATATTATTTTTAAGAAAATCTGGGACACTGCTCCCCGCTCCCCCACATCAGCAGTGCTGCTGCAAGCAGAGGCAGGTGGCAGGGCCACAGAGTGCAGCCTGGCAGGGAATAGAGTAACATGGTATGTGCCCACCCTGGCTCCTCCTGAGCTGCAGCTAGAGGCAGGGGGTGGGCTGGGCTAGACACTGCTCCAGTCTGCTCACCTTGCTTCTTCACAGCAGCAGCGATGCCTGCCCACCCACCTGCCTGGCACACTATGCCATACTACCTCCCTGCCAGACTGTACCCTGTGTCCCTGCTCAGCTGCCTTTCTTCTGGGACTTTTCACCAATTGGCATGGGCAGGCCTATGAAATCCAGGATTGTCCCAGCCAAGCCAGGACATATGGTCACTCTACTACCAAGTTGCTGAATGACTGTGGAATGTACCTTTTGCATCTAAAGACTGTGAGTGTGGGTGCTGAGGTTCTGCCTGGAAGCAAGCAAGCAGTACCTACCTCTGGCCTTACAAATGTTATGCAGCATGCAAGCCAGGGGTGAGACTTCCCTGGAAACTTGGGTGGTAGAGACCTAGACACTAGTCAGTCACTACCAGACCCCATACTGTGCCTCAAGTGCCTCTCAGGTCATTCTTGCAAGGAAGATCCTGCTGAACCATCATAGAATTGAAGGACCAGAAGGGACCTGCAAGACCATCAAGTCCAGTCCCCTTCCATGGGCAGGAAGTTATTGGGCTCAGACAAGCTCAACAAGGTAACTGTCCAGCCTCCTCTTGAACACCTCCCAAGGATGGCAACTGCACCACCTCTGCTGGGAGTGTGTTCCAGATTCTGGTAACCCTTACAGAGAATTTTCTTTTCTTATGTCCAGCCTGAATTTACCATCTGTTAGCTTGTGCTCATTGGTTTGCATCCTCCCTTGAGGTGCCTTCCTGAAACATACATGGCATTACTTAGCCACAGGTTGAAGGTGTGCCCTGACCATTGACCAGCAGCACCTCTTGGCTCCAGCTCTAACCTGCACCACACCTAACTCCAGCCTGGGAGTCCCTACCAGCCACAGGCCTAAAACTTGGCATGGAGGGGATCCTACCTCACTGAGTCTTGAACCTAACATGGCAGACCCTACTGTGCCCAGCCCTAATCCTAGCCCAGGGTCACCTAACAGCTGTAGCTCTAACCCAGCATGGCAGGGCTTTATGGCCCTAGCCCAAATCCTAGTCAGATAATACCTAGAAGCCACAGTCCCCAACTTAGGTCAAGGGGCTCCCTCTATGCCCCCAACTCTGGATTAGAGGATCTTTTTTCATCTATCAGCCACCAATATCTACCTGCTTTTAGTAGCCTGGAGGCCCTGTCACTGTGCTCTCCTACAACAGACTGACTGCCTCTGCCCCTTTCCTGTTCATTGCCTAGCAGACAGCCAGGGCTCAAAAAGCTTTAAACACACTAATAACCAGTTCAAGGTATTTTATGTGTTAGATGGCTAACAGCTGAAAACTCATGGCTTCATTATCCTGACTGGTGGAGGGGCACCACTAAGAAACAGTTCCTTGCAAACTGAATTTGGGATCAGAGAAACTGGGTTTTACCAAACTTAAAACTTTAGAGTTGGCGCATGCTGATTTCCATACATTAAGCATATTGAGCAAAATAAAGCAGTGAAGATAAATAATGTTTCTAGTTTCCATATTTAATCAGGCAGACAGACAGTATTTATAAAATTAATCTATTGAATTAAAGTTCTGTATAGCATCTTATCAATGATTTTCTCTTTGTTGTATGTTATATTTTAAAGTATCTCTGCACAACCATTTGTGCAACTACATGCTAAAAATCTGCAAATGCACAACTTAACACTAAACATCACAAAAAATACATTTTGTATCCATTCATATGCAAATTGAAAACATTTCACTTGGCAGGTAAACAATGAAAAGTTATTTTAAAAAAATCAAGCTACAAAAATGCACACATAAAAGTCTTCCCTTTTGAATTTTTAATAAAATACTGCTCTGTATAAGATCTAATGAAAAATTCCAGTACTTACAAAATACTTTATATCTATGAGAAAAAATGAATGCTTAAAGTTATATTTTTTATGAATTAAACAATTGTACAGTTGAAATATAAAACAAAATAGTTGAAACAAGGGCATGGCATAGTTGCTGTACACATTACAAGTGGGAGGACATGTGAAATCTAAAAGTAGTCAGCTGGGCACTTAGTAATTCACAGAACATAAAATCAAGACAAAATAAACAATAAGGGCACATGTGAAACATTGTAGTACACAGCAGATGTAGAACCACATATTAGACAAATAAGGTATGGCAGTTTCAGGGACTGTAGAAAAAAGATCCAGCTCTTGGCCTGAAAACAGAAACCATTTCATGGGGGAAAAATGGCTATATATACTAGCATTGGAATAGTGTCCTTCATAAACTTTCTTTAGCTATTTGTATACTTGGTGATATTACAAGCCAACCAATCAGCAACTACCTCTGCAACCCTAGTGAATGACACATGAAACAAGGTTTTAAGGGAGATTAGGACCTCTTTTTAGATCAGAACATAGTCTAATTTTCATCATTGTGGGGACATTAATAGATCCTCTCTTCCCCTGGCACTCAAATCATAGTACAAGAAACTGGAAGTCTATTGTCTGGTAAACAAGTTAGGAGAAATATTTATACCAGTGTCAATATGATGTCATAGTCCTGGCTCCTTGATAGAAATAACAATACACCGTGAAGGTCAAATTTTCCTTGGTAGAACATTTCTCAAGACACTCAAACCTAAAAAATGTTGATAGGGTTTTATGATTGCGTACAGGCAGTTATAAAAAGTTTAGAGTACCAGAGGCCAAGACAACATATATGCAGCCAGAAAATGCGAAATAAAATTTCTCAGACCATGCTATTTCTAGGACAGAATAGGAAGGATAGAAACAGCTAACAAAAACCTTTCACTGGTAGGAGAGAAGAAATAAGACAAAAACTGATTAGGGTAATGAATAAAAAACCTATGAAGTGAAATATCAGTCAAAGGAAACTGGATGCTACTACAGGAAAATAAAGAATTTAAACCTTGGAAAAATAGCAAGGTAAGATATTAAAGAAATTATGCCAGTTTTAATGGTCATGTGAAATCTGCTTGGAGAACATGGATTGAAGATTAAGGTCTGACATACCCTTTAAATCTGCTGGGGTTTATAGGAAAACTATTTTTACTAGGGCAGGCTAGAATAAGGTAAAATTGAGCTGAATATCCAAATATCTGCAGATCCAAATTTGGGACTTTAGAACAAATTTTACCTTAGATCTGCAGAATTCCTATTGCTGTTAATGAGCACTGTATACATGGATCAAAAGTAGCACAGGGTCCTCTGAGTATTCTCTTGCTTTTAAATGGATTAGCTGCATGAAGTATGAAGATGAAGTGATAATTCCTTTCAAAAGGCAAGTCAAGATTTTTGTGTGTGGAAATTAAGGGATAAGTTTGGAACACTAAAATAACAATGACAATTCAGCATGTCCTCTGCCACCACCATATATTCTATCAAGTAATTAAAATAAATATAAAAAGTCAGCTAACAGACAAAACAATGTACAAAAATTCATGCCAAATTACTATAGTTTCTATAGGGAAAATTGTAGGCTAGAGAAATGAACTCGAAGGATGTGCATAATTTTGCTTAATATACTATACATACAAAACACCTTTGTGCTCATTGTATAATTTAGAAAATTTCAGGATTTCAGTGGCTTTTGGAGATGTCCATTAAGAGCTTGTTAACTAGTAGAGAAGAAGAATATTATAAAAAATTATAGCTAGCAACATATATTAATATACTTTAAAGTGAGGACTACCATTTGCAAATAGATTTGCAGTCAATGTATTCTCAAGCCAATTTTATGGCATAAATTTACTTTGATTTTGTCAACCCCTTAATTTTGCCATGTAATAAAACTCACCCTGTAACAAAATTTATAGGCATTAATAATATTTAAATTCAGAGAGAGTTTTAGAATGGCTACCCTTTGGCATAAAACCCAGAAATTACTGAATTTACAGTAAATCCGGCCGTGCCACTGTAGCTCAGTTCTAATCATACTGCTTCAGATCATAATGATCCAGAAAGCCAGTATGGAAGTGACATATAAATAAAATCCTTTTCTTCTTATCATTAAAAAGGAGCTAAAATACAAAAGATCATATTAAGCCAATGTTTAACACCTGACTTACTACTGCCCTTAAATCCTACTCCAAAAACAAGGCAATTCTGAATTAGGGTGGCCACTGTATTATTGCTGTGCACATGGTATAATATGTAAGCCACTATTCAGAGACTTAGGCACAATAGATGGTGTGGTGACCTTAATTCAAAACTTCCGAGCTTTTGTCAGTTTAATTCAAGGTCTTAAATGAAAAGTCTAACAACTGACATTTCTCTCACTCTTTATTATATTTAAAATGCTTTCTTTTTAAATAGTGTGTTCCAACTTTTTATAAGATAATTCTATGGGAAGAATTAAAAATAAAATCAATCTAGCTACCATATTTTATTCTGAGGATTTTGGTACGCCAAAATTGACTGCCAGCTTTCTTGCTTTTCGTTTGCTGGAAGCGTTTGGTTTGCTATGAGGAACACTTGACATAGCTACATTGTCTTGAGCAGCTTTTAAAGTTGTTGAATTATCATGTTGAATATGATCAGAAGACACTGGTTGTTCATTCTTTAGTGGTGCAGCTTGAGGAGAAACCTGGAACTCCTTGAATTCGAAATTTTTCTTGCTAGCAGCCCTTTTTTTAGTTACCTTTAAATCAAATAAGTATTATTGAAGAGATGGTATTTATAAAATCTGCAAAATATACCATGATAAAATCATGCAAAAAGAATGAGCTAGAACAGGGATGCTCAACCCCCAATCCATGGGCTAGACTGGGCCTGTGGAGTCATGTAATCCTACTCAGGGGGATCTTGCAGGGCTGCATATTTGGTAATGGGGAAGCAGTAGCAGCGTTAATTGCTGCTCCCCTGTTGCCAAATTTCTGGGCTCCTGCAGAGACCTGCAGCCCAAATAGTGTGGCCCTATGCTTTAGATTAGGTGCACAGGGAAGTGCAGGGCCAATCTGGGTGTGCAGGGAAGCACAGGGCAGGGGCAAAGGGCAGGAAGGAGGTGGTGTGGGCCCAATTCTGGAATGCAAGGCTGGGTGAAGGCAGTACACAGGGCCCAATCCTGGAGTGCGGGGAGCAATCCAGTTCATGCACTGGCCCCCATGCCACTCATCCAGTTTGAGAGGCCAAAAGAGCACTGCTGGGCAGATACCGTCTTAAAATTAATTTTGGACAGAAATGCTATATGTGTAAACTATTTCTACTAAATTTTACTATTTTTTGATGAGACAGTGCCCATCAAACTTACCTGCAGAGGTATAAACTGGTTGTGAGTACCAACTGGTACAGTTCCTGTAAAAGGCATATTCCCTTGATAGGAACCAGGATAGTAAGGTTTGCCATGAATTGGCACTGGAGCTCCCCATGGCATTGGATTAAACATGTGAGATGATGAGGGCATTATATTTGCTGTAAAAATAAATGGTTTATATTATTTCCTCCAAGCAGGGTGGGCAGATCTATAAGTACAGAGTAAACTACACCTTATTTTTCCCCCCGCTTTGCTTCTTTCCTTAAGGACCCATATTACAACATTTCTCCCTCTAGCTAAGTTCACATCTACAAAAATCCTGTTTTACCATTATATGAATACTACATCTGCAGAATTCTCTATGCAGGGATGTTGCTACACTGTCAAAGATACATTTTATGTTGGGATGGTAGAATTAGCACCACTAGGAGCAGAACAAGTTAAATTGAAAGAAACACAGTTTTACTGACATAAAAACTGCATATACACTGCAGTTTCTGGGAGTAGAACTGTGTTACTTAACAGGACAGTATGATGACAGTCAAGCTTACAAAGCTTTGAAGTGTATTAATTAAAATACTTACCAGTGGGTTGTGTGAAGACTGGAGGAATGGATCCAGGTGATAGCGAAGCTCCAACAGGTTGGTAACTTGAAAACATTGGTGGTGCTGGTGGCAAAGGAAAGTTCACTCCAATAGAACTCTGTTTAAAAAACAAATAAATATATGATTAAATAACAGGCTCAATGCAACAGGAGGTGGCAAAGATACCAAAATTCTATAGAGACTGCCATCCTCACCAAGCGTTGTAAAGCAAAAAGGGCAGCTTTCTCCTTGGCTTCACTTTCAGATTGACACTGAGGTCCATGTATTAATAAGCCATTGGATAATTTTACCTGACAAACCGTCATGGTCTAGGAAAATAAAATAAAGAGGTGTTTTCAGGAGAGAGTGTTTATATAATAGCACATTCAAGCAATTGGCATTCAGTCAATTTATTATTGTTAAACTGATTTAAATAGTTTCAGAGGTGAAGGAAAAGATTAAGTGAAGCAGTTGCCATGCTGAAAGAGAATAAAAAGGCTAGGACTCTTCAATTTGGAAAGGAGAAAGCTGAGGGAGGAATACTAGAATTAGGGGGCACCTGCTGAAATTAGTAGATGACAGGTTGAAAACTAACAAGAGAAAGTACTTTTTTTAAATCCAATGCACAGTTAACTTGTAGAATTCATTGCTACATGAGGTGGTGGAGGCAGATAGCATAGCCAGGTTCAAATAGGGACTGGATAAATTCATGGATGATCGAGCCAATAATGGCTACTAAACAGAGTGGTTGGAAATGATTCCGCTCACATCTCAACACCTATAATGGTGTACACTGGGGTGGGGTTCTGATTAGGGGACAGATCATTCAAAAGAGACATCCAATTCAGTGCTCTTCCTATATAGCATCCCCTTCTGCCAATGTTGGAGACAGGATAATGGACTAGATGGATCAGTGATCTGATCCAATAGGGTACTTTTTCCATTCTTATTAAGACAGGCACAACCATTACCATAGGCCAGACACACAATAATTGATTCAGATGGAAAACAGTTTTAAAATATGACAAAATCCTTACAAAACCAAGAAATACAGATACTGTAATTGGAGAAAAACTGGGCAGGCTTCTTCCGGGATCAGCTAAAGTTGAGATGTGTATAAGTTCTGAGGAGTTGGTTCCTGTGCCTGTGGTGACTTTTCTCATATGATATTTACAAATAATTAACCAACCATCTAATTCAACAATTCAAAACAGATTTTTGGCTACGAGGATGGCAAGGTGAGCAAGACAATCACCCATTTAGAAAAGACTATTTTTAATAAAGAGAGAGGTGAACAATTGTCTTTTTTTCTTTTTTGCAACAAACAATTGAGCAGAAGACTGCTATTTTATGCGTCTTGATGCCATCTCCATTCTTATCACTAAGTGCAGCTTTAAGGCATCTTTTACAGCCCCCCAGTTCAAGGGCTAGCAAACAAAAGCGTACATTTAGATTCATAGTTAAATGAACTAGGATTTCAGTGACCACTGACAACCTTTGGAACGTACGATGTGGTTTAGATAAGGGAAAAATCTTTATAGGAACCACTTAGGGAATAAGTCTTACCTGTGGTGTCCTGAGGAAAGAGAAATCTGGTTGAGACATTCCAACAAGAGAACAAATACGAGAAAGTTCCGATACAGGGGCAGACTGTGGACCAAGGAAAGGGTGACCTCCAGCATCCAATACTTGAGGATTCTGAGGGCCTCCGATGTTATAAGGCTTGTTCATGTAAGCAGCTGATAAAAGCAAAAACCCAAACAAAAAAACCAAAACAACATACAACATTGTTAAATATATTCTAAAACAAAGAGGTAATAGTTTGAGAATATCAACAAAGTAGTACATTTGAATACTTCCCAAAAAATTAATGTCTGACTTGAATTCATAGATTGTAAGGCCAGAAGGAACCTTGGAAGATCATTGGGTCCAGCCCCCTGCACCAAGTAGGAAAGATAACTGAGGGTCAGGTGACCCCAGAAGATGACTAATTAGTCTCCTCTTGAAGATTTCCAGGGTAGGTGATTGCACCACCTCTGGAGGGAGCTTATACCAGTCTGGACACCCTGACTGTGAAGGAGTTTTTCCTAATGTTGAGCCTGAATTGGTCTTCCAGGAGTTTGTGGCCATTACTCCTAGTTTTCCCCTTGGGTGCCCTGGTGAACAGGTGCTCACTGAGCTCTTGATGTACTCCCCTAGTGTAGTGGTAATGTTAAATGTTGGCATTTAAGAGCTTGCTTAGGCAGCTTAGGGGTTTTCAGGACAGAATAATTAAAGGAGAATATAAAAAATAAATACAATTATATTGTTTGGATTCTGAAAACAGGTATCACAGCAATCATTTTAGTAAGTAGTGACTAAGCTTAGCACAATGTTCAGAATCAGTGATTCTCAACTGGATGTGGTGATATCTTTTGAAGGGTGAAATGGGATGTGAAGAGGTAAGGTCAGGCTCATCCTACCTGACTATTCCTCCTTCCTCCCCACCCACTGTGTGAGGAGGTAAGTGAAAGGTTCTCTCCTGCCCAGCTGTTCCTCCTTCCCTCCACCTTTGTACAAAGAGGTAAGCACTCTCATTAATGCATTGATTCTGAAACAGGGTGACATTCAATTTTTGGAAGTTAGAGATGGGTGCCTTGAGTCTAAAAAGGTTGAGAACCACTGCTCTAAATAATCCTCCTGAGGATTACCTACTCCATGTACCTACCAATTTTTTTTGCTTGCCTATGCTGTGAGGCAGGTCCATGGGAATCTTGTCTATAAGAGGAAGCGGGAACCTCATTAATCAGCAGCTTCACTTCATTCTTGTTTTCTGCGTCAGAGCCATCAATTTTCAAGATTTCTTTAAGCATCTGTGTTCCTTTCTTTAAAAAAAAAGAATATTGTGATAAAGTGAAGTTTAGATAGTACTGCTACCAGAGCAAAGAAAATCCTACATAACAGTAACAAAAAATTGCAAGTTTTGATTTTTAAGAATGGTTATAGTTTACAGAAAGCTGGAGTTTAGCCTAAGTGACCACAATGTTAGCTTGTCTTTAGAAAAAAGTCAGGTACATCAACTTATTAGAATCTTGTCTTCATAGAATCATAGAAGTAGGGTCGGAAGGGACCTTGTAGATCTTCAAGTCCGACCCCCTGCCTGGGCGGGAGAAAAGACTGGACTCAAGTGACTCCAGCCAGGTAGTCATCAAGCAGGTAGTCTTGTAGAATAAGTGACATTTAACATCAAAACTCTAAAGCCAAATGGCACAAGCATCATACTAAGCATTTTCTGTGGCTCATCAGAATTTCCCTAAGTGGAATTAGCCACTTACTACCAGAAAAATATGAAACTCCATTTTATACTTCAAGCTTTTTTCTTCTATCTGTTATAATCCACAGCTTCATAGCTATGCTGCTGTGCAACATCTTGTGACTTCAGAGCACCTGTGTTCATGGCATCCATTTTCCTTTACTCTAATTATTTCACTGTTGCTTATTAGAATCAATAATATTCTGTCCAATGTGATTTTAATAGACAGCTGATATGGATACCGTAATACTGAAGTTTATAAACAGGAGTATTAGCTGCTGAGTCTGAAGTGTTAAAGTATGACCTAAGGGAGGGTGTCAAAGATTTGACCCATGGAGCCCCATCATTCAGCCCCCCATGCTACCCTGGGTCTCAGAGTTGACTCACATGCTGGATGCAGTGAGCGCTAGAGTGGCTCCAGGGGTGGGGTTTGGGGGACACACTGTATGTGGTGCTCACTCCGGCTGGTTCAGGACCCATACTGTAGGTGGGACCTGCCTCAACTGGTCCAGAACAGGTCCCATATATAGGGACCTGTGGATCCCAGACAGACTGGAAAGGCCACCAAGTACACTGGATCGGGCATACAGGGATGGTTCCATGGGTCAATTCCAGCTCATAGGGCCAGTTCTGCACCATTCTTTGGGTCTGTGGACTGTCCCCATGCCACTCATCTGGCCTGTGGGGCCAGATGAGTTTGACACCGGTGATCTAAGGGCTTATACAATATACAAACCATAACAAAAGACTGTGGAGATAAATGTTCTTCATTTGTGGCTCTTTCTTCCTTGGAATAAGACGACTGCTCTTCACTTTCTTTGGAGATTTTCAAAGATGCTAGAAGACTTTCAAGTTCAGTGTCCTTCTAAAGAACAAATAGAGACAACAATATATATTTTTTGTATTTAAAAATGTAACAGATGTATTGATTGTAAGAATTAGTTTAATGAATTCAAGCTTACTTCAGGCTATTTAGCTTTTTTCATGGCTGGTCCTACAGTTGCTAAATTTGTGAAAATCTCCCCTTCAAGTCACAGGGAACTATAGAACATAATGCTTGAGACTATCTAGTTTTCCAGCTTAGTATTTATAAGGTCAAAAGCATGTTAATCAGTTATCTCTTACCTTCACAGCTATACAGGGCCCATCAAGAGTAGCCTTTTGAAGACCAGGCACATTTGGACTTTCATTTCTCTTCAAAAGCTTAACATTATATTTATTTCCTCCTGCAAAACTCTGAAACAAATTACAAAACTGATTACTGACAGAACAGTTAAATGCAGTTGTGATTGAAACACAACTTCAAATAGCTTTTCATAAACTAGCACTCATTTGTGAAAGGAACGGCACCCTACTGGAAGTTTATAATACTATCAATGTTTTCCAAATGCAGATATCAGCTTTAAACATTTGATGTCAGAAAAACTACAAAAGTAAGAACAACAAAAGAAATTAAAACAGTTTTCAGGATATTTGCTAACTCTTAGAATGCTAAACTAATTTCCTGGCTGCAGAGGTTCCAGGAATGAGGGCACAGTAGCACAGTACTGATAAATAAAGCTGTTAAAGAATAAAAATTGACAGACCTAGGCATAAGATCCTTCAGATAAACAACAACAGAATTCATTGACCTGCTCACTGGGTAACATTTTTAAATACATTGATCCAAGAGTAATAAAAAAGGTAATGCAATAAATATCAGAGTAGATGTACTCAATATAGGAAGGAAAATTACCTGTTTAGTTGGTATTTTTTGTGAAGGACCTTCATTTCTTAAACCTTTAGAATCTTCTTTGACTATAAATACATTTGTTCAAAGCATTAGCATAGCAGAAAATGCTTCATTCCTGCCTTTAATAAATCTACAGTCATCAAAAATACTCTATTTATCTAGTTACACTGGAATAGAACTACCTTTGAGTACTTAATAGCAGCATACTTTTTTTCCAATGTAAAGAAAAAAACATCAAATGCATGTGACTTGTGCGGGAAATATGATTTTTACTTTTGCTGCAAATGACTGCATGCAAAACATCTATTAAAAGTGTGATAAATTTAAAAGAAAGCAGGTAAATTGCTTGATTAAAAAACTTGCAGGGTTAGTTGTGGATTAATTTAACATGCTTAAAACAAACAAGATCTGGTCCCATGGAGTTCAGCTGGACCAGGATTTGACAGAAATAATCATAATCAGAGGGTTGTAAACCATGAATGAAGTATAGCCCTCTGCTTGTAAAATACTCATGATAAAGAAAATCCAGTAGATACTTTAGCAATCAAAAAGAAAAATCAAACTTTTCAAACCTAAGTTTCTAATTACAGTACTTACACTTTTTAAATGGCTCCTGTTTTTTCTGCTGGCCTTTAAGACTGTTCTCACTGAAGCCTGATTTATAAAATTGGTTACCAGCTCCTGGCTTTGCTTCTTGAGGTAGAATTGTGCTCTAGGAATTGAAACAATAACACACTGAATCTCAACCACAAGGGAGGTATGGGATCATTTACGATAGTAACATCAAATCAGTACTTCTCTCCAGGATTCTGAATGAGGCCATATCTTACTATGCAACGCTAATATTTAATATTGACCTGAAATCTTTAAATGAGTGCTGTATTTAGTAAACACTGATTATCTTCTGGACTTTCTACTCAACTGTCCATTTATAATAATACACATGCAGAATACTTCTACTTTGAATGGACTTACATGAAAATGTTGTTCACTATACCAACCTTTGCATGTATGTTTTGTTGAACAGGTTGAGATTTCCCAGAGCCTTGCAATGATTGCCAGATGCTGCAAAATTCATCATCTTGTTTACTACGAGCCTGACAAAAGAAAAAAAAACCCTATAAATTTAATTCAACTAAATCAGAAATTTATCAGCAACAAGGAAACTGAATCAGAACACTCACTTTGGTTTTTTGATTGCCACCCAAAACTGATCCCTTCTGTGGTGAACTGCAGTTGCCCTGATTGTCATACCTGAGATTATAATGCTGTCTTCCATTCAGTTGCTAAATCATTCATCAAAAATAAAAACCAAAACCAAAAAAACAAACAGATCAGAGATATCTAACTGCTTTAAATTCTCTTTTGTAATGCATGTTTCTTCCACAATATAGGTATGTATGGAGACAGATTCATCCATCAAGCTCTTATTTTCTTGAAAGAAACCACTTAGGTAAAATGAAAAAAAATAAATAAGGTCTATGACGACTTAGACTTATCCATGCCTTCCTGTCATTCGGTGTACTACATTTGAAAAACAAATTGATTTCACATAGAATTGCAAGACAGCATAGGAAACTTCAGGTTAAATTCTGTTCATCCACAGCAATGATACCACACTGATCTAGAGAAATCATGACATGGAATGGGAGTTGAAAGAAAAGGACTGTTATCTATCTGTCAAGGTTGCTAATAAAAAGGGTATTTGTTGATGCTAACTGCTGCTGTGGAAAGCTGTAACACTTCAAGCCATTTTAAAAGAGGCATATCTTGAATGGCATCAGCTCTTCTGATTTAACCATTATGTTTATCTACTTCTACAATAGTATAAATTGACTTGAGCTACTGTAATTTTAGACATAGTTCAAGTTCAAAACTGCAGCAGTTTAGCTCAGTTACACATAAAAAGAGAGGACAGACATAACAGGAAATATATGGGAACACCTTATACCCAACAGTGGCTTATTAGCTTATTCATTAATTGAATATTAACTTAATTTATGCAGGTTCACACCCTGAGATATTATTTTTACAATGTGGACACTTGACTGATAACAATTTATGAGACAAGGACCATGAAACTGCTGCCAAAGGGAAAAGGTTTCACTCTTGCATGGATCTGAACAACTGCCTCCATAAACACTCTATAGGACTGAATTACTAAGCTCTGCCTAAAAATGATGAGGTAAACCAAAATTGTCAGACTCCACAAAGATCCGAATCAAAGTAACAGTTATGTCTAGAGAAAGAGATAAATGACAGAGAAAGATCTTACTCGGGTAGGAACAAAAAGAGAACGAGGAGAATGGTTGAGGCCTCCTAGATGCACCTTTTGTGAGCATACAGATGATGGAACAGATGAGTAAGAGTTATATTGATTCACAGCTGGTTGTGGTTTCACTATGGCTGTCAATTTCTGGTTGCCTGTTTCTGACCGATTACCGTGAGACAGATTAATTAGGGCACTTGATGGTAGACGATAACCTCTGGCAGGTGAGCACCTAAAGAAAAACAGAAAAAGACAAAATAGTTGTTTTATGTAATCATATCAGCTGCTTGCAAACACTTAAAAAGACCCCAAAAACAGTAGCATCCTTTAAATTTGGTGCACTCCCATACTGAACCCAGCGCATGTCCAGAAGAAGCATCACTTTAGTTGGACCCAGTTTACCCAAAGTCTGTATAGATTGGACGCTTTACTTGGCCTTTTTTGGTGCTTTTAACTAATAGCAGATTAAATCAGCTTTTAGATAAAAGCACCAAAAAGCCATGTTGAAGCATCTGATCTATAAAGACGCTGCGGAACCAGGTAAAAGTAGTGTGCTGCTTCTTCCAGTAAGTGGTCAGGGATGCCTGATGCCTTGATACAAGGGAAAAGGAAATGACTGCAGGAGATCCAGAGGGAATTACAAAAGAAGCTGTCCCTCCTGCCATAAGGATGTGTAAGGAAAAAAAAACCTATTAGAGTGAAGTAGGAGCCATAGATAGGTATTTTGGACTCCTCAGCATGTAGAAAGCTGTTAAGAATTTCTGTTAGCTGATATTCAGACTATATTAATAATCCACTCCTAGGAAGAGAGAGCAAATTAAACACATTGGTTGTGTTGGTTTAGTTGCACAAATGGAGAAACTAAGGCAGGCAGCACTTTAAAAATGAAAGCTTTTATTATGAAGCAAAACTTTGCAACAAGGCAAATTCTGCTGCTATGGAACATAAAGGGCACTGCTTACGCTGTTGTACTCACTGCTCTGTCCTGTCCCTTCGTAGCTGCTAATAAAGTGAACGTGGGTTCATGAAAGCTCGTGGTCTTTACATATTTTATTTACTCTATAAGAGAGGTTGGGAACGTTTCTGGGCAGAATGCCAAAAACACCGTAACCTCTACTTGTAAGACGTTGGAGTGTCTGGGGTGGACAGCGGGAGAGAAACGAGGGGCCCGATACTTGTTGTGGCAGTACAGCCCCAGCCTCTTCCTTGCCATCTGTTCCAAGGCATGCATGCCAATCAAAATGCCTTAGCATGCCATGTTCTGGCATGCATGCCATGGGGTTGCCTACTTCTTGTCTATAAGGTGCATATTCGGCTTCCCTGTCTAACTTAGGACTCAAACTACTAGTTACTAGGGATATGTGAAGCTTTGGTCCCCAATTCGATTGGTGGAGATTCGGCCTGATTTGGTGGCCGAATCTCCGAATCCAAGGACCCTTTAATCTCTCCGAATCAGAACCCTCTGAATTGATTTGGAAAGATTCAGAAAGATTCGGACAAAGACAGCTTTAAATATTTTTTCTACATACGTCTAGGTAGCAGGGGCTCGTGAATGCTGCAATACTGGGGCGCATGGAGTGTCCCACAGAAGCACGGGGAGCTCCCCAGCACGCTGAGCAGCAGAGCTGGAAGTGGACCAGAAGCACTTCTGGTCCACTTCTGGGTCCACCAGGGAGCATGCTGCCTGGCATGCCACCAGGCATGCTGACTCAGCAACTGGTGCCTCCTGGGTCGGGGGGGGAGAGAACCTGGGTCCCCACAGCGGCCAACTGCTGATGCAGGGGGCCCCTCCAGCATGCTCCCTGGCAGACCCAGAAGTGGACCAGAAGTACTTCCAATCCACTTCTGGTTTCACCGCCAAGCACGCAGCCCCCCCACGCACTCCTGTGAGACACTCCATCTGCCCCAGCATTACAGCAGTCACAAGCTGCGCCTGCTACCTCAAAGTATGTAAAAAAAACTTCTAAAGCTGTGTCTATATCCAAATAGCTGATTCTTCAAATAAGCATCGAATCTTCAGATTTGGATTTGGCCAAACTGAATCAGGGACAGTGATCCAAATTAACGAATTGAATCACTGTCCCCGGTTTGGGCCAAATCCAAAAACGAATCAAATATACGAATTGAATAGGGCCCGTTTCACACACCCCTACTAGTTATCCTCTTTTTATAATTACTTACCATATTTCACAGTGTATCGGTCTACCCCCAGCTTTCTGATCTGAAAGGTGAGGATTTTCATTGGCATGGTGTACAAGTTGGGGCTGTGGTCAGAGCTCAGCTGGCGTGGTCCCATCTTTTGTAAGCAGTGCTGCTGGCGCCACTCACAAGGGATGAGGCCACGCTGGCTGAGTGCTGAGCCTGTCCCCATCCCCTGCAAGCAGCATGTCCCCAGCTGAATGCTGAGCCTGGCCCTGGCTCCAACCCCTGCAAGCAGCACTGAGCCCAGCACTGCTCACAGGGAATGGGGATGGGGCTGGACTTGGCTGGTGTGACCCCACCCCTTGTGAGCAGTGCTGTCTGGGCCACACCAGCACCGCTTACAGCGGATGGGACTGCACCACCCGAGAACTGAGCCTGGCCCCACCCCTGCAAGCAGTGCTGGGTTCACAGGGGCTGGGGCCACGCCACCCAAGCGCTGAGCCTGGCCCTGTCTGCCGCGAGTGGCACTGCCAAATGCTGAGCCCACTGCTGTTTGCAGGGGATGGGGACAGGGTTGGGCTTGGCTGACACTACCTCATCCCCTGTGAGTGACACCAGGCTTGGTGCTCAGCTGGTGCAGCCCCATCCCCTGTGAGTAAGCTCTGGTGTGGCCGAGGCAGCATCGCTTGCAGGGGATGGGGCTGTGCCAGCCTAGCAGTGAACCCAGCTCCATGCCTGATTTTTTGATGTGGCATAGTGTATAAGTCAAGTTTGATTTTTAAGACCCCAAAACTGGGCTTCAAAACCCAACTTATACACTGTGAAATACAGTATATTCAGTATAATCAAAATCATTTACTCTTTTATGGAGGATTTTGGATATTATTTTTCACATTCAGGTTACACTATTATAAAAACAAAGTGCTACACTATTATAAAAACAAAGTGCTCTATTTAAAGTGTGATGAAAGACAGTCAACTTACATTTTATAAATGATTTTAATTTAGAAGCAAATCAGAGTGAGGCTCTGGTCCAGTGAACACTTTCCTGAAACACATTCTGTTTTTGTGAAAATGTCCCTAGCTCAAAGAGTGAGGGAGAGAAATAAAGAAAATCTAGGCAGTAAAAGCAGATTTGACCAACTGCATAGAGAAAAAGTTCTCTGGAGAGGCATCTAAAAATTTTCATACTAGTCAATTTAAAGCCAGCAATTTTAAAATTCAATTATTTATAACAAGGGCATGAAATCAGTACGAGCAAACAAACCTTATTGTTAAGCCTCCAAGGAATTCTTCATCAAACAATACTTCAAAGAGCACATCTGTTTCTCTATTGGCTGCAGAAAAATGAAATACATGGTAAGAAATCATCTATGTATCCAACTAGTATTAACTACATTTAGTGTTATGAAAAGACAGAAAACTCCAAATTATGAGTTTGACTATTAGGAATAGTTTTTTCTACTTTCCCAAAATGCCGCTGACCTTTGCTTTTGGTGTTTATTAAGTAAATGAAATGAACGTAGTTTTCCCTGTTAATTGCTGACTCCTGTATAGTTTAATGCTGAAAACATTTTTATACAGTATTTAGTTCATTCTCTTTAACAGAATGCTGCTCTCATCTGGAAGAAGGTGCAATGGGAAGACCTTACAACTGCAAGTACCAATCTACTGCCAAGAACCAGAGGAAATCCATGTACATGGTGATTAAATGTTATACACTATCTCAGTAATAAATTTAAAGCAAAGTCATCATAGGAAAGAATGTTTTTAAAGGCCTTAGCCACAAGAATTAGGTTTACCTGAAATGATTTTTTCACAGGTTTAAGAGGTGACTTTTAAAATGCCAGACTACTAATAAAATCTACTGTAATGGTCCTCATGTTTTTCATGTATAATTTAAACAGATCTCTATATAAGGTGGTCCTGTCTTGGGATCACAACAGGAGCATCATAACCATTAATACAAGTAGCCTTTCCAAGATGCACTACTGTTCCTTTGGCTGTGGGTTGCCAGGAGGCATGCACAACCTGACAGGGTTGTCCCTGGAGTCAAAATGCATTTGCACACACAATATATGGGGGGGGGGGATGCAGAGTGTTAGCACATTTCATCTTGCATCATTCATAGGTACTTGAAGTAGGACAATGGATTTGTATGTCTGTAGAATCCCGGGAAAGGCAGGCCCAGGGGCAAACCAACAGGTAGTGGGGACCACCTCAGGGAGCAAGGGTGCTTATCCAGTATTTCTCAGAAAACAGATCTTACTAGTTGTGCTTTTGCATCTAAGTACTTCAAAACAGGTGCCAAAGTGTTATGAAGGATCCTGGTGCCAGAGAAAAAACAACTGCAAGAGACTCAGTAGAAAAGAAGAGCTGAAACAGGACCCAAAGCAGATGCTAAGAACTTCTGCCCAGTGTTAAGATGAGTTGTATTTGGTGCAGTCCTATATCCAATCCAAACTTCAGGAATTCCTTTGTTATAATTCTCTATACATTCTATTATCCTTTTCTTTTTACTTTTGCATTTATCTGCCCAAACATTCCTGATTTCTCTTTTTGAGCTATCGTTTTTTCACTGATTTTTCCATCTCACTCTTATTAAGGGAGACTAAAGGGTAAGTAGTTCCTCATTTGACCATAGAACCATTTAATATGCAAAACAAAATATCCTGAGCCTCCAGGTTAGAGCTGGACTGTCCATTCAGTTATCATATCTTAAATTCACACCTTATGCTGAAAAAACTTTCAAATGTAGAAAATCCCTTAAATATGCCAGTAGGAACCTGAAGTATAATTACAACTTGAGTGAAAAAATTTAGTATTGTTTATAACTATTTTTAAAAAAGCGTTGCTTTCATATCAACAATATAGCTGATATGTGATTGCTATTATAGGGAAAAACTTTACCTCCTTTAATTCCTACAATGGTACCTCGGAGACCAACTGGAACAGAGAAGTTTTCCCTCACATTGACAATACGATCAAACAGTCGATACTCTGCATCTCGATCTGGAACAACCCCATTCTGTTGTTCTAAAGGCTGATATTAACCAAAAGACTGCATTAATTCTAACAAAAAATGAAGAATAAAATCAGACTAAATTCATAACTATGTGAAGCAGTTTTAAAACTTTCTAAAAAAGTTCTGTAACAAGATTCCATATTTTTCAGGAAACAAAATTTTGAATTGTTCTTGCAACAGTTATGTAGAAAGTTCACAAGCCATAACAGAAATCATATAATAGTGCTGCGATTATGGAGCTACCATGCTACTCATCCTCCTGGACAGGTCCAAAGAGTTAAGAGAAGGCAACATAGTGATATACAAATTCAGCCTGCCTTGTCCCAGTACCATGGCTATCTATGAGATATCCAAGAGAATCAAAAGCAGGTTGCTGTGAAGTACCTTGTATTCTTTCTGCATATTACAAAACTGTGGAGGAAAGCTGTAGGTTCAAGGAGGCAAAGCAGAGTTGACGTACTTAACAGAGTTCAGTTAGTGTAATTTCTTCTTCTTTTCCAGCAAAAGTAATTGCTATTGCATATCACCATGTTCAGGCTGATTCTCTAGAGCAGGGGTGCTCAAACCCTGCCTCAGGGACCAGATCCAGCCTGCAAGGCTCTCCCTGGGTCCGAAAATTTGGGTGTCAGGGGAGCGGTGATAAAGTTAATTGCCAATTCCCTGCTGCCAAATTTCTGGGCCCATGGGGAGCCCTGAGGCCCAGATAGTGTGGCACTGTGTATTTTGTTTGGTGTACAGTGCAGGTCCCCCATCAAGGCATGCAGGGCCAGGTGAGGGTGGTGCTGGCCCAACCTAGGCAGGGGCAGTATGGGCCTGATCTGGGTGCATGGGGTCCAAAGAAGCCTGTCAACAGGCTTTGTGCCACTCATCCAGCCACTGCTTTAGAGCACCTCAATAAATCTCCTTCAAGTTATGCAATAGAAATGTTTTTACTTTTTGAAAACTGATAAAAGTATTTAATTTAACAAATTTGACTTTAAGCTTTAAAAAGGTTTAATGTAAAAAGTAATTTTATTTTTAAACAAAAAAAGCTTCTCAAATCACTTACCCTATATAACAAATGGGGTTTCACTGTCACTCGCACCTTCTTGTTACTCTTTCTTTGCTGGAGGAAAGAAACAAACCAGGAGTTTAAAAAGTGATTTGGTGAAGTTTGAAATGTATGCCATTGTTTTGTAATATCCTAAATTAAGATTTTCATTAACAAGAAAGGAAGTCAGTTTAGAAACTGAATTCCTCATTCAATAGGAAAAATTAGATTAGAATTCAAATTGGTTTCAAAGTGATTTCACAAGAAAATAGTACCAAAAAATTAAATCCTTAAGCTATAATTTAAGGTGTGTTCAAATTGAAATGCATTATTCAAGTAAGCAATATTCAACTTGGAAGATGTACTTTAGAAATAAGGGTATTCCTCATTAGGGACATACAGCTGTCACAAGACTTAGAATCATGCTACAAATTTGATATTAAAAACCCCCATCTTTAAAATAACTGGACTTTAACATGTTAACTACAGAGGTTAAGAAGTCAGATGCGTGCATTTAATGGATCCCAAGAAAAATTAAAAGTTAACATCACAAACTGACAGAAAGCAGATTTAGGCTAAATATCAGGAAAACTTTTTCATGGTAAGGCTGGCCAAAATTTGGAATGGGCTTCCAAGGAAGGTGGTGCTCTCCCCTACCTTGAGGTCTTTAAAAGAAGGCTGGATAGGCATCTGGCTGAGGTCATCTGACCCCACCACTCTTTCCTGCTTAGGCAGGAAGTCAGACTTGATCTGTTGAGGTCCCTTTTGACCCTTGCATCTATGAATCTCTGAGTCACTTACCTCTGGACTCTAGCAAACAACATATAAAATATCAACCACATCTCATGGGACTTCATGGCCTGGAAACTAATAGTCCATTTAAAACTTGCCCTTGCTCTCACATACTTCCCTGCCACCTTAAAGAGAATTTTTATGTTTGCCATTCCAAAGAATTCAAGCCATTTTATTGTAGTTTGAATAAAGTACTTGGAAAAATATGCACAATTGTTTTTAGTTCATTATGAAGTAAAACATTTCATACCTTGCATTTCTCTATTTCTTCTTCAATTTTCTCAACTATAGCTGCATCCAAAATTTGTAAGTCACAAGATGAGCGAGACAAAGCACTGACAGGATGTGCTTTCAGCCAGGCAACAATTTCTTGAACTCTCTCAGCCCTAGGCAAGAGAGGATTTCATACAAATCAAAATGACTGAGGGTTTACATAGTATGCACCACACCAGGTTCTTCTGTTTGTCACCCAGCTACTACAGTAATAGGCCTGCTTACAAATGCATTTAAGTGTTGATAAGTATTGCAATACTTTTAGCAACAAAAAATTTAACTGAACCATAAAAGGCTTCAAAAGTATAAGCCCAGAAATTCTACTTTCCAGACTGAAAATGACTATTTAAAAAAAGAAAAATATTAAAACTAGCCACATGAAATGAACAAGAATTTAAAAAAGTTATAACTGAACTGTACAGATGTGAAATCTGAAGTAAATTCTTGGGTTCCAGAAACAAAACGTACAATGCCTTGATAATTTTGTCAGAGTCATCCTAGAATGATTCTGTTTCTACAGCCAGCACTCTTAAATCTCTCCTGCTCTCATTTTTCTGTTCACCCTTTCATGCTGGGCAATCTTCCAGACTTCAGATACTTCAGCAACTGGAGTATTTTCAAACATTTTTACTACATCAATATTTTGAGCTTAGTATTTGGGACAGGATGGTTCCAACCATTCAGAAGTAACTGTATTTTTTTTGCTCTTGTGTTTATTGAATCAATAACTAGATCAATTGTTAGGGGCTATTTATTGGAGAGATGTAAACATAGCTCACCCATTCTCATCCTCACCAGGCCAAATGTCATCTTCAAAAAATATATCTTCTTGACTATTTTTGGCTATATAACTGAAGAGTTCAGGGACCCTAATAACAAAAATAATAATAATAATGACTAGTTTCATAAAGTCACAAATAAATTATGATAAACTTCAAAACAATCCCAATAAGTAATGCAATAGCTTTTTAGTAAAGAAGTCTTATTTGCTATATTGCTGGTGTAATCTGCTGACAGACACAAAATCAGAGCTCTGCCCTAAAACCATTCCTCACTAAGAGAATGGAAGAAAAGGGAATTTCTCATGTGCATCTTACAAACCCAAGACGCAACAGTGGATGGCTCTAGAAGGGTCTGTATAGTTCATTTTGGCTAGAAGAATAGATTGTTACAACATGGGAATATTTAGTAAGGGAAGTAAACTGAAAAATCTTGTATGTTCCATCTCTAACCTCACAAAATAAATTACTTGAGTTGCAAGACAAAATGTTACGTACTTATAGGAATGAAAAGAAGGTTCTGGAGGGGAACACCGCCGAGATGGGAAACCACTCTAAATCCCTAGGGCATCTTTAGACGTTTGTTTTCTAAGCTATTTCCCCACACTCTCTCATTCACGTTGTAGTTCTACATTACTGTCTCTGCCAGAGGGTATAGAGTGATTAAGTGTTCTTTTCATTATGATTTATCATGTGCACTGCATACTGAGTGATAGCAGTAGTAGTCTAAAGATGTACCAGAGTAAATACTAGAGCAGGACTTTCCAACTGGCAGTAACATGTGGCCCATGAGAGGTTAATGTGCAGCCCTCAGACTCTTACCCACCTGCCAACGCCTTATTTCTCTGACAGCTGCTGCAGTCAGGTCTCTAGGCTCTCCAATTCCAGGAACTTTCCCTTCCTGCTCCTACACTAGGGGGTGTGGTGGTACAATCTATAACTGGTCTGGTCCTGCAGGGAGCAAACCAGGAAAGCCAAGGCTGCAACTGAACTCCAACTAGCTTCGAGCATCAAGGACAATAAAAAGTCCTTTTTCAGATATGTGGGGAGCTGGAGGAAAAGCAAAGGCAACACTGGACCCCTGCTAAACCCCATGGGG
>NW_017728910.1:33055441-33067358 GCF_001723895.1 Crocodylus porosus | reverse complement strand
AGGTCTGGAACAGCCTGCCATCGGAGGTGGTTCAAGCACCTACATTGAACACCTTCAAGAGTAAATTGGATGCTTATCTTGCTGGGATCTTATGACCCCAGCCAACTTCCTGCCCTTCGAGTGGTGGACTGGACTCAATGATCTTCCGAGGTCCTTTCCAGCCCTAATGCCTATGAAATCTATTAAATCTATGAAATAAGGGAAACCTGAGGCATTGTGCAGCAGCTAATGTGGGGGTGCAGCCCTCTGGCCGTTTAGAAGTTGGACAGCCTTGTACTAGAATGTAATTCACTAACCTCCCTCACAAAATCACTTCCAGATATTAGATTTCATTTCAGTTTGAAATTTGAATTCTTCCTCCATTAGGAAAAATTACAATAGGATTTAAATTGATTTCAATCCAATTTCAAAATAAAACAGCATAAAAAAAGAAAAGAAAGTGAATTTCCTAAAAGTTATATAATAGTTTTATGTCAAGGTGGGTTAAAACTGCAATGCACAGGAGACCTCTGTTTGTGTACGTGTGCATGTAAATCTTCTATAAATCAAAATCAAAATAATTTCAATGCCTCCACCAAGGCATCTTACTAGTACTTTAACTATGTTTTTGAAACACAGCTCCTAAATTATAGCTTAATTTCTCCTCAAGTAATAAATGTCCTAATGCAAACCTTCCTTCCAGACTACCTTTTGCAGTTGAATGTACAAAAAAAAAAAAAAAAAAAAAAATATCAATGACAAATATAGCTTCAATATGACAAAAAGCATAAGGACAATATATTTATTTGTATGCATATGTATATAAAGGCATATGTATATACTTTTATGTTCTATATATTTTTTTTTACACACACACGCACAGCCCCCCTTCTATATATAATGTGTTAAAGTTTAACTAAAAATTTCTTGTCTGTTTGAAAACAAAAAAAGGAATGGTTTAGTTCTACTTTTTCAAATCAAATTTTATGAATCAGCCACCTACATTGCTAATAATGTCACCAAGTTTTTTCTTTATTGTTTCATGGTGTATTATGGGACAGTTTTAAAGGTCTGAAAATGTCAAACCTTTGAAACACGCCAATTTGATGCACTCATTTCCATTGAACAGGGGTTTGGGGATTCTCCTCCTGGAATATTCATCAATAACAAACTTCTGCATAAAATATTAAACACATTGACAATTTCTGTGATATTCATGGCCCTAGTCAACATTTACCTTTCTAAATACTCTGCAAGAAGTTGCTCTACTGAAGAAGAATACATCCATTCATTTCCAACCTTCTTAGTATACCCAGGCACCTCTTCATTCTTCTTATTGAACTTCAGGTTCAACCCTACGTTTGCCTTGTGGTCTCCATGGGGACTGCAAAATGGTTGCAAAACAGATTAGCGTGTTCAGAGAGAAAAAAAATTTGGACATAACATGGCAAAGAAAAGTTGTTTTGGTAACTAATATCTTTGTTTACCTGTCATTTACCTCTCAGTTAACTAACTCAGTAAGTAGTATTAGGAAATGGGTGCTTTCAGTTTTAGGGAAAAATGTCATGTCTTGTTTCCTTATCTTATCACAAGTTTTATGCAGCTGCAATCTTATGTAGCTGTTCAATAAAATCACGTTATAAACAAAATTTAAATGTCAACTACGCGGTCTCAGAACTACTAGGCATATTTCTTGAACTGAAATAGCTGAGGTGCCATGAATCGGCCCACAGCACTCCATTTAGCAAATTAAAGCAGCAGTAAGATGCTTCGAATATAGTCTTTTAGACGTTTCCTCGTACAAGAAGAATGGAGGGTTACATTACAAATGAAGGATTAATAAAACCCCAAGTTCAATTCCAAAACACCTTAAACAGAAAAACAGTCTTTTACACAAACACCCCAGCTGGAGACTGCATTGTTTTTAATACAAGATGACATTAAAAACAACATTTTTTTTAAAGATTAAGTACATTAAAAAATACATATTTGAAGATTACAATTTTCTAGTCCATGCCTCAGCAAAAATGAAATTGTTATAATTAGGGATCTCTGGAATTTCCACTAGAAGTGTGCAGTGTGGCAGCTTCTTTAATCTTGGAGTTTTTCCCGTGTGCCCCCTACCACCAACTGGTGGAGGGGCCCCATCGCTTGCTGTTTGTGCCTGATGGCCAGGAGGAAAAAACCCAGCATACTTAAAAAAGCTCTGATAATTTTCCATTAGCAAGCAAAGTTATGAATAATTAGTATAGCAGATTTTTTTGAAAAAATGCTTATAATAAATAAACTATCAATACAATTTTACCCCACAGATGGCATTAGAATTCAACAGTACGAGGAGGTATAAAGTAGAATTATAAAACATGGTGGGGGGGAAATAAATTCTGTATAGTATGTAAATTATAATTTTACATATATAATTCCATTTGTTGTTTACAAAAAGTTTCTAATGGGCATACATACTTTTTCCTGGATCCTCTTCCAACAAATATACTTCCTGTAAACCTGGAGACAAGATATCCACTTATTCCGAGACGACTGGCTAATACATATCCAGGATTGTACTTCACAGAATATTTCTTTAAAAAAAAAAAATCAACTATATAACAGGATGGATGAAATATGTCAGTCTTCATTATTTTTGAAAACTTTTTTTTCTGTTAACAACTATATATTTTTCTCCCCGTTCTGTACTGGGAGCAAGGAAGAAGAGAACGGAAACCAGCTACCTTGTAGCACCATTTCCTTCCAAGTTCAGGCTTAGGGATCCAGAGGAGCAGGCTCTCACCCTAACCTATGCAAGAAGATATTACAACATTCATTGAGGCAGGGACTGCCTCTTTATTTCTACTTGTGCAGAGTATAGCAGAATAGAGCTTTGATCCAGATCTTCTGAGTACTATTATTATAAATATTGAATAATAAAAGATTCCATCCAGGAAGAGCACACACCAACTGCAGAGACTTCCTCAGCCTGACAAAGGGTTTTTAAACTGGAAAGTTTGCTAAAAATTTGTTTCCAACTATTTAAGTTGGTCTAATAAAAGGTATCAGGTTCACTCAAATAACCTTGTCTAAATAATAAAAGATAATCATAAGATCATAGGGCTGTAAGGGACCTCATGAGGTCATATATTCCAGCCCTTCCCACTTCAGTCAGGATCATCTCTATTTAAACCATCCTTGTCGATTGTCTGTCTAACCCCGTCTAACATTTCCAGGGATGAAGATTCCACAGTCTCTCTACATAACCAGTTCCATGTTTAACCACTTTTATAGGAAGAGAGTTTTTCCTAATTGCTAACCTAAATTTCCTCTTCTTCAGTTTGAGGCCATTGCTTCTAGGTCTGTTCCTTAGGCTATTCTCCGTGGCCATATCTCCATCCTCTTCAAGTATTTGAAAACTTATCAAATCCCACCCCCTTATTTTCTCTTCTCCAGACTAAATAATGCTCGTTCTTTCTAATACAGTCTCTGCTTTTGCAGAGCTTGAAGAACACCAAGCTAAATCAAACAAAAACATTCCTCCTGTTGCTTTGAGTTCTTAGGCCCTCACAGATTACCAAAAGGAGCTAGTTCCAAAGGCAAAGTGCCATCAATTGAATAAACCCTGCTATTTTGCCATAATCTTCTTACATTCAGGGACTGACATCTTGCAAGAGCCTCCCAGCTGGCCTCGGCTACTGTAATGACTTGGTTTGAGTTAACTAGTTTCCAAACCAATCATAGCTTCAAAGAGTACAATGTAAAATGCTAATAACAACCAGAAGTGAAAGTGTCTAATGAAACAATTTGAGTAAAGTAGTTACAAGCTCACAGTGAGACTAATTCCTCACTGCTAGGAAGTGGCAAATTGATAACAAGACACTTAACTGTAGCACAAGCAAAAACCAGATTTTACCAGCACCCGGCCATCCCACAGAGGAAGAAAACTGTGGAAAGTCGATATGGATTTGTATACTCAGAATGTATTTCACTGTTTCTAAACAAATCTTGTATTCAGCCTTTCATTACAGTATTAATATTAAGAGAACGCCCAGGAACAAAACATTATTAGTATTTTCCCATACACAGATAGCTGCACAGAAGGCATGTAATCAGGAAATAACAGTACAGAACATTTTCCATTGAAAAAATAGTCCATTATGTAATGGTATTTAATGAAAAACAGAAGTACTCACATGCTGATTCTGTATTAAAGTATCAAGCTGTGGTTCACAAGGAATGCTGAAAACAACACGAATTCTACCTTCTGTGATCACATCACATGAATCCTGAACCTTGAGAAAAATAAAATATGTTTGGGGGAAAGAACAGCTCAAACATGACTCTGCTTAACTAGGTAAGATTAATGTAAAAAAAACCCCCAAACATAAAAACCAAAACCAAATTTTGGAACCATGTCCCAAGGTGCAGGTTCTTTCTACAGAGCAGAGATTCAAGTGGAGGAGGTAGAACCTTAGATCTCATATCTGCTCTCCTCAGATCCTGGTACAGCTTCTTTACAGGGCCGGCCCCATTCTAATAAATTAACAACCCTCGACTATAAACAACCCTCCCCCTACACAAAAGGCTGACCACACCAGACTGATGGTTCTCAGCCTTTTAACATTCAAGGTTCCCCTCAATAACTTTTCAGAATCTAGTGACATGCCATTTCAAGACTATTTTATTTCTTACAGTGCTCATCTCCCCATGCCCTACAGCACCCTTAAAAGGTTGTCAGGATAGTATGGAAGGGGATGATTCACAGTGTTTGGAGTGGAAAGGGTTGCTAGCCAGGGCAGATCAGGGAGCCTGGAGGGTGGTCATTAGACCCCTGAGGGAGGTGGTTATCTCTGCAGGATGCAGAAGGGAAAAACAGTGGCCGCTGGTACACAGGCTGGTGCCAGGTGAGGGTGGCACAGGTGAGACCCATCTATGCCCTGCTTTGTCTATGGTCTTCCCAACTTCCTGCCCCTAGTCTGTATATGAGGGAGTGAACATGGCCCCTGCTGCTGTGGCTGCTCCTTCAGGGACTTGAATAGCATGGCATTCCCCGAGGCCCCTCCTACAAGCTCTGGGAACATCAGGGAAGGGGAAGGAGACAAGTTGAAAAAGCACAGCTGTGCAGGTACTCGTCCATGGCAACATATGCTGCTTGGAGGTGGCTGGTGCAGGGATTGTGATTTTTAGTACAGCTCATTCCCCTGCTCATCCCATGTTCCTGGAGCTGATTATGATGAATGCTGCCAGGACTGAGGCAGATGCATGGTTCCTGGTGTTTGGAGAAGCTAGTGCCTGCCTCCTCTCACAGAGGCTGTGTCATGGCACCCCTCAAAGGAACTTATGCCACTCTGGTCAAGAATCATTGATATAGACTGCTTTAATTCACACCCCACCTGGCTGCCCAGCAGAGGTGACCCAAGTAGGGTGCGGGGCCAAGGGCAAATCAGCTCCTGTGGGGGTAGCAAGCTGCTGGATGTGGAGCTGCCGCTCCGCCCAGCTCCGCACTGCTGCTGCTCCGCCCAGCTCTGCAAAGCACGTGGCCCCTAGGGATGGCCCTGCCGCCCAGCATCAGGGTGAGATGAGGAAGAGGAGCATCACTTCTCCAACTAAACCACAAAAATCCCTGAAGTACGTATAATCCAACCGTGACTAATTAAATCAACTTCAGAGCCAAATCCTGCCATGTAGCACTGGAGAGTCACTGTTGATATTAATAGGTCAGAAACTAAAGAAATATTTCAAGAACAAAGAATTTGGAACTAACTTCTCCTGTGCAGCCATAATAAGGTGATCCTAGCATAAAGACTGTACTTCCAGGAGGAAACAGGTCATCCAAGGTTTTAATGTTGGAAGAGTGGGAGTCAAAAGCTTTGATATCCTATATGAAACAATAAGAAAAGAAAACTATATTAAAGCTGAGTAGCTACCAATCCCAGTATGTTCATTACAGTTCTCTTAAAGAGATATTACTTCTTAAATATATAATGGCCACTATCAAGTAAATTACAAACTATTCCCATTATAGTAATGTAAGTACCTACAACATTTACATCAACTCTACATTAAATACTGCAAGTGAAGCTGCACACACAAATAGGCTACACCAAGTAGAAAATGACCAGTGTATCTTACTTAAAAGTTACTAATAAAATTATAGCAATCAAAGTAAAATATACAAGTTCCCAGCTTTTCTGACAAAATTGTCTTAGATCTAGGTCACAACTTCCTTCTTAGAGGAAACATTAAGTACATTAATGTTTTGAGCTTGACAGTATGCACTCTAAATATTTGAAAAGATGCTCTATTGACATTAGAATAAAATTAAAATTTATCATTATTAATGCTGTTGTTTTAAGACAATGTGTGTTGTTTCCTTCCCTTTGGAAAGCAAAGGAAGAGATTAGACTTTTGTGATATTTACCTTAACAACAGTTTGGTAAACAAAAGGAAGAACTTGTTTTGACCACTGCTTTTCCAAATAAACATCACCACTTTGATTTAGCTGGTATTTACGACCAGTGAGTAGTTGAGCATACACAACTACTGAGGTTTCATTTACAATTATTCCTTTTCTTCTTTGGTAGCTGAGGAAAAAAAAAGAAATAATTCACTTTGGATTAAAATACAAGGAACTAAATTACACACTAAAAAAAATTAATATGACCTTGACTGGAACTCCTTTGAACTCAAATAAAACCTTTTAAAAAAAAAAAAAAATTTAACACTGTGACTATTTAACTGATAACGTGTTACATGCTTTATAAAACAAGAGTAATATACAGATTTAACAACCTGAAGCTACAAAATAAGGTTTATTTAGGCATACTATGACTCCATAATGTGCACTCCATAATTATTGTATACTTATCCCAGAATATGGGGCTCTGCTAAAAGAAAACATTTTAAGTTATGAGGTCCAACAGTATCAATGCACTGATCTACACTGCATTTTAGTATACGACTAAGCATCTTGCTGTTGCTTGGGTATTTGAACCACATCCAATAGGCAAGGATATCCAATGAGCATTCTGTATAGGGAGCAACTGCACTTCAAAATTTCTCATGGTAGTATGAGAATAATGGGTATTATGGCTTTACCCACACTTCTTTCCAACAATTACAGCAAGCCATCTGTACATTCAATAAACCCTTTGGTGAGTTCAGCTGCTGTAGGTCCATTCATCTTTCACTGTGCTCAGCCTTTCCTTGTCTCTAAAATCTCCTGAGTGCATGCATTTCTGCAGATATGCAGGACTACAGTAAGGGTCCAAGAGCGCAGTAAAGATGGAACAGAGCAAAAACAGTGAGCTTCTGAAAATTGCTGCCACTAAAGGAAGAGGAATAGATTCCTCAAAATTACTTCAAATAGATGTTGGAAAATGATAAGCTAGGACAGTTGCCAGATAAAGATAAATACAGTAATACATAAATAAATAAAAATCAAACCTAAGCATAACACTTATTATTTTACTAAGTTAAGTATGTGGTGGGAGAGCTAAATGAAAAGCAACTCTCCCATGCTTTACCCCTAATTCTCATGTTCCAACAGCCTCATTAACCAGTTTAGCATTCTTCATCATCATTTGTGCATCAGAACTAATCTCACTGAATCCATGAAGTAAAATAGAGACCACTTTAAGTTACAAACTTTAAATTCCTAGTTACTTACTGTTCTGTAATCCCTTGAACTTCTTTTAACCAGATGTTCTGTTCTTTGTCTCCAACATATGCCACTTTAGTTGGTGGCACAGCATTTCCCAGGTAAAGCTTCTGTGTTCCATGTGTTTCTTCCAAATAAAACCTTGAAGAGCATATGATATGCATGCATTTAGCCAAACAAGGTTCACATGCACTTCAGATAGTAGTTATTTTTCCTCCAGTAGTAGAAAAAATTGGGGGGACAGGGAGGGGTGAAAGAGACAGAGGCAGAGAGAGACAGAGGCAGAGACAGAGAGAAAAGAGATCCATTTAAAAAAATGTAGTTCTTCCCCTGTATCCTGAGAAAAACATTGGAGGTCTGGTTCTTTTACACTTATGACCAACCCCAAAAGTCCTGCTCAACATCACTCCCTCTGCACTATTATCCAAGACGCCACAACCATTTTTAGATAAGTAATTTACTGTAAGTCAGGGGTTGGCAAGCTATGGCAACAAGCCAAATCTGGCCTATGGAGCTACTTGATCCGGCCTGCAGATGTAGGGCTTCTGTAGCAGTTGCTGTTGTAAGCAGCAGCAGTGCTGGTTACTTTCTTCGTGCTGCCATGAAGAAAAGCAGCAGCAGTAGTTAGGCTCTAGAACCCTCCTACTCAACTCCGACTCAAACTGGGTCATTTCAGCCCACAGCTTAAAAAGGTTGTGGACTGCTGCTGTAAGTGAACCTGGACAAAACAGATATGACTGTTTGACTCTAACAGGGGACCCTTACTCTGTTGCTGAACACAGGTGAGAGACAGAGTTGGAAGGGCAGGTGTCAGAGGGGTGAGGGTGAGAGAGAGCGAGCGAGCGAGCGAGAGCGCGTGCACACACAAGAGGGACCCATGCTAGGGAACTGAAGGCCACTGCTTTTAAGGAAGGAGCAGCAAGCAACAGTATGGCTTGTAAATTAAGTGATTAGTAGTTTGTCAACACGTGATCTCAGAGGCAAGCCTGGAGAGAAAGAAAGGACATCTTCCCCCCACCCCTCCCCATACTTAAGTCCCAGCACACAAAACAGAGGGAAAGAGTATTTTTGCAGGGCGAAAGGCAGCATTGGCTGAGAAAGGAGAGGGGTGCTATAACTCTTGGCTTCCAAAGCCAGAGCACTGATCCAGACAAGGAGAACCAGAGAGAGACTGGTGGGGAGTGGGAGCATACTGATAAAGTCTGAATACTCAGAGAGAGAACATAATCAGAAAAGGTATTATTTCTGGGTTTTTTGTGTTGCGTGGTGCTGAAGGGGGAAGGAATTCTGTTATTAAGCAGACACTTAACTTTTCCTTTTTGTTTCTGATAAACCTTATCTGGCAGTACAGGAGTGACTATAAAGGGGAGAAGGAAGTTACGAGATGCCCACAGACAATAATGGATCCTGCCCCTGCCTGGCCAGAGGAGGAGACTAGGTTCAGTAAGCCTGGCTCTGGGGTTGAGAGCAGGTAGCAAGAGTGTTGGGCTGGAAGCCAGAACTGTGGACCCAAGTTAGGGTGCCCAGCCAGAGAGGAAAAAGGGGTCAAGGCTGGGGAGGCCAAGACTGACTAAATGGACAAAGACTAGAGGGCCAAATTGCAGTAAGGTTAGAGGCATTTCTCTGAGAGCCACAGGGAAGATGATACACCCATCAACAGGCTCCTCCATCCCTGCTACCAGCCTTACAACTTAGAACAGGGGCGGGCAAAACGTGGCCTGTGGGCCAGATGCTGCCCACCAGGTCATTCTATTTGGCCCAGAGGATCCCTAAAAATTTAGAAAACTAATATCTATCTGCCCCTGGCTGCCTGGTATGCAGCCCTCGATGGCTTGCCAAAACTCAGTAAACGGCGCTCTGCTGGAAATAACTGCCTACCCCTGACTTAGCAAGACCAAGATGTGGCGAGTGAAATAGGAGGCAAAGGCCAAGAGGTTGTGAGCAGATAACTCTGAGAGGCAAAGGACAGCAGGAAACAGGCTGAGTGCCTTGTCACAGAACTATAGAGCCTTTATAGAGCAGATAAATAAAGCATGCAGCCTATTTTCCTTACTTCGTTTCTCCATCTGACACAACGACAACTCTGGCTTCTTCAAGGTGAGGCCAGTTAACAAAGACCGACTTTCCAAGCACCAAACTGGCCACATTTTCTACCGTCTGAAACAGAAAGAAGCTGTTATTTTATCCATCAAACTAAAATTAGTGCACAATAAATCTACAGAACATAAAATCAATAAAATATCTGCAAGCTATTTGCTGCAATAAAAATAATTCTGATTTTAAAATGGCAGCATCTTATTTTGTGATACAGTGAGAACTGTAAGAGATTTTGGTACATCCAATTTGTTTTGATAGATAACAAATATAGTTAATCTTTTGAAAAAAAAAAGTAAAGAATTAAATAGTGAGATGTAACTAGATTTCAGCTGTGGCCCAGCACATAAGGAATAATATGCAGAGCTAGAAGACTGGATTTATTTCCAATTATGCTACAGTCTGGGTCACCTGCACCTTCCCAAAAATCCCTACCTTTTTTTCTATTAGTTATACTTGCTTTGCATTATTTGCTACCATGTTCCTCAATATACTTTTGTTAATTTCCTATGGAGACCCACTTTACCCATTTTTTCTTTCTTCCTCTTTTTTTTTGAGGTTTCTCTGTTCTTATTTTGTTTTCTCAGCTACTTGCCCTTCAATTTCTCCTCTTCCTATAAATTTTGCTACTCTACAAAGGTAATCCCACCTCTCTTGATTTCTTCCCATCTTTCCTTCAAGATCTCTTAGGTAAGAGTAAGGTAAATGAAACAATTCATTGGTCCCGCTGGGGAAAGAGTAGTACCTAAGACAAAGACAGTCTTTAACAAGCCAGATACTCACCTGCTCTTTTGAATCCTCATCAATTACAATGTCTAACATCATGTTCTCTCCATGGCTGCTCTGCTGGAAAACTTGTACACCATTTTTTTTTAGATAGAACTAGATAAGAGAAAGAACATCCTTGAATCGTTTCCTAATAATCTGTAAACTAGATGGGGGAAAATTCCAAAGTAATCATTTACCTTATGTTTAATGTGTTTTAAAGTAGGAAACCCACAGAAATACAAAGCACTCTTGTTAATTTTAGTAATTTCATTGTGGGTTATATCTACATGCCAGGCATCCAAGGCTATGGTTTTATACCTAGAAAACAAGTAAATAAAAACAAGATATTTACTACAGCTTCATCGTATTATCAGGGATGGCCAAACTCTGGCTCATCAGAAGTTGATCTTGGGCAGTTTAAATGCATCTCCTGAAAAAGAGAAGTAGCTAAACAAAAACAGTTCTTTTCCCCTCTGTTTTCTTATTATTTTCCTTCTTTTTTTTTAAAAATTTTCTTCAGGTCTTGTTTATTATTTGTTCTAAGGAGACCCTTAATAACAAATTACTATTGAACTGGGGAACTGTGAAAAGATCACAGCCTCTGGGTTATGCGCACATCAACACTGGAAGCATGGATCTAGTTGCAGTGAAAGTACTAGTTCCTCAGTGGAGGTACAGTCCCTCTAAAAGGTCTCAAAGTGGCATTGGGCACATACATGGCAAATGTTTGCGTGTCGAGCCCAATTCTTTTAGTTAATTTTTTCAAAGAGTACATTAACAAAACTAGGGGAGACTTCAGCAATGTTACTAGTGATACTTAGCTCCTTGTTGACTCAAACTAAAAGAGCTTAAAGGACTAATTAATGTTTATGGTGTGTGATTAAAATAGTGATTTATATGAAAGGTAGTTGGATGAGACTCTTTCTAGATAAAACAAATATGATTTCTGTTGGACAGAAGAAATATGTGAAGAGAGCCTATATATCCTTTATTGCAGTATGCTACTTTCCATGTGTGCAGAATATTTCACAACCTTGAAGTCTTTATAGGATTCAATACTACTGTGAAATTAAACTATCAGTGTTGGCACAGCTATGGCTATTTACGCCTCTCTAGTGAGAACCTTGGAATAAATACTACTGCTTTTGTTATGTCTCAGCTAACCTAGTGTAACACTTTCTTCTTTAGAAATAACGGTCACAAGCTGGCAGGGGTAAATTCAGGTTAGACATCAGGAGGCGCTACTTCACTGTCAGGGCGGCTATGATCTGGAACCAACTTCCAAGAGAAGTAGTGCTGGCTCTTACCCTGGGGGTCTTTAAGACAAGGCTAGGCAATCACCTTGCTGGAGTCGTTTGACCCCAGTACTCTTTCCTGCCATGGCAGAGGGTCAGACTTGATGATCTGCTCAGGTCCCTTCTGGCCCTA
>NW_017728910.1:33048870-33055341 GCF_001723895.1 Crocodylus porosus | reverse complement strand
CGTTTGACCCCAGTACTCTTTCCTGCCATGGCAGAGGGTCAGACTTGATGATCTGCTCAGGTCCCTTCTGGCCCTACTAACTATGAAACTATATCTCTGAAATTAATCTAGAAGTTGCTGTCAAAAGCACAGTTGTATACTTTTGGAGTCTGGCACATAAATAATGTGAAACTTATGCTCAACCCTCTACACTGAGTTCCAGCTCACTTTGAATACAATTCAAAATGCTGATGTTAATCTTTAAAACCCTAATGGTCTAGATCAGTGGTGCACAACCTTTTGCCTCATGGGCCTGATGAGTGGCTTTTGGGACCAACGCTGCTGCCCCCTCCCTACTTGCCAGGATTGGGTCCCAGGTGCTCCCTCTCTCCCCCTGTACACTAGGATTGGGCCCTGGGGCCCCAACAAAAATTGGACCCTGGGGCCTGCCACAACTCCTGTCTAGTCCTGCGTACTGGGACTGGATCCAGTGTGCTAGGCCCAGGGCTCCCCAGCGGTGCAAACATTTGATAGCAGGAGTGCTGGTATCGCCCCCTCCACTTTCAAATTCTGGAGCCATGGGGATTCCTGTGGGTGGAATGACATGGTGCCCTGGGCTGGATCTGGCCTGTGGGCCAGAGGTTGAGAAACCCTAGTTTAGATGATGTTTGCTGATGAACTGTGTCTGCCCAGGTATTTGGATCACACTGAGCAGTCTTTCACCCTACACAGCATTGTGATAGTTCAAATTCTGTGGTATGTTCTTACTGTCCTGGTATTTGGTTAATATTTGTTTTGGCAAATGAGGCTGCTCTGGCTTGGAGAGCTTTGACAGTTATTTTAATTAGTATTTATTGGGGCCAGGACAATAAATACTGGGATGTGGACAACATCGAGAGGGTCCAGAGGAGGGCCACTTGCATAATCAGGGGCAGCAGGGCAGGCCCTACGAGGAGAGGGTAAGGGACCTGTTTAGCCTTCACAAGAGAAGGCTGAGAGGGGATCTAGTGGCAGTCTATAAACTTACCAGGGGGAGCAGAGGGGAATGGGTGAGACCCTCTTTCCCTGAGCGCCTTCCAGAGTAACAAGGAATAACAGCCACAAGCTGATTGAGAGTAGGGTCAGGCTAGACATCAGGAGGCACTACTTCACAGTCAGGGCAGCCAGGATCTGCAACCAGCTACCAAGGGAAGTGGTGTTGGCTCCTACCTTAGGGGTCTTTAAAAGGAGGCTTGATTACTACCTAGCTGGGGTCATATGAGCTTAACTTAGTGGTGGTCATATGAGCCCAGTATTCATTCCATGGCAAGGGGTCAGACTTGATGATCTGCTCAGGTCCTCTCCAACCCTACATCTATAAATAAATGTATTTTTACTGTTTATATACCAGCACTTAAGATACTACAGCTTAAATGCTAGAAAAAAAAAATCAAATACTGAAAACAGGTTATTCAAAGATTCTAAGAACAAGTATTCAAAGAGTAAATCTGACAGCATTACCTGGTGCAGCACCTTTCAATAGCAGGGAATTTTTCTGGCCATGGTGACAGGTATTTGAACTCTGTATCTCTGTCATGCCAGTACATTAGGCACCCACTGTGTGTATTTCTTCGCCTCTCCTCTTCCGTTAGGTATTTGTTGCAAGATTCCATGGCTTGTAGCAATCGTTTCTAAATTAAAGATTTCATTTGTTCAAAATAATTAAATGTGAAATGGTACATAGGAAAGAGTGAAAGCAAAACAAAAACATTCTTGACTGTCCTGCCCATTCTTCTTAAAATCTCACTTTACTATTTAAGGTAAGAATTTTTATGCCTTCTTACTTTAGACATTTATCTCCAAGGCAGGTGGATAAAATACACTGCTTGGCTATCGTAACCAGTTATGTAAGCGCTGCCCTGATTTCTTTCCTGCCTCCCCGGTCCAAAATAAAAAAAAATGATTAGGTGGAGTCTTTCCTAGATACAGGCATTCAGAACAAATTTACCATAATATAAACAGTATTTCATTTTCTCCCAATTACATTAATGAAAAAATACCTCAATTTCTTCTGGATCAGCTGTTGGCAATGTTTTTTTAGCAGACAGATGGAATTAACTAGCTCAGGCCTGAGCCAAGCTGGAGCTAAGACCTAGCTGCCACTGCCACTTCTCTTAACCACTGCATAGGTAAAACCCCCACAAAAGCCCCTAGCTCCACAGGCTTTATCCACTGGCTCCGTAGGCCACAGGTTTCTAACTCTTGTCCTAGATAACTAACATTACCAGTTCTGTGAGTTTCATAGCTTGTAAATGATGGCAAAAGCAACAGCATTATACCTGGCTGGGAGTCCTTTGCATAATACCTCCTCCCTCATACCCATGAGAAGTTGTAACCACTGAAAGCCACATTAAGAACTGTGTAAAATGCCATTGGGCTGATGAGTCCACCTGAGTAGCTCCCAGTGCAGGATCTGAGATTTTATGACCCAGATTCTATGGCCTCTTCCTCATTTTTTCCCCCTGAATATTATGCTTAATTTTAATTTAATGTAGCCTGAGTCTATATCGCCTATTGCTATACATTCAAAGAGAAAGTGATAATTTTAGACCCTTTTTTCTCATACTTAACAGAAACAATTTGAACCAAACTAAAACTTGAAGGGTTTCCCTTTAAAGTCGTTCATCCATAAATACTTTTCTCATCTAGAGATTTTTATGCATATGTAACTTTTGTCCAAACTGCTTCTCTGATATATTGTAATAAGACAAAATTAAAGACATTTCTGGGAAAAATGTTATACTTGAACTAGGGAAAACCAATTTTGCAAGTTTAATTTATAATTCCTCTTGGCTAGAGTTAATGGTACTTCTGGAAACTAACAACAGCTTCTTGTCTTTTGTATTTTATTCTTTAATCTTAACTTCAAATTTCCAGGCAACAAATATAATATTTTGTAATGTTCTAATCACATACGAATGTAAATATATCTATTTAAAATCTTATCTGTAACTGAGAATCAAAAGACTTATCTGGATGATTTGTTTGCCAAATCTTTCACATAATCTGTTGTCAAAGTACTCACTTCCTCAATAAATGGAATTAACACCACAGCTTCCCATTCTTGCTGTTTTCCATTTAAGTCCGTTTTAAAATCTGGTGGATAGTATTCTATAATTGGAGAGTCTTCACTAGTCATCAAGTGCTAGGAAATGAGAAAAAAAGTGACAGAAGAGTACGGTAAAGCTGTAATTTCACAGACAATTTAAGATTCACCCTAAGATGATATAATATCTGAACCACAGTGTCAGATCAAATTAAACATTGTATGGAAATTAAATAATTATATCACTTATTTGTTTATTATTTGTATTACAATAATTAGTACATTTTTACTCTCCAAAAGTCATATCACTTGAAATAAAATTTCAGGGTCAGTCTGACAACAGGAACAGGACAGAGAGAAAAAAAGTTCCTTCGTTTAAATATAGGCTCATAGTAAAGTGAAAATCAGCTTCATATGCCACAAATGTATAAAGTCTACCTGGTAGCATTTAGGTAGCAGATCTTTACTAGCTGCTGGAAGTACTGCAAGAAGTTGTTCAAACGGCATGAAAGGTTTTCCTAACTCAAACTGGATTTTGAGTTTACTGATGTTGCGAATATCTGATAGGTAAGGTGCATAATGATAAGGATAATACCTAAGGAAGAAAAAACAAAGTTATTTGAGTTTATTTCAGTGTCACAATATACACAATACAGAACATTACTTTTAGTGTTAGAGGTGCACTGATATATTGGTCCGATATTGTATCAGTACCGATAAAAAGAAAACTAACTGTATTTGAAAACGGCTTTTTTTGCCTGATATGGTCAATAATTTGTCTGATAAATGCCCTGTGCATGCATGCAACTAGAGCGTAGCACGTAGCTGGCGAGGAGCACAGCATAGCTACTCAGACAGCTGTGTCCAGCTTATAAGTCTGTTGTGATGGAAGGGCAGGGAGGAGGAAAGGGACATGGGAGGTGGGTCAGATCAAGGCCTCTGCAGTCAGGGATGGAGTGGGGCAGGCAGACGCTGCCCAGCTGAGTTGAGGCGTGAGATAGAGCCACAGCTTGTCTGGGACACACGGGGAGGGGCGTAGTGGTTCCCACCACTGCACGCATACCAGGAGGGCATGGGGGAGCATATGCCCCTGGATCTGTGTGAGGGGCAGGACAGGCTGCTGCTGTGGGCTGGGACTGGGGGCTACACTACGCTCTTCCCAGGGCTTGTGCTTGGGATAGGCAGCAGCACTGGGAGAGGGGATTAGGAGCCTATGGCTGCAGCTCGCCTCCCCATTCCCAGCACCGCTGCTGCCCTGGCTCAGCCCCAGCCAGGAAGAGCTTGGCACAGCCACAGCCCCAGCCTGCAGCAGCAATCCTCCCCATGCAGATCCAGGGGCACATGCCCCCCATGCCCTCACGATGTGCTTGCAGCAGCAGTGGGAGCCGCCCCCATTTCCTGCCCCACCCCAGATGAGCCGCAGCTCCATCCCATGACCCACCCCGCCCTGCCCTAGCCCTGCCCCCTCCATCAACGCAAGGGCCTACATCAGCCTCCACCATGCCCCTTCCCTTTCCCCACCCCTCCCATCACAACAGACTTACCAGCCGGACACTGCTCTTCAAGCTGCTGGGTGGCGTATCCAAAATCAGAATGGTATTGGCTGATATGCCTTCTTAAAAATCTGCTATCGGTATTGGCCCAAAAAATCTCTAACAGTACACCCCTATTTAGTGCTGCGACATACAGTACAGAACCAAACAAAAACTATATTAAGTAATGACAATATATAGCAAAGTTCACACAGTCTCAACATATAAGTCAGGATTGCTTATAACAACATCCACTCTCTTACCAGCTCCATGATTGAACCCCATGGTAGTAATAATGCAAAATCCACTGTATTGCCTGAACGTAACATTCAGCCTGATCAGCCAGAAAGTCACTTAAAACAGAAAGAAAAATTAGGCATTATGCTTTTTTCTTCCATGGTACTTTTCACCTGTGTTTACTGTTCACCAGCACACTGAGATTCAAGGTACAATTTCTTGGAAAAACCATGCACCACACAGTCCACTTGGGCCACTCTCAGAATTTGGATCATAGGGAAGTAGAGCTGGAAGGGACTTCATATGGGCATTTAGACCAGCTCCTTGCTCAAGGCAGGACTGCCCCTCACTAAACCATCCCAGTCAAGTGTCTGTTCAACCTACTCCTGAGAACTTCTAAGGACAGGGATTCAATAAATTCTTTAGGTAGCCTGTTTCAGTGATTGACCACCCTCATAGCAAGACATTTCTTCCTAATCTCCAACAAAGTTCCTCTGCTGCAGCTTGAGACCACTGCTTTAAGTTCTGTCCTCTATGGCCACAGAGAAAAGCACACCTCCATTTTCTCTATAATGACCCTTCAGATATTTGAAAACTGCTATCAAATCCTGCCTCAGCCTTCTCTTCTCCAGAGTAAATAATCCTACTTCTTTCAGTCTTTCCTTATAACTCTTGCTTCCTAGACCTCTAATCATTTTTGTGGTTCTTCTTCCTTAGACTCCTTCTAATCTGTCCACATCCTTATTGAAGTACGGGGCCCAGTATTGCAGATGAGACCTCATCAATAATCAACAGAGCTGAAGAATCACTTCCTTTGATTTTCAAGGGATGCCCTTGTTAATACAAACTAGTATGCTGTTGGCTTTTTTTTCAACAAGAGCACACTCTTGGGTAATGTTCAGTTTATGGTCCACTGTAACCCCCTGCCCAGTCCTTCTCTAAGGAGTATCAATAAATCTTCCTTCTGGTACAGGAGGACTTATCACAACACACTTCCTTCTCCTTATGTTAATCAGAAGCACCACCACTAGTTATAACACCAAGGGATCCCTCCCTAGAGCATGGCCAAGTGCGTTACCTTTGTTTTCTTGCACTTACTCTGAAACTATGTCGACACCCATTTTAGTCATATAGTAAGTTCTCTTGTATTGCCTAAACTCAGTCTCGAACAGGTCATCATCTTCTGGTTCATCTTCTAATACTTCTGAAACTAAGCCAAGAAAGAGTTGGATTAACATTAATTATTGTATCAAAACAAGAAGATTCCAGCTCATTAAGGCTAAATACAGACAGTTAGGGGGAGGTTAAATTTGCTGCCTGATTCAAATCAGGCTGCCAATATCAGGTATTGGCTGCCAATATCAGGTAAGTAAGGATGGGGGATTACTGAGGAGGGTTGGGGGTCCAGCAGGCAGGAGGAGAGAGAGGGAGGAAAGGCACGTCCTGTGAAGGGTGTGGGGGCGGGGGGAACATGACACACACAACAGGCACCACTGGCAGGTGAGGTGGGACCCTCTCTGTAAACCTACACTCATCGCTCCCCACACTGGGACTTGCCTGCTCAGCTCTGACAGCAGTAAATGCTGATAAAAGCAGCTGCACCCAGAATGGCTTGTGGGATGGAGGCTGAGAGGGCTG
>NW_017728910.1:32930176-33048770 GCF_001723895.1 Crocodylus porosus | reverse complement strand
AGGGCAAAAACCAGACCAGCAAAGGGGTGGGGGGGAGAAAAGAGCAGCCCTAGGGCTGGGGAAAGTTGACAAAAGTTCCATGTATTGGTTTGACATAAATTGAATAGGTTTGATACTACATAGTTCCAGGTTTATCTTAAACTAAGTTCTGCAATTTTTAGACAGGTTTGTGTGCATGGAACTCCTGTACAGTTACAGGTTTAAACTGGTTGCTGATCACTGAGATTGGGTCAGTAAGTATAAGGTCAGCACTGGGCAAGCCAAGTTTAAGGGCAGCCATTTTTAACCTGATTTAACCTCCCCAAACGTCTGCACTTAGGCTGTGCTGATATTGGTACTGCAACTATATTAATGAATTATACAGCTGAAGAGAAACCTTCCTCTTTTCCTGTAGAGAAGAAACATTAAACTATATACCAATGAGTCCCAAAATGTACTAGTTTGTGTGTCTGAATATGGTGCTACAATTTAAAGGATACGCAATCTGTTGCTTACAAGAGCAGAACAAAACAGGATAAACACTGTTAGAATATTGTGCAAGGACCTGCTATTTTGTATACCTTAAATTTGCACACAAATAAAGCCTTAGTAAAAATTTCTATGATTCCTAATTCACTGTTTCATAACAAGTCCCAATACATCTTGCATTAGAAGTAAAAATGTATCCTACATAGGTGCTCTGGATAGATTTTAAAAAGCAACACCTACAAACACTGAGCCCATGAATTTGTCCAAACTCACTAAATATAAATTACAATCCAAAACATTAATTATACTTTTAACTTGTATTTAATTCACCTGCTTAACCATTCACATAGTTCTTCCAAAAATTTGTACAGATCAGCAGAGTTGTGCTGTGAGGCAATGCTATGTGCTGTTGCCAGGCTTGTTTACTTTCAAGAGGCTCAGGCCTAAACTGTGAAAAATCCGGCCAAGGAACAAAGGCCCCCAGAAGGCTCTGCCTAAGTGAACATAGAATGAACCTTCGCAGATGCAACAGCCTGGCCAGCAAAGCAAAAAGCAAGCCAGTCATGTGTTTAATTAGGCACAATCAAACAGAACACAAAGCCTAGAAAGAAACACTATAAAAGGAAGAATCATAAATCAAATATTCCAAATACTAGGTACTGTAGCTTCATCTTAAAATAATTAAAAGTACTAACTGCTGTAATCAAATGTTTTGAATTTTTACTATAAAAGATGTATTTTTGTTAAAATGCTTAAATAAGTTGTAAAAACAAATCATCCTTGTCAAACCATAAAATAAAATCAAGAGGTAACAGACCAACGTTAACAGCATTCCACAAAGGAAAGGGAAAGGAGATAAGGAATCTCCTTGCTTTCCCAAGGATGCAAGTCTCAAATAATAAATACCTTCCAAGTCTCCAAAAATCTAGTTAAATCTGGTTCTGAATGTTTCAGTTAAACAGAAACAAAAACAAACAAAAAAAATCAAATAAAATCAAGCAGAGATCATTCATTAGAATATCGGGACTAGCCATTCTAAAAATACTGGGCATAGGCTGGAGGGAAATTCGGGCTTCTACTTCTGGACTTCTCCAAGGCTCAGCAAACCAACTAAAGTCCTCAGCAGAACAGAGAAGTCTGGCCAACGGACCTGTTTTCCACCCTGAATCTGAGGCTATGTAAGCACTGTCTTCACTGAATTAAATATATCTTTGCTATTGCATACCTTAATAAAGCTTTTCAGTTGTAACTGGAGTTGGTCTCACTGTATCAATCTCACTCTCGGCCACAGTTAAAATTAAGTGTAATACTGCTGTATGCACACAGAAGACTACTTTACACTTACTTTTACAAGTACCTGTGATGACATCCTCAGTTTTTTCTAAAGCAGCCAAACATATGGAGTTTTCCTGAGCCTATTAAAATTACAAATTTGTACTTGAGATAAAGAAATATGAACACATATATTGCCATATAAGTCAATACTTTACATGCAATGTCAAACAGCTAAAATAAACATACTGAAGTAAACCCAACTGTTAAGTCTTAAAACAATCTTAAGAATTGCATTTCTTTCTCTACAACTACTTGGCACAACCCCCTCCTCTCCTTCCAAACTTATAAACACATGAGTCCTTAAAAAAAGAACTATTGGGGGAAAAAAAGACTTTTAGAAATCATTTAATTAAATATGTCTGAAAAAATGGTAATCCACCATTAAATGTTTTATGTATTTCATAAGGGCATTTTTCTAATGTTCAGCAACATTTTTTAACAGAGTTCAAAAACTGAAGTGAAAAGTGGAGAGACGGAAGCAACTCTCTTTGTAGGGGTCATAGAACCATCATCACCCTATGTTCTATTTTTTTTCCCCATTTATGGTACTCATCCTAGTTTTCCGTGTCATGAGCCCTACCTCTAGTCTGGGCATTTGTGTCATGTCCTACATGTTTTTTTGAGTTTGTTTTACTGATATGGCAAGTGTAGTCTCTACATATAGGAATCATCAAACTGGGTCATCCTTATTGTTCTTTCATTTATATGCATTGTAGTGTTTGATATAATGTAGTTTTGATATACCTTTATATTATAGCCAAAACTGTCTTAGAAGAGTAGTGATTAACTTAAGTGTTCTTCACCTATGCACTCTCTGAAGTGGGTAATCACTGAGAATTAACATATGACATGAGATGTTTACTCAGCTTCCTTGTTAATATCCGAAAGACGCATCTTCTGGTGGTAACCTAATAATTTATGTTCCATAGTACCTGATGGGAAGACTCCCTCAGCAATCCCTCAACTCTTGTTTTTCTGTCATTTCTGATTCCAGGAAAACTCAAAAATAAAAACTAAGTTCAAACATTAAGACAACCATACAAATGCTATAACTATACACTTCAATGAGTTGAGGACAGTTTTTCTACATTAAAACCACCAACCTTCTGTTTCTTTTGCTTACTGTTTCTTGCTTCTTCTGCTGCAACTCCAGCTGCCTCATTGAGATATTTATTGCCTACTTTGCTTTCAAACCATTTTAGGTCTACAAAGACTTCACTGAAGTGTTCACGATCAAACTGTGTACAGATTAAAGTAAACTTCAAAGACTTATTTTAAAGGCAGTGGCTATCATATTTCTGAATAAAGGAAGAAAATTATGGAATAGAAAATACAAACCAGTTTTATCATCTTTAAGAGTTACAGATAACTCCATATGTAATCTAATGCATCTGTTGATTCGAGAGCTATGGACAGTCCAACAGTTTAACACACCACCTCTTCTTATAGACAGACAGATCATTCAGACCAGAAACTTACTATTTTTTTAAAATTTCAGCAAGTTTTAAGAAAATTGGATGATATTCTGATCAAATTATCCAGCCTACTACAAATGGATATAAAATTATGGCATACCATTGTTCTCAAGTAAGGTACTAACACACAAATGTGTATATAATTTCTAAAGTTCATCCCAGTTTCAATATCAGAAGGTAGAAGTAGTAGCTGACACTGTTTTTTTCCAGTTAAGGTTCACCAGCAGATTGTGGCTTTTGTAACCTCTGGAATGGATTACTACAAGTTACTATAATGAGGTTGTCCATGAAAAACCACTGGGAAAGAATTAGGTGCAGACTGTCCCCATGAGAACCTAACATTTAAATGCTTTCTACACTGAATCATGATTTGGTTTTAGCTGCAATACGAAGTACTGGATACAATCTAAAGTCAATTACTTAAATTTCCGATTCTTCCCCCAAAATCTGTTAGGACAATAAGATTAGATAGCAATTGTCTGGATCTTGAGACAAAATTACAACTGGAATTACAAATCTCATTACCTACTCCATCTCATATTTCCTCAGAGCTACATTATGGTAGATTTTAGACACACTATATGGTGTGCTTACTGTGGAAGACTTTAGGGACATTTTATATAAGAACTGAGGAACAGATAATCATTGGGCATAAATTGTTACAGGAAAGATTCTCAGCTTGTGCCAAATGTCAGAGCTCCACAACAATCTTTTACATGGCAGGAAAGCAATTCCATGTATGAATTCGGTGGAGCTTTTGTTCACAAAATAAGAACCTGAATATCTGTGAAAACTAGAGATGCACTGATAGAGAATTATTGGGCCAGTACCAATGGCCTATTTTTAATAAGTCATATTGGCTGATACCAACCCTATTCTGACATGCAGATGGGCAGCCTGAAGAGCAGTGTCTGACTGGTAAGTCTGTTGTGGGGGAAGGGGCAGATCAAGGCCCCCACGGTGAGGGAGGTAGTGGGGCTGAGGCAGGGACAAGCACTGCACACAGCTGGGGTGGAGCATAAGATGGAGCCACGAGCAGCTTGTTCAGGGGCATGGGGAGGGGGTGGCAACTCCCACTGCTGCATGCACCCTGGGAGGGCACGGGCCCCTGAATCTGCTCATGTGGTGAGGGTGGGCTGTCACTGTGGACTAGGGCCAGAGCGGTGCCGAGTTCTTCCCAGCAGGGGGCTGGGCCAGGGTTGTGCTCAGGATGGGTGGTGGCAGTGCTGGGAGGGGGTTACAAGTGGGACTGCAACCACCCAAAAATTTGCTGTAGCCGCCCCCCCCCCCAGTTCCCAGCACTGCCAATACCCACCCAAAGCACAGCCTGGCCCAGCCCCCTACCGGGAAGAGCCTGGCACTGCCCCTGCCCCAGCTTACAGAGGCAGCCCACCCTGCCCTGTGTGCAGATCCAGGGGCACACCCCCCTCATGTCCTCCCAGGGTGCATGCAGCGGCAGAAGCCACTCTCGCCCCCTCCGGAAGAACCATTTGCAGATCCATCTTGCGCTCTGCCCTGGCTGAGTAGCGCCTGCCCCTGCCCCACTCCCTCCTTCACTGCTGGGGCTTCGATCTATCCCCCATGCCCTTTCCCTCACAACAGACTTATCAGCCGGAACCAGCTTCTCTCCATGCTGCCGGACTGCACTTCTGGCTACCTGCATGCTGTGCTGCAGCTGTGTCCATACACAGGGCATTTATCAGTGGCATTAGCCACCACATTAGCCAAAAAAAAGGTCAATTTTTCTTAGATCTGTGTCAATCCAATATGGGACTAATGTACTGGTATATCTCTAGTGAAAACTGTATTCTAATTGGGGTTTTTTCCCCAACTGTAATGTTCCCAGAAGGTATGGTGATTGGCAACTCTATAACGTATAGATAATACAAATAAAATATTACTTACATCTGACAATTTTGTAAGATATTTCTGAAAGCGTTTTAAGTTTAGATGCCCATTTTCATTGATGTAACCTATTGGGATAAAAATCAAATATTCATTTTAACGTTCTAAACTCACTAAACTCACTTGAAGTCTCAGAAAACTCTTCCATGTCCCCCACTAGTCCAGCCAGTTTTCTCCACCCTCCATCCTGAGAATTCTGTTATACCTTTTCTATCTCTGTAATAGCTGGAAAACATTAGAACTCAAATAATTCATCCAACACAGTTAGGATATAGTACCTTCCACGTAAATTTCATATATTTACTAGCACTTTATTAATCCTATATGCTGAATAAGATACAGCTTATGGAGAGGCTTCATCCAGGGAGAGCCCCCTGAAAAAATAAAATGTAGCTCTCGCCTTATATCTTATTATTACAAGATTACCCATCAGTAATAAAACTGATTTATGACAAAGCATTTTGTGGTAAGTGAGAAGTTTTGTTAGCTCTAAATTTTTCAGTAAGGAAGTAAAAAGAAACATCCATGTTATGCTCCTTCCTTTCACTTACCTAGATGTTAATTATTAATGCTAGACCTGTAAAAGCAAAGCCTAATTCTTTGTAAAAGTGCTAAAATCTAAGTAATGAGTTAAAAAGAAATCAACGAAGACCACACTTCAGTAAAGACTAAGAAACACTACTATAACACTGGCAGGAAAACTGAGGCAACACTTCAGTTTAACTTTGCCTTCTATTTATTTTCCGAAACCATAAGCATTTATCTAAGTACTTTCCTAAACTACTTACCTCCAAGTTCTGGCAAAATAGCCATATAAGTTCTATAAAGCAGAGGCAGTGCATCGTGATTAATATGTAAATGAGGTAGATGAGGGATAAAGTCATTGCCTACAAGAAATCCCATTAGAATCCAATCATCTATTATCTTTTCAATGTTAAATTCAAAGGAAATCTTGTCCTGAAGAAGATGATACGAAAGATAAAAAGATTTTATGATCAAGCTTGCATACAAATGTTTGCTATATCTTTTGCTTATAGCTCCATTAATGCTTACTTTGACTGGTGAAAACTCATAGTCAATATATTCTCTCATTAATGACAAGTGTAGTAAGTGAAACGTAGTTTCTTCTGGTGCACATGCTCTGTAAGTGAGTCAAAACAGGAAGTCAACTATCTATAAACACTTGATGTGTATATATAGTAATGTTTCACATTTCTTCAAAAATAAACACTCATCTGTTGCTGAAGAAGTCAAGTCTTAACTATTGGTTAGACATGATATCTGTCTTCATTTGTTTACAAAGAATCTGTTTTTAATACCCGATTTCCCCTTATCAGTTACTAAGAAAGTGTTCCAAGCACAGTCTGAGAGCAAGTCAATGCAGCAGTTAAACCTGTGACTGCAGCTTGTATACACATACCTGTAAAATAGATAAATAGTGCCCAGGTAGACAGCAACACAACTACGGCAACACAAGATAGATAGGTAGATAGATAGATAGAGATATTTATTAAGTATGTAGTCAAAAAACTGATGTGATAACTTTTCAGTAGGAATATACTCTACTGCAAGTGTGTCAAACTCAACCCACCCCTCTGGCCAGACTGTATCCAGACTGCGCGGTGCAAGCAGTGGGGCAAGTAGCACTGTCAGCACAGATGTCACTTAGCCCTCTGTCACCAATGGCCATCCCCAATGGGACTCTGCAGCTCTGAAGTCTATGGCAGTCACCGTCAGCTATTTGCCTTGTCCCCAAATTACCAGGCCCACTAGGAGCCCAAGGGTCAGAGACAACGGCTCTGTGAACAAGATCCAGCCCCTGGGGCCCTGTTTGACAACCCTGCTTTACTGGTTTAAGCACAGATACTATAACTGGTAATTCACTGACCTCTCTGTGGATTTGGCCAAGTCAGTATAATTTCTCTCTCAACCGCTTTCAAATTAAATGTGGATGGTAATTATGCAGGTTATAGTGCTGTTAAGATTAACCAGCTAATATTAGTGAAAGGCTATAACTTGTATTAATTGAGATTTTCAAATGAAACCCAACATGATGGTAAGAGTAACAAACTAAGCACTATGTTCCACCTAAATTCTACGTTAAAGGGAACTGAAGGGGGTTGAATGATGCTTAGAGTCTCATCCTGTCCACTTACACTGGGTACACTTAATTCTGGAGTTAACAACTGAGAATTCTTCTAGGTACAAGCAAATTCATTTAGGGTACCTTCTGGCCTTCATTTTGACACTTACCTCAGAAGTTGAACTCCCATGGTCAAATAACTACCTTAGCCAAAAGATTGCTGGGGCAGATTTTAATTGGTGCTTTCAATTAAAATTTTAATGTTTGACTTGTTTCATCTATAAATACTTGTGCGTATTTAGGATGGAAAGCAACTGGATATTTTAACAGAAGCCTTAAACAATAATTCATTAGAAAGTCTTCTAAATCATGAGCAATTATTTCCAGATTTTTCAGCAGGGCAAGCAGAGAAAATGGGCTCTGGAAAAGCAAAGAACTTGTCAAGGTAAGCCATTTTTTACCTTAAGGAACACAGTACCAGTAACACTTTTGGGCCTGAAATTTCATTTTACCTAATCCAGAAAGGAACTGAGTAAATCTCTTAATAATTGGGTCCAAAGCAGTCAGAAAGTTTCTTGCATTTGTTAATTATTTAAATGTGGACAAGAGAACCTTTCTTTCTTTTCAGTTTTAAGTTTATATGCTTAAAACAATACTCTTATAGTTTAATATACTAACAACATAAACTAATCATGTTAGGTCTGTCCCATCCAAGTGAAAAATGTTCAAAGGTGTAACAAAACTATAACACTGCAGGAAAATATATGTTGTCTGCCCACCTAGACGACAGAAGCATATCAGCAATAACTATGTATGAATCTAGGTGCTTATGATTGCTCTTATTATCATATTATCCAACAACTTGCCTGTATATAAAATGATGTTTTCTCATTTTTTCCTTACTTCCACAAAGGACACTTACAGCTTATTTAACTTGGAACACTGGCCAAAGTATTTCAGAATAAGATATACCACAATGGTTCTCTATGTGAACTTTTTTTTTCTGGAACAAGTGCCGATTATAAAACTACAGATGACAATAAAGTCAGAATAAAAGGTGTCCAAGCAGGGAGCCGTTTTGGAACGTATACTGGGAAGCATTTTATTTTGCTATAATTATTCTGGACAGTTTCACCATATAGGCTCCAGACAGCTCATTGGGCTGCTACTGTTTTCCATAAAACAAACGACTCTGAGGGTTTGCCTACATGGGGAAGCTGAGCAGAATAGCTATTACAGACCCAGATATGCCATAAGAATTATTCCAAGATAGCATCCTGTGTGGATTCCCTTATTCTGGGATAAAAGTGATTATATCCCAAATAACTAAGATGTGAACTGGAGTTTGGATTGGGAATCCAAACAGGGTGCTAATCTTGGAATAATTCATGTGGCATATCTGGATCTGTAACAGTTATTCTGGTCAGCTTCCCCATGTAGGTAAACCCTACAAAGCGTTTATGTCTGTTTAAGTGAGTAAACTGAGGAAAATATGAATGCAATTATGGAAAACAGTAGCAGCCTAATGAACTGGCTGGCTTTTGGCATAGAGAGATATACATCCTGGTATAATATAGGTTTTAAGATCTTCAGCCAGTTGAGACAATGTTGGTTTCCACATATAGCATGCATCAACTTATTTACTGATTCAAACCCCATTTTATAAAAAATGAAAAAAGTGAGAATAACTAAACAGGCAGTAGATGTAAGGACATATTCTAAGCAAACCCGATCTTTTAGATTTTTTTTCACCCTTTGAAATGGAGAAAGGTTTTAAAATGCCATTTACCTCTGAGATTTTTTGCCACCAAACCTGACCTCTTCTCTTAAGAGAGAGAAATGTGCCTCATGACTTGTTAATCCAAGCATAATCTGTTGAAACAAGATATTACATTAAAAAAAAATGCTATTATTCAAGATGTGACCATTGCCTGGAAGTGTCCATTCTCTGTTGGTCCTTTTCACTGTGAATTTTTCATTTGACATAAAACCAAAGTTATTAATTTATTTAATAATGTTTGATGGTTATTTCTATCCACAAAACATGAAATAGATGCCCAAATTACTGGCATAATAACATTTTGTTATTCTAAATATATTATTTTAATTACACATACCAAGTCAGCATCTAAGCCATAAAGACAGTGTCTCGTGTTTGGATCATGATCAGGCTTTGTTTTCTCTGATCTGATAAATTCCATAATTTTATGTTCTCCTTCACCTGGAGTCTAAATGCAAAGACCAAACAAATCAGTAAACACTAATCTGCAAAATACAGACTTATTTTTAAAAATCATTAATCTAAACAAAATAACCTCATGGCCTGATAAGTAGACAGTTACGCCTTGCCAGGATTTGTCTGTGGAAATCTTCATATTTACAAAATACTTCAGATGTTCGTGCAACCTCGCCATGAAATCAGTGCCTAGTAACAAAAATCTAAAAGTTAACTTTCCAACATTTTAACATTCAAATCTCCAATTATAATTAATGCCTATGGCGGGGAAGTTACAAATAGAATACCAAAAAATTGTTTTTGAGTGAAGAAGAGTATTGATTTCTGAAGTTTTCAAGAGGGTTTTTAAACAATAATTTTGTGTGAAACTTAAAAATGCCCAAGTGATTTAGGAATATAAATCCTATTGAAAGACATCTAGACTTGTGTTCCTAACATACTTGAGGCTTTCATAACTCTCACCTTTAATTTCAACTGAAGCCAAAATAACATGAAGGATAAAATATATCAGGTATACAAAATGAAAGAAGGAAACAATCGTTGATTACAGGCATCTATCAAAGCACTTTACCTTAAAGTAATAAGCAAGTTCTCTTACCTGGTGTAATACAGTTTGAGTCAAATCTGGCTTCTGTTGGGAGAGTTTCTCCTTTATCTAAAGCCTTTTTAATTTTGTCCTCTGCCTCTTTTGCTGACCTAAATAAATGCATTGTATTTTTATTTAAATGTTTCCATGTATTTTGCTTTAAAACATTTCAGCTTTTTTTTCTAACCTTTTTCTCCCCTTTTTCCCCACACTCCTGAGCATTTTCTCTCATTCCTTGTTCTAACCTGTGTCTCAGTCTCCGCAGCTGTCCCAGCAATTGGTTGTTGGTTCTTCTTAAGTGTCTCCCAATGGCCCCTAAGTATTAAACACTAAGATTCTAACTGTACTTATCATATGCAGTTTGGATGCATACTATATAGTAAATTTAGTAAACTAGTAACATTTAGCCAATGTTATGAGGGATTGGGGGCCCTTAGCCCCCAGTCCTCTGCCTTTTTTCTCCCTCTACACTGGCTGTTACATGCTCTAACATAAAGTCATTTCAAGCAAGAAGCACAAAAATACTTGCAGATGTTCACAAAATATTTTAATGTGCTGAACTTAAACCCCCCTCAATACTGATTTTAAAGATTGATCCTAAAATGGTACTTACCATTATTTATATAAAAACTAATGATAATACATAAAGAAGGATATCTTTAAACTACATATTTTACACCTATTTCAACTTGAATAAAAAGTAAATCATGATAAATATTTTGACAAGAAAAGAAAAAAATTATTTCACCTAAAACGTCTCCCACGCTGCTGGTTCATTTTTGCTCTTGGAGCCACTCCATCGACTGCCATAAAGAAAACCTTTCTTGGCTTAATAATACGAAATAATACTTCCAAGTAGTGAAAAATATCAGCAAAGATCTTATCATCTGAAATTCTGAAGTGAACATCATCATCATTAGGGTGTGAACACTGATGGATGATACCGTTCATGTCCAGGTACAAGTTGTCAAATTCTGGAATCTAGGAAAAAGAAGTCTTATTTAGTATTGTTACGCTGGAAGACAGATTGTGGTCACCAGGCACAGACGTAATGAAACTGATGGGGTTCTAGCATCCCCAATTCATAATAAATGGAACAATGAAATGCCCTTTTATTGGGTAAAAATGGAAGCCCCTGGTATAGGCCAAAATGGCAGAGCCTAAACATGAACTGAACAATCAGGGAAGAGTTTACTGGGGAATACGTCACAAAAATGGCTGAGACATTGACTCACGGCAGGTTTGTGTATTTTTGTGTCAGAATGAAGAACCAACTAGAAAAATTAGCAGGTAGCAATAAAGGCAAGAAGGGTGCAACTCAAAGAGAGCTGAGACGGAGTTCTTTGGGGACGAGGACTTGCTGGAAAATGAAGATTTGAAAATCCCGAGGAAGAAAACTACCTGGCATTTCTTCCTATCATGTTCAAAGAAACAGAATGGTGTAACTCCTTGTGAATAAAGAAAGACTGCACCAAAGGAATACTTGACCCCTACAAACAAACCACCAAGGCCCTGACAACTGGCTAACTGTTCAGACCAAGTAACATCAATACCATTGCATTTTGTTCAAAAGACAGCATACATACTCAAGAACAGCTTGTCAGACAATCTATACCCATTCTCTGCATGCTCCTGCTTGATCTACTAGTATTCCTTTAAAAAAAAAAAATCCTCCTGTAGTAGCGTGCTTCCTGAACTGTTGTTCTTCTCACATTGTTGAAATAATTTCTAAGGGTACATAGGTTTGTATCTATAATGCATAATTTTAGATATGGGATGCATGGAAGAGAGAAAGAAATAGATTCAGAACTGGGATTTAATAAATCTAGTCTTCTGTTGTTCTGTTATGTTGTTCAGTATAATAAAATACTGCTGATGCACATGGCTCTACATAACTATTTTTGCACTCCTCTTGTAACAGTATTTAGCCTTTTCAATAAAGTATGCCATCTCATGGCATGTGAATAAACAGCATGCCCAAACCACCTCTCATTCACACATACACCAAGTTTTCAATATCAAGAGGATAGTGTGCTGCGATAAGAGGACTCAACAGCAATCTACTTTCCCCACTCATATGGAAGGCAAGCAAATGACATTTTTTGCACATGAAGAGTCATGTTACAGTAGTGTTTCAAATTATGCACATTTTACCTAAAAGCTCCCCTTTCTCCTCTATTTTTTCCTGTGACAAGAAGAAGAACGAAGAACAATTTGTAACCCACAAGCAATTTGTAACTCTCAAAAATGTTTCTTGTTTAGTAGTTGATTATTTTGACAAGCATTTTACATTATTTTAATATTCTTATTGTAATAGAATAGAATTCTTACATAAGAGTTGTGAAAAATAAACAGTTACTATACACAGGACTAATGAGCTTTCAAAGTTTAACAATTATTTAATGAAAAAATTCAAGAATTATTTAATAAATTTTTTTTTTAACCTAGTTCTAACAGTTCCTCACTTTCACACAGAATAGGTTAGTTAATGCCTTTTAACAGCATACTTTCAAGGTCCTGTTGAAGCTAGAATCTAAAAAGTATGCTTTAGCATGTTTTACTTAGTACACTCCAACACTGTTCTAGAAGTCTAGCACAGAGACAAGAAAGTATGAATTTTCAACACTACTAGGTCCAATTAAGTTCTAGATCAGTGATTCTCAACCACTGTGCCATGAGATACTTTTAAAGGTATCATAAAGTGCCATGCAATACTAGATAAGCACACACCTACACACAATTTACAAAATAAACCTAGACATTTCAAACAGGAGTCTATAGTGTTGAAACCATTTTGATGTGTTGTGGTCTTTTTGAGTTCTTTGCAACAAGAGAACTCTGCTGTTATTTTCTGTAGACAAGAAACATGTGAAAACTATCAAGTGGCATTTTCTAAGGGGGATCTTGAATAAAAAAAAATTGAGACCGCTGGTCTAGATCTCAACTGACACTTTCTCTAACAACATGCATTTCACTTTCCTGTTTCAAAGTGCTTACGGTACAGTCCAGCACACAAAAAAGACTAATTATAGACAAGCTGTACTTCTGCTACAGTCAAGGTTGAGTAGTGTTTTCTGTTTAAAAGCAAGTATTCTAAATAACATGAGAATCTACTATGCACAGGCTTAAAGGTACAGAAGGTACAGCATTAAAGGCACAAATTTGGAGTCATTTGAGCAAAAGGTTAAGATAGAGGCTACCTAAACAAACAGCACTTTGGTTCTTATCCCATTCCATGCAAATCTGTGGCTAAAAATGTGTCTCCCATCATCACCGAACAATGGCTTGCATTTACTTTAACTGAAGCCAGTTGCCCCCTGCTTCAGACAAGCAGCATTGAAATTAGTATAGCCCTACATGTCAGCTTGTGCTAACTACAGATCTGAACACAAGCAAGAGTAGCTTTATATTAATGGACAGAGTTTTCTGACAGTCTGGTACACAGTGATCAGTGAATGGTGCACTGATGCATTTCACACTATTGGCAGCCTCTGCATATGTTCGAAGTTCTGCCCCACTATCAAAACTCTTACAATAAACAATATTTTGAAGTGCTCTAAAATCCACATGCAAATAGAGGGAAGATGAAAGGACAGCAAAATCATATCTCCTGGTATGATCAACAGAAAAACAAGGTACTAAGTCATGTGTTCAAGGGAGTTGCAATACACAGCCTTATGACATAAGCTGTTTCATAAGCTTTTGTTTGGTGCAGAGTGAAGGAATGGAGGGTAATGGCAAACTGAAGGGTTACTTAAGGCATATTAAAGCAGTGCAGGGGGGCACATGTAGGTTGGATCTGGAGGTACAGTGAAGGAAAGGGGAACACAGGAAGGGGAAAAAGATAAGAGGGGAAAGTAGGGGCAGGTAGGTGGAACAGTGGGAGAACTAAGGATTTCTCCTCCTCCTGTGTGATAATCAGGATCACAGCAAGCTGCCTCATCTCTCTGCCTCTCTTCCCCCATACATGAGTGGGGATAATTGCACTTCTGGTGGAAACGGGAACACAAACTGAGGAAAGGAACAGTTTACACAGCTCAGAGTTATTGCTGCAGATTGTACTAATCTCAATACAGACACGTGAATGGTTGAAACAAAGTAGAGCTGGGAAGCTCCAACTTAATAAACTGCAAATTGTTTTTTGGAACTGTGTCATGTTTAGTCCTACTCTGACAGAGGCAAAAGAACCACTGCAATTCTAACATGGTTTCAAATGTCACAATTTAGACTTCGTATTCAGCTAGCTCATCTGCCCAACTGCCTTCCTGCACTTCACTTCATTCCCTCATAACAGGCAACACCAACTCCCTGTTTGGTCCCTGGTATGTGAGACCCTGCAGGAGAAGCTTCAGCAGCGAGAGCTGCTCTTACTCCCTAAGGTATAGACTAGGGGTCAGGAAGGGGCAGACAGTGGAGAAGGGCACAGCAGGGTTAGGACCTGCTATCACTACCCTTAAGTGGCACCAGTTAGATCAATGATTCTCACCATCTTTAACCTCAAGACCCTCCCCCGTCCCCCACCATATCTTTTTAAAATTTAGAACTGTCTCATTGATTTTCAACTAGGGTGCTACAAAATTCAGAAAAGTTATGGAAGGGTAACTTGAAGCTAAAAAAGGTCGAGAACTACTGGTATAAAGATTATTTTTTAGCATTACATCTCAGCACAGGTACAATTTCCTCTGGCAAGGGAACAGAATATAACACCCCCCCTTTTTGGGTATAAGAGAAAAGTGTGCCACCAATTTTAATCCCGAAAAAAGTGTCCCCCAGGTATCAAAAGTTTGAGAACAATGGCCTATGGATGCTTTCTGAGACAATTCCTTCCCACTCAATACCCTGGAGGCCACTGCCATGAGCCTGCTGAAAATGTCTATGGCAAAAAGACACCTTTGTGTACTTTGGTGGACATAATCCACAAAATCACTACTGAACCGAGGTATTCTTGATCCTTCATATTATATGTGTACCTCCCGTTATAGTACTACAACAGCTTTGCTAAACTGCTTCAGTTAACCTCTTCATCACCCCTTATAGCTACACCCAATACAATGAAGGCACTGAAAGTACGTGGATATAAACAATGGAATTCAGAACTCTGGCCCATGACCTAAAAGAATATACCACTATTTTTAAGAATACTTATTGTGATATTCCCCATTCCTGAACAATTCCCAGTGACCCTTACCAGTTCCAACATGCAGAATGAAGGTTACATTGTAGTTTTTCGTTTTCATGGATATAAATGTAGCCACTTCCCAGATACAGGAAGGGCAATAGGCATAACTGTGCTAGGTGAAGGCTTTGGGCATTCAGTGGAAACCTTTGCTGCTCCTTAATGAATCAAGTTTTGCCCATGTAGGGCAAAAATAGCAGAAAATACCGGCTACAACATTTTATGCTATATCAGGACAGTTCTTAAAACAGAATTTTAAAACAGTTATCTACTTGTGTTGCTACTTGTGGAAACAAACATCTAACATTAATAAAAAATATTTTAAGATATCCTTTCAAGTAAAGGACTCAGACTAAAGCTGAGTAATCATTTTGAGAAGCATATTTCTTTCTTTCTACACTGGCTTGCTAAATAAAGTACGTGAGAAACTATTTTGAGAATTACATATTGAACAGGGAGGAGCTTAATTACTAAAATTTATTGAACCATAGCAATTAAAGGCCTTGTGTATAAACTTGCACTGTTTTAGTTAATTCAGTAGGAACTCTTCTCTGAGTACTAATTCCAATTTCATTTAAATTTGTAACAAATCAGTAACTAAAGCCAAACTAAAATAAGACCAGGTCTACACTTAAAAGTTCTCTCAACACAGGTAGGTCATTTAGGGCTATTTTTGGGGTTTTTTTACAAATCTATGTCCTCAGTGGCTCTACTGTATATGGAGTTTTATTGACAAAGGTGCTTTTGTTGGTATAGGTTTTTTTTGTTTGCTGAATTCAAATAAGCTATACCTGGGGGGGAAAAAAACAACCAAAAATTTTTTTTAGCCTGAATAGCTGTGTCTTACACTAGGAGAGTCTGGTTGCAACCTATCCCCTCCTCCCCGCCTTTTAAAGTATGGTACTATTTAAAAACAACAACAACAAACTATGTCATGCTCCTGTTTCATCCTCTCAACTCCAGTTATTCTGAAGACTATGCTTTTTTTGTCCTACTGATTAGGATAGGGGCCAGAAACCTTTTTATAAGTCCAGGTCAGAACAACCTGGCTCTGGCACAGTGCAGGCTGGGTGACTTCAGTGGCAAGTCAGCAACAGAGTACTGGGAGAAGCACTGGTGGTAAAGGCACAACTCCCAACTGCCTCACTGCCACTTTTACCTGGCTACTACTACTGCCCATCTTCCTAGCTACCTGGCTCCAGCATGGGTACTGAAATCACTCACCTGTGTCATAACAGAGCTAGAAGGGCAAGGAAAAGCAGCAGCAGTGCAGGCACTGCTGGAAGCTGCCTGGCCCCAGCGCAACTTCTTGCTACCCGCCCCTGATATGGGCACATGCAAAGACCTCCAGCTCCCCACACCACATGCAATGGCTCTGCTGTTTGGCTCTGGCCTGCAGGCTGTATGTTGCTGATCTGGATCAGGGGAGAAAGTTTATGGTTTCATTTTTCCTTTATTTCGCATTATTTTTTCAGCTACTAAAACAAACCAGCTCATGTGCAAGGGACAAGGGGATGATATGAGGTTGCAAAACCTACACTTCTCCATTACAATGACATTCACCTTGACAGTAATACTTTGTGGAGCCCAGTTCCTATTAGATTCTGAGATTAAAGTCTCACAGACATTTACTGAATTAGAAAATATATTTCTTATATATGCTGATGCTATTCTATTTGGCCAAAGATAATTTTTTGCTGAATAAAAATATACAGTCAGAAGTATATTAAAGAGTTAACAGTAAATTTTACCGCACAGAAGAAAAAATGAAAGGACTTAAATGCAAAAGTATTAAATGTTTGCATGAACTTAAGAAAAAATAATTATAAAATGTGTGTGCCGCATCTGCAACCAAAACTATGCAACATCTATTTGGCGCTTAAGAAGAAAGTGAAAGCATTTGCAGAAAGTGAAACACAAACAAAAACTAAACTTGTTAGCTTTCCAGCTGAGCTGTGCGCCAAATAAGTAAATGGGATCCAATACAATTCTGACAGTTTCAGATACTGGACACAGTTCACCAGGGGTGGACGATATTTACTCAAATCCAAGGGAGGTTTTTCCTCTCCATAGAAAACCTCATCTTGGGTAGCTACTCCAGCTCTGGCTCCAGGGGGAAGAAGGGCAGGCAGTGAGGGGGGCAAGTGGCTGGGGGCAGAGGGGCAGGTGGCAGCAGGAAGCATGATAAAAACAAGTAGTGGGGCAAAATGCGGCCCACCAGGCCATTCTATCTGGCCCATGGGGCCCCTAAAAAAATTAGAAAATTAATATTTATCTGCTCCTGGCTGCTTATCATGTGGCCCTCGATGGCTTGCCAAAACTCAATAAGTGGCCCTCCACCCAAAATAATTGTGCGACCCTGCGCCAGAAGGTACAAGCAGTGGAGTGGTAGGCAGTGGCAAGGTGTGGGAGTCAGGCCACCTGTCCCCTGCCACAATGGGGAGGGGGGGACGGGGACGACAACAACCCAAATTTAAGCCGATCCTCCAATAATTAGATGCTATCCATGGAAAACTGTAACAAATTTATGACTTTCCATGTATCAAATCTAATTATTAGAAGGTCATTTTAAATTCAAAGTCCTGTTGGATTCAGATGAAAACAGTAATTTCCAACCTGTGACCCCTTTTAACTGTGCAATGATTTAAAAGAAGTATAATGCCTGTCAAACCATAGGCTTTCAGGGTGCTCCTATCTAATTACCTGACTGGGGGTGGAGTCTGGTCGGTCCTGAGTATGTCTGAAACTCTCAGTCAGGTCTGTCTGCTTACACCCAAGCAACCTGGCCACAGTTTCTCAAAGGGCTCTTTCAAATTTACCTAGTGCAAACCTCTCCCCCATCCATCCTCCTCCTTCAAAGTTACTACGCCTTGTTTAAAAACAGAGAAGCAAGGAGCATATTTCTGGTAATATCTTTTCTTGGACCAACCATGTAGTTGGGAGAGATGGCAGGGCAGAGCCACAACTCACCAGGGACCAGTTCTGTACACAAGGTGCAGGCAACCCTGGCGTGGGAGCTAAACTGGGAGAGATGCTAGAGGAGCTTTGGGCAGCAGGGCCCTTCCCCAGGCCTGGGAAGGAAGCAGCTCCAGACTCGGGCGAATTGCAGATAAACAAGGGCTGGTGCCCAACCTGGGCCAGGTGCGAGGAGGCAGTCCCTGCCTGGGGAGGCAGAAGGGCGGCCAGTCAGGAACCGAGAAGCAGTTGGTAGCTGCCCAGGACAGGGAGCAGTCACCTGGGTCCACCCCGTGCAGCCTTCCCCGTTGTTGCCTGCCCCCGCCAGGGACCCCCGGAGCCCCTTCAGAGGCCGGCAACAAAACCTTGCGGCTCCACCGGGCCGAGCCGGGCCGGGAACCTCGGGCCCCGCACACTTCTGCTGCTTGCCCGGGCTCCGGCTCCAGCCTCCCCGTCCGCTCCCCCTGGCGCCGCCGGGCTCGGAGCCACCTGTTGTGCCCCGGCAGGAGGCGGCCCGCGCCCCGCTCACCTGATGCTCCTTGAGCACCTGGCTGAGGCACGGGTAGCGCTCCGAGATCCACCGGTAGAACTTTGGCACCCCCATGGCCGCCACCGCCGCGGGCTTCCGTCCGTCAGGCCGCCCTCGGCCCCTTCCGGCGCGCCGCGCTGACAGGCGAGCCGGCCTGGGCCGCGTCGGGTGCAGGGCCCCTGCGCCACACACACGCGCGCGGGCGGAGCGGTCGCCTGGCGGGGCTCGGGCGCCCCCTGTGGCCGGGGGGGCGCAGGCCCGGCTCAAGCAGGCAGCTGCAGGGGTGCCCGCTCCCAGTCCAGACAAGGGGAGGACGGGGCTAGGTGACACCCGGTTGCACCCGCTCCAGCCGCGGCGTTGGCGCAATGAAGGCAGCCTCCTCCCCGCCCGAGCGCGAGCGCGGCGGTGTAGTGTAGAAAGGACGGAGCGGGAGGGGGAGGCTTCGAGCATAGAAAGAAGCCAGAGAAAGGAGAGGAGGTGGCAGCACAGGTATTTCGAGGAAGGAGTCAGGAAGGGTGTGCGTACTTCTAAGTGCAAGTCCAAATCTTAAATTTGCAATTTGTTTGGCCGCCCCAAGAACTCGAGAACGTTTTCAGTTCAGTGGAGTTAGGTACAGGTCTGTCTAACACATGGGCGACATGGGGGAAAGGGACAGAGAGATGCAGCCCCCGAGATTGGCCACTGCTGCCTTCTACTGCCAGTCACTGCAGGAGTTGTTCATAGTCTTGACACATCTTATGTGCCCTACTGGACAACAATACATCTGTCGGTATCCATAGAGGACCCAGCATTAAATTTAAAAACACATATTAAATACTAGCCAATTGCCCATCAGGAATGGCAGGCAGGGGCTGCAGGTGGGGACAGAGGCCTGAGTCCAGCTCTGCTCCACACCTTCAGGGGCAGGCCTGCTCCCCCTTTCCCCCACTTTCGTGCAGGGCCAACCCTGCCCCTCGCACCCTTGTGGAGCCGGGTCCAACCCTCTCCCCACCTTACCACTGTTGCTGGGCCAGGTACATTCCCCATACCCTCCGTTTTGGGACCAGCCTGCCCGCCCCCCCCCCACCTCCCTGCTTCTTTTGGGTTGGCACTGGGCTTGCCCACCCACTGTTTCAGGACCGAGCCAGGCCTGGTGTGCCTCCCAACTTCCTGCTGCCATTTCAGGGCCAGACCCACTCCTCCCATCCCCCTGCATCAGCCTGGGTCTGCTGCTCCTCACCCCCTGCCACTGTGGCAGACCAGCTTCTCCCCGGCTTCTAGGCCCGCTCCTCGTTTCCCATGTCAGCCCATGTCAGGAGGGAGCAGTGTGGGATAGAGGGGGAGAGGCCAGCAGCCCGCTTCCATATTCGCTGCCTGCAGGGAGCAGAGTGGTGGGGGCTGGCCTCACCCCCCTTGCAGCATCCCAAGCCTGCTCCCCCCCACACCACCACCTCCAAGGAGCAAATACTTCAGCATCCATTTTAAGGTCTTCTCAATTTAAAGAAACATCTAGTTTAGTTTTTCAGGATAATAATGACAAAAGTTGTGCACTATATATCATAGGCAATGTATAAGGGGGGCACGGGAGGGCATGTGCCCCCCTGACAGCACTGGTGTCCCACTTAACAGTGAGCACTTTGGCTGGAAGGGGGATACAAAGGGTGCTAGTTCTCCCCCCCCAAATTAGCTTCACTGGCAGCACTTCCACCACTGCCGTGCTGCTGGCTCGCTCAGCAACTGGCCACTGGGGGACCACCCCCGCCATGCTATATATATATAGCATGGGCTTAAAGAAGATATATGTTAGGGTATTAGGAAGAAGCATGGGCACAGATTAACTAGAGGCTGTGAGAAACTTCCTGTGATGGACATTCAAGTGCAGGTTAGACAAGGTTTGTATTAGATTATCTTGAGGATTTCTCCAGACCTATTTTTGTATGCTGTGTCAATATTCTGGCAGATTCTCTGCACTGGGGTAGGGATATTTATCCCTCCACATCCAGATTACCCCACCAACAGGCAGATCAAACAGGTGATCTGATGCAGCCACTTAACATGCTTTACTGACCACAGCAAAGCTTTGTTAAAACCTGAAAATGAATATTTTGAAAACATTTTTTTAGATTTGGAAAGCCCCTCTTATAGACACAGCTGCAGTTCACAGGTCCACTACTACATTCAAGCTGTAATGCAGTTAATTTATACTAGGATATATGGGCATTCTTATGGTCACACTTATCTCCTTGAAATAGAGAAAAGAAAGTTCTCTGAAAATGTGTAATATTTTATAAAATATAATTTACTTCTATAACAGAATAGGTTGTAACTTTGCACATTCTGTGTATATATAAAAGGCACATACATCACAAGGACAACTGTACTTTCTATTTAATAGTAAAAGAGTGCTGTATTCTGTATACATAAAACAAAGTGTATATGCCTATGTAATGCAAGTTTGTATACATGTTCAAACTTATACCATGCAATAGATGCATTTCTATGTATACAGAATACACACCCCACATACTACAACAAACATATATATATATAATTCCTTAGACTTCACATTAAGTTGCAACATAAGCCTATGTTCCAAGTCAGTATTTAACAAAGGTAAAAAAAAAATAGTGATTAAACAAATTCAACAGTTTGTTTAAAAAAATCAGTATCAGTTGTGAACAGCAATATTTCACATGTACGGAGCCCAGCCCATGTACATCTGGCAGAGCAGATTCTCATCACTTGCTTCTTGTATGAGGTAGTGGACGTGTCCTTCAATAGACAAGGGCAATCCTTTTACCCTGTTTCTAGTCTTAATCACACCTTGCAGCCGCTGTTCTATATCAAGGACATGGGTCTTAGCCTGGAAACAAGGAAAAAGAAAATTAAAATTTTAAATATAATTTTTTTCACATCTTTAATTGAAACAATTCTTGTTTTGCTGAGTCTGCATTTACTCCAAATCCCAAATATGGAAAAAAGAGTGAATCATTCTCAAGGACTGGAACTTACCATTTATTTTATGGCTACAAATTTAGAAAAAACTGAATAAGTTATTATGCAAGCCACTGACACAGGTAGTAATAAAATATGTTTTAGCTAAGTAAGTCCTTTCATCATCACAAAATGCATACGACTCAAATACCTAGTATGTTTACACCTCAACGGAAGGTGTAACTTCAGTATGTGCAGGCACACCTGCATTAGCTTCAATTTGGTTCATATAGGTTCCAACAGCAATCAAAATGCAGGGGGCTTCTGTGTGGGCTGTACGATCTGCTAGGATCCATGCATATGCTGCTTGCTAACCCATTTTACTATCTCGGAGTGGCACGTAGTTGGCACGTAGTAACCTGTCCCAACAAAATCAAGATGGCAGATAGTTGTTCTGGGCACAGATCTCCCATAGAACAGAAAGCCTGACACTGTTGCAAACAGATCTATGCTAAGGCCTCGCCTAGAGGATGCAGTCTTTGGTCTTCCCCTCAGGATTCAAACAAGTGCATGTTAAGTGCCTGACTGTTCTGAATATAGTTTTATCACAGAAGGCTTACCACAGAAAACAAGTTGTGGTATCCCAGAGCATAACTGCTTTCTGAAACAGGAGAGAAGACCTTACTTTACTCTAAGCACTATTACTCTGATGCATCTCTGCACTTCCTTTGGAGACCAAAGGTCTTGGCCATTAAATTCTTCATTGTAAGTACCAACTGTTTGTATAAAATTGCATTTAGTCAGATCTCTCATTCAGATTACCTCAGATTTGGAAAACTAATACTTTTCACCATTTCCACAAGGTGGAGGGTGCCTTCAAATAAGAATGAAGATTTAAAAGCATTCTTGACAGAGCTGACCTTTAAACAGAAAACACTGCTCAACTTTAACTACAGCAAAGCCTCCTACTGTAATGTACTTTTAACATACCTTTCCCTGCATTATTTCCTAGCTTTAAAAAAATGAAACTGGAAAAACACCTGGAAGTTCCATTATATAGCAACATACAGAAATACACTTGGTTCATCAACAGAGTTGGAAACTTTAGATTGCACACACAGACCTCTCTGCCCCTTGAACTAATGGAGCATCTGAGAGTAATAGTAGTCTGTCATCTTCTGTATGCTCCAGTCTTTTATCACTAACTTTGCTACTCCCAGAACTGCAATTGCAAGGGAAGATGGGCTCAGCCTAGTTTCAGAGTAGAAAATCTTGGATTTGTGCAGAGAGCTCAACCAGATAACACTTGTAGTCTCTTCAAACCCTACAGCATGCCCAATGTGTACAGAATCCTTTAGGAAATTAAAATATCAACATTTAAGACACTGCTATTGAGAACTTTTGAATTTTGATTTTTTGCCATGGGCTTATAACTTAGTGAAATATGGGCAAATTTTCAGACAGCAAAAGGCACATCCCTGAAACAAAAGCTATCCACCTACCAAATTCCAAGTTATGCTTTCAAAACCAAAATTGTAGAAAATGTTTCTAACATAGGCAAAACAAAATATTTTCCCTTAGATTAGCTCTTAGAAATGGATGAACCACTTTGGATGAAATTTTCTAAGAACAGCCAGAAGAGAGGCCTGGCACAGAAAATTTCAGTCTGAATAATGATCTATTTTATTCACATACCACACATCAGGCTCCTTCTGTCACCACCGTTTTTCTTCCCCCTGCAGCTCAGTCAACAGCTACTACCAATTTAGCAGTGTCTGCAAAAGGGTTAAATCTGTAGCTGTTGGCCCTGCAGCAGGGGGAGGAGTGGCACTGATGGCAGAACTCCACCCTTGCTCCACATGGTTGGAAGGGTCAGCCCCAGGTGTACTCTGAGTTAGTGCAGAATAGTCTCTGCCAACATTCCAGCATTCACTTGCCTCCATTCTGAAGGCATGCTTAAGACATGCATCCCAATTTGGGATGGCTAATTTTCAGGGAAAGGGTATGGGTGCTATGCAAATAAATATGGTAATTAAAGTTTGGCAAAGTTATAAGCACCTGAAAATGGTGTCTAATGATGAGAAGTGTTGGGCAACCTTAAAAAGTGGTGTTACCAGTCCTACTATATTATCAAACGTGTACCATTATACTCAGGTATCTTCATTTAAAGCTCAAGATTTTAAAAAAACCCCATGGACTAACCTGGCCACAATCCAAAAAAAACCACACAAGCATGATTAATCCTTTAGTCCATGAGTAGTACTTAAGTATAAGTAATTTGACTGAATTCATGAAAATCTGGATGATTCCTATAGCTAATACAGGCTGCGTCTATATTGGCAAAATAAGTAGCTATTTGAAGTCAGGGAGACCAGTCATGCTTAAAAATTAAGCATAAATTGTCTTAATTTATAGACAATTAAGTGTTTGCTGGAGTGCTAATATTGTAGCTGCCCTTATCTTAGCTTTTGTGTTTATATACCCTTACTACTTATCATCCATTATCATTTATTAAGCCCTTGTTATGGCCCATTCTCAAAAACGGTCATTACATAGTAAAAATGAAAAATTCTGTTTGAAGGCAATGGGGTAAGTGCCATTCTGTCCAAGCTATGAATTAAATGATGAAAATAGCAGTATGTGCAAAAAAGGATCCAGTTCCAGTGATTAGTTTAGAAAGTAAGATGCCAATAAGAAAAATCAAGACTAGTCTATACTAGGTAAATGGTGATAACAAAATTCCTTTATCAGTTAAGAGTCACTGATGATAGAGCAATGAAAAAAACTGATAGGTATAGATCAGGGACAGGCTATTATTTTGGGCAGAGGGATGCTTACTGTGTTTTGGCAAGCCATCGAGGGCCACATGACAGGCAGCCCAGGGCAGATAAATAATAATTTTCTAAATTTTTTAAGGGCCCTGCAGGCTGGGTAGAATGGCCTGGTGGGCTGCATCTGGCCCCCAGACCACATTTTGCTCACTCCTGGTATAGATAGTGATAAACTTACCATCACTATGCCATTTAGAATGCTGGGCAGCATGTTGGAGAAAGGCATGAACCCTATATAAACAAAAGCTTTCTAATGTTGTTGACACTGGTGAAGAACTAGGGGTCATAATTGTTTTCAGTACACACAGAACCTTAGAAAATGATACTAAAAAGGTACAGTACATGTTAACAACATTTTCTATAGTTTCACTATACTTAAAGATAGAATATCAGAAAATAAATAATTTGTAAAAAAAGGCTAAAATAGGTTTACAAGAAAAACATGGAAGTAAAGCTGTCCTTGAATATGAACACAACTTCTGAAACCTAAAGATACTGTTGTGTTTGAAATAATTAACAGTAGTTCAATAAGTAAACCAAACTTCTTGCAACTCACCTTTTCATTGACAACTTCCCCAGTTTCATTCACCTGTGTTTTTGTATTACCTTTCACTGGTTTACTCCATTCCACAAGAGGATCATGGAGAAAAGTCTTCAAGACACTAAATACAAACAAAGGAAAGTTCAATGTTTAAACAAACATCTTTATGAAGTGAAATAAATTTTCTGGTGATTATCAACTTCAGTTTGTCAAGCACAAGACCTTCTCTCTCTGCTAAAATAAAATACTGCTGCCTGAATTTCAAATTAATTTGTAATTCTATTTTTCTGGAGCAAAGCAAAATCTTAAAAATAAAAGGCCAGCTATGTTAAATGTCTCTACTTCCTTTGTGGCCACCTTCACAACATCAGTACTAACAATTTCACAAAGATTAACCTTGTCTAGTCATAGGCAAAGCACACCCTTTAACCAGTATTTTAAATGGGCTCCTATATTATCTTACAGCAGGTTTTGCAGTAGGAAACACCACATCAGTAAAATTTTCAAGAGGCTCTAAAATAATGTTTTTAGTTAGGAAAATACACACTAATGCATTACACTGTCCAGAAAAAAAATGAGCACATATTTTCATGCATCTTTGGTAAGGAATTTATACTTGCCCTCAAGTTAGTGCTAGAATGAGTCAGTATAAGCAGTTTTACCATTAGCAGTCTACAGAAACATGACCTAAATCGGTAGAACCTACAGAAATATAAGGATACTAAAGAAAAAAAAAAGCTGAACCTGAATCTTCTCCAGACTCATAATTTGTATTACAGTAAATCAATCTATCATGGCCAAAAAAAGTGGCAGGTTGAACATGCAGCAGCAGAACACAAAAACAGCAACAAAAATGAATTCTACCTAAGACTCATTGCTTCAGCTCAGAATGAGTCAAATTATGGTACCCTTTACAAAACAAAACTCTTCCTGATTAAATTGAAATTGTGTGTGATTTAATCAACTCCATGATGCAAGAAAAGACTGTTGTTTATAAAATACCATGTTTACTCAAATCCAAGACAAGGTTGCCCCTTCCCCACCCCCCATTTAAAAAAAGCAGGGAAAAAGCCCTTTGTCTTGGATTTAAGTACAAAGTAGCACAAGCACAGCTGCTTCCTGTTCCGCCGCTGCCTCTGTCCCCCTATCTGCACCCTCACCGCCTCCCCTTGCTCCATCACCAGCAGGCTTCAGCCCTGCTTCAGCTCAGGGCACAGAGCATGTGCTTGCTCCAGCTCCCACCTGGTCCAATAACAGGTGTTTTGGCAAAAGCAGCAGCAGCTCTGGATGGACCCTGGAGCTTAGGCTGAAGCTGCCACCCAGCTGGGCTATCTATGGCTAGAGCAATTATGTGCTCCTTATAGTTTCATAGTTTCAACCCCTGGGCTGGGGCTGGAGCAAGGGGTAAGCAGTTGGGGGAAGAAAATGGGGAAGATGTGGACAGGCAGAGGTGGCATGGAACAAGGTATGGGGGGGGGGGGGCACGGTATGCCTGCCCACCTACTGCAGCAGTGGTGGGGACAAATTTAAGATGACCCTCTGATAATGAGATTCTGTATATGGAAAATTATAGTAAATTTATACCTTTTCCATATAAATAATCTAATTATTGAGGGGTTGTCTTAAATTCAGAGTCATCTTGGATTTCGGTAAATAGGGTACATAGAAACCCATATTAAGAGCCAGCTCCACTTTGTTTTATGCAGCTATTTAAGTTTTTCAAGATTTTCAGTATTTTTCTTTGTTTCTTAAAAAGCCATATAAACAAGGCAACATTGTTTTTGCTGTTCCTCTGGGTGATGCTACAAGACAGATTTTATCATATCTGTTTTGAAGGTATTTTACTCTTCTTCTGTACTCAAAATAAGAAACTGAACCCTACAATAATTTAGATATCCATACCTGTTGCCCCAAGCAACAAGCTTTAAAAATGCTCACAGGATAGGAAGTCCTAACAGTTTATCTCAGGACATGACAAAGTATATCTGAAAAGTTTTCCAGATAAATTCTTGGAGCATCCCAGGACCTGTAACAAAAATACCTGGTTCCAGTCATGACTGGAGGTTAAGTAGCACATGGCTCCTTTGTGGGGGGTATCTGGAGTATACCCCCATACTGAGTAGTGGGGTCAGTGTGGAATGTGGGGCCACACTAATCATATGCACAAGGCTGGGAGAGCACCCTCAGCAACAGAGGAATTCTGGGGAGACTGTATGCAATGTCGTGACTCACTATGGCTTGAAATGCTGTTGAGTGGTAAGGCCCCACCTAGTGAACTATGCAGTAAATCATGAGCCTTTTAGGTAAACACTCCCAGGGTTTTATTATACACCTAGTGAGAAAGTTTTTCCTAATATCCAACCTAAACTTCCCCTGCTGCAACTTGAGACCATTGCCCCTTGTTCCGTCATCTGCCACCACTGAGAACAGTTTAGCTCCATCCTCTTTGGAACCGCCCTTCAGGTAGTTGAAGGATGCTATTAAATCCCCTTGTAGCCTTCTCTTCTCCAGATGAAATAAGCACAGTTCCCTCAGCCTTTCCTCATAGGTCAGATGCCCCAACCCCCTAACCATTTTCATTGCCCTCTACTAGTCTGTCTCCAATTTCTCCACATCCTTTCTGTCGAGTTTTGAGCCCTGCACTACATAGTACTGAAGATGTGGCCTCCCCAGTGCTGAATAGAAGGAAAGAATCACCTCCCTCAAGCTGCTGGCAAGGCTCCTACCAACGTGCCATTAGTTTTCTAGGCAACAAGGGCACACCGCTGGCTCATATTCAGTTTACTGTCCACTGTAACCCGCAGGTCTTTTTCTGCAAAGCTGCTGCTTAGCCAGTCAGTCCCCAGCCTGCACCAGTGCATGGGATTGTTCCATCCTAACAGAAGCACTAGGCACTTGTCCTTATTGAACCTCATGAGATTTGTATTGATCCAATCTTCTAATTTGTCTAGGCCTTGCTGAATCCTACCCCTACCCTCCAGCATATCTGCTACTCCCCCCAGCTTCCTGTCATCTGTGGACTTGCTGAGGGTGCTTCCCTTGGGGCACTCCGCTTGATACTGGCTGCCAACTAGACATCGAGCCATTGGCTACAACCCTCTGAGCCCAATGATCCAGCTAGTTTTCCATTCACCCTACAGTCCATTCACCCAACCCATATTTCCTTTGCTTGCTTGAGAATGTTGTGGCTGACTGTATCAAAAATCTTGCTAAAGTCAAGATATATCACATTCATTGACCTCTCTGCATCCACAGAGCCAGTCAGCACAGCATAGAAGGAAATCAAGTTGGTCAGGCATGACTTGCCCTTGGTGAAACTATGCTGACTGTTTCTAATCACCTTCTCCTCCAAATGCTTAGAAATAGATTCCTTGAGGACTTGCTCCATAATTTTTCCAGGGATTAAGGTGAGGCTGATCAGTCTGTAGTTCCTTGGATCCTGCTTCTTCCCTTTCTTAAAGATGAACACTATTATTTGGTCTTTTCCAATCACCCAGGATCTCTCCCAATTGTCATGAGTTTTCAAAGATCATGGCCAGAGGTTCTGCAATCACTTAGGCCAACTCCCTCAGCACTCTTGAGAGGTTAAATAACTCTGGACAGGTTAGAGAAGTTGGCAGAGAACAATAGGATTAAGTTCAACAAGGACAAGTGCAAAGTGCTGCACCTAGGGAAAGGGATTCACCAGCACACCTATAGGCTGGGGGATAACCTTCTCAGCAGCACAGAAGCAGAAAGAGATCTTGGAGTTGTTGTTGACTCCAAGATGAATATGAGTTGTCAATGTGATGAAGTAATTAGCAGAGCTAACTGCATTTTGTCATGCATTAGTAGGTGCATCACAAACAGACCCAGGGAGGTGATGCTTCTGCTCTATGCGGCACTGGTCAAGCTGCAGCTGGAGTACTGTGGCCAGTTCTGGATGCCACAATTCAAGAGGGATGTGGATAGCCTTGAGAGGGTCCAGAGGAGGGCCACTCATACAGTTAGAGGTCTGAAGGTAAGGCCCTATGAGGAAAGGCTGAGGGACCTGGACCTTTTCAGCTTCTGCAAGATAAGTTGAGGGGGGATCTTGTGGTAGTATACAAATTCACTGGGGAGTGGGGGGGCAGAAGGGAATAGGAAATACTCTGTTTATCAGGGCACCCCTTGGAATAACTAGGAACAACAGATACAAGCTGATAAAGCAGGGGTAGGCAACATTTTTTGGCCGAAGTGCCGAAAAACACCACAATGCCTACCTTGGAAGGTGCTGGAGTGCCAGCATGCCAGAAAAACAAAATGAGGGCAGGGGGTACATGGCAGGATGCCCTGCTTGTGACACAGTTTCCCTGTTGCTGGAGCCCGGGCTGCTTCCAGCAGGGCTTGCAGTGTCCCAGCTGTCTGCTGGGAGCAGCCTGGGCTCCCGGCTGGCAGCAGTTACCCAGAGCCGGGGCCAGCTGCAGCCAAGAGGCTGCAAACATCTGCGCAGGGCTCCAGAGCCTCGGCATCAGCTCTGTATCAGCACGTGCACATGTGCCTCAGAGTGGACAGTGGGGAAGGGGCCCAACGCAGCGCAACCCCAGTCTCAACCCTGCTCCCAGCACAGAGCTGGTAACTGGGATCCTGAGCCCAGCACAGCTGTATGTAGCCGGCCTGGGCTCTGGGCAGCTGCAGCAAGCAGTGGGCAAGCTGCAAAAAGCTGTGCTGGGCTCCACAGCTCTGGCATCAGCTCCGGGCTGGTGACGACTGAGCGTACACCTCAGGGCAGACAGCAGGGCAGTGCAGCCTGCTCCAAGGTGCATGTACAGTCAATGCCATCATGGAGCTGATGCCGGAGCTGTGGAGCCTGGCACAACTGTTTGCAGCCTGCCTGCTGCTTGCTGCAGCTGCCCAGAGCCCAGGCTGGCTACAAACAGCTGCGCCGGTCTCTGGAGCCCTGTCACCAGCTCTGTGCCGGGAGCTGGGGAGAAACCAGACTCTGAGGTGTGCTTGCATGTGCTGGTACAGAGCTGATACTGGAGCCCAGAGCAGCTGTTCGGAGCCTCCCAGCTGCCGCCATCCCCGGCTCTGGGTAGCTGCTGCCAGCTGGGAGCCTGGGCTGCTCCCAGCAGGCAACTAGGACACTGCAAGCCCTGCTGGCAGCAGCCCAGGCTCCATTGCTGGCAGCAGCTACCCAGAGATGGGGCTGGCCGTGGTGTGCCAAGCAAAATGGCCTCGCATGCCATGCTCGGCATGTGTGCCGGGGGTTGCCGACCCCTGTGATAGAGAGAAGATTTAGGTTGGACATCAGAACACTTTTCATGGTTAGGGTTGCCAGAATCTGGAAGAACTTCCAAGGGAGGTGGTGCTCTCCCCTACTTTGGGGATTTTCAAAGAGACTGGACAAGCACCTGGGCTGGGGTCACATGACCCCAGCACTTTTTCCTGTCACGGGTTGGGGATCATACTCTATGATCCACTGAGGTCCCTTCCAACTCTAGCATCTATGAATCTATAAGTTTTGGGTGCATCCCATCTGGCCCCTTTGACTTGTACATGTCTAGATTTTCTTAACAGTCCCTAATTTGTTCTTTTGCTCCTCTCCCCCCCAAACTGTTTTGTCAGCTGCAGTTGTCTGTGAGCTGACCTTGCCTCGGAAGACTGAGGTGATAAAGACATCGAGCACTTCAGCCTTTTCTGTACCGTCGCCAGGTTGCCTCCCCCATATTGTAAAGGACCCACACTTCCCTGATCCTCCTCTTGTTGCTGGCATACTTATAGAAACCATTCATGTCCCTTGCTAGCTGCAACTCCAATTGTGCTTTGGCCTTCCTGACTTCTTCCCTGCATGCCTGAGCAATACTCTTATACTCCTCCCTAGCTGTTTGTCCAATTTTCCACTTTCTTTTTTTGCTTAGCTTACTGAAGTGTTCTCTGCTAAGCTAAGCTGGTCTTCTGCCGCACTTGCTAGTCTTCCTGCATATCAGGATGATTTATATCTACATCCTCAGTAAGGTATCTTTAAAGTACAGCCACTCAGACTGGTCTCCTAGGAGATCCTGTCCATCAATTCCCTGAATGCATCAAAGTCTGCTTTTCTGAGGTCCAGGGTCCTTACTCTGCTGCTCTCCAACATTCCTTTCCTCAGGATTCTGAACTCAATCGCCTCCTGGTTGCTGCTATCCAAGTTGTCATCCGCTACTACATCCCCCAGCAATTCTTCCCCGTTTGTGGTCAAGAGCAAGGCTACAGTCAGGTTTAATTTTAAGGTTATTTTTTTTTTCAGATTGGCTACTCACTCCCATGTCCTCAGTGAGAGCAGGGTCTTATGGTAAGGGGAGGGGGAAGGGGCTGCCAGGGGAAAAAGCTGGGAGAAAGCAAAGAGCTGCCCCCCCAAATTTATTCTCAGTAGCAGTGGGACAGGGAAAAATTCAAGGTATGCCTCCAATAATTAAATTCTGTATCTGGAAAATTATAACAAATTTTTACATTTTCCATATATAGAATCTAACTGAGGGGGAATCTTATAATCAGGGTCATCTTCTATTTGAGTAAATATGGTAGTTATATCATGTTGTATTGTTATATTGACTCAGAGACCACCAGTTACTGTTATAATAAATCTGAAGGTGTGATTTATAATAAACATCTGAATGCCACTCTTATACCTCATCAGGGGTTCTCTCTGATCACGCATAAGCCGCATAGTAACTTCACAAGCTCTTCGGAAGAGACCTTCTGTTCCCATTGGGCCCATTCCATTGACCATATTATGAGTGAGACGAAAAGGTACAATTTCTGGAACTTCAAATGTTTCCCCCTTAAAATAAATACAAATAAACTGAAATTAATTTCAAACGTGTGTGGATTTATAACTTCATAAAGAGTTTCTTTTGCAAATTATAGCCTCCCAAAAATCTTGGCAAAAAAACTTCAGCATCATCTGTAATGATCTTAGCCCAGCAACTAGTATACATCTGGCCATATTTCAAACCTACCTCAACATTTCGGGCACAACCAAAGGACTATAGTTACTTAAAGGATTAGAACAGTAAAGGTCATAAATATTTTAATAAGAGACTCAGGGAAATATTTAGCCAGTTTTTTCTATGTATCATACAGTCCTCTAGCCAGTGCCAATAACCCTCTCATGCAACTACCAAAAGGCTTTACTTCTTTTTTCCTCCTCTTAAAGCACATAATATGGATTTAATTTTTTTTTTTAAATAACCATTGTTCCATTGTCTCAGGCAAGTTAAAGACAAAAGTTTTAAAAATCTTTGTCGTTTTCACAATTTATAGACTTTTAATCAAAACTGGATTTATGACCTAGATACCTCATTTCAGGTGGACGCAAACCCTTTGACTGATTACAACCTCTCTCATTTGATAATAGGCAAATTTTACTGATATACAGTGATCGCAGGTAAGAATAATGCAGGTAAGGCAAACAAAATAAGCCCCTCAAATTCTGTATCTACCAGTCCTAGGGTTCAGAGAGGGAAGGTGCGTCTGGCTAGCATGCGAGCTTCACCCTGTGGTTCTTTTTTGAATGTCAGCAGTTTTGGAAGTTTAGGGCTGAGGACCATCTGCTGCAATGGGATGGGAGAGACAAGTTGGTTGTGTGCCCTTTGTCCATGGTGGCCTTGGGTTCTCTCCTCAGGGACCTTTTGCTGCTCTGAAATCCCTCCTTTTGTATTATTTTCCTCCTCTGATGACTCTTCATTTCCAGGTACCATTGACTGGTTTCCCTGTGGTCATCATAATGGCCATGTTCTGTCCTGTCAGCTTGTTTCTTTGTTTCCCAAACCCATCATATGTACACATCTTCATTTGGTCATTTACTGGTGTCTTAATTTGGGCATGCTCCAGCCTTTTAATTTGATTCGTCCACCAACACTGGAAATCCCAAGAGCTCTGCAGCTGGTCAGTATGTCCTAGCCAATGTGGCAAGCCTATCTCATGTTATGGGCACATTGTGCAAATTTCCCAGCCTGTTTATGCCTGCTTGTCTGTTGGCCTCAGTCAAGGTGTCTGCCTTGAGGGAAACTGTGTCACAAACAGGATTTTAGAAAATAATTACCCCTTGCCATTCCCCTGGGCCATTGTTCTAATGCATGTCTACTTTACCTACAAGCCAATTCCCAAAAGCAAATCTCTAAATATAATTTCTAGCCATCAAAAACATTATCTTAAAAATCAAGGCTGCCTTGGACTAACAGGACCAAATGTTAGCAATTTTGGAGGTAGCAAGGGAAATACATGAACAAGAGCTACACCGTTTAGTTCTGAATTATAAAACAAAAAAACCCAACCCCTCTCCCCCCAGAAGTGGCATTCCAGTTACATCTTGTAATAAGATTACCCAAATCCTAAAGGCTGTTATTGCCATTGTTGAAAAGATGCCACTACTTTCATCCACTGTAAATTCTCCATTGAGTAACTGATATGCAAAAATACACTGTTTACAAGAGAGTTCAAACAATAATAAAAAGATCATAATCATGGTAAGCACCTTACAACTACTCTGAAATCTGGTACCATTTTAGTGTAACCAAAGACAGCATATGTGGTGCCCCATGAAGCTAATATTATCTTTGGTTCTCAGTGCAAGACAAGGATTTTTTTGGGTGATATCTTTTATTGGACCACCACAGTTGGGATAAAGTTAGATAAGCTTTTGAATGTAAAGCATTCGTCTTTATGTCTGAGAAAGAAAGCAAGCACACTGATGTTTAAGAGCAGCGTGGAGAGCTGTGAAATTGAAGGGGTAGGGAAGAAATTCCTAGGGACAGTACACAAACAATTATTACAAGAAAAGAAGTTTGACTACTGGGAGATCAAGGTGAGAAGGGGTCATCATCACCTGCAGTGTACAGAAAAAATTTTAGGAATCGGATAGATTATGATGCAATTCAGTCCTTAGTTCCTAGTGTCCAGCCAGCTAATGAATTTTTGTTTCCAAGCTTTCCCAACTCCCACGCTATTTATGGAAATGGAAAAAAGATGATACCATAAATTAAGTGGGAGATAGGTTAATTTAAAAATGCCAAAAAGGTAGGAATGCATGAAATCTAAACTTACAAGTGCTTAAAAAGTTAAAAGCAAATTCAGTAAACGTGTTCTTACCTTATTGAACAGACAGTTGAAATCCACATGCACACATTCACCAGTCAAAGAATCAAACAGGATATTTTCACCATGACGGTCTCCAAGACCAAGTATGTAACCAACCATTGACATCACTGCAGTGGAACGACAATAGGCTGATCTGCTATTGTACCTACAGATAACAAGAATCCAACATAAAAATCTAGGATCACTTTATCCCAATATTTCTGCAAGTGCAATGTGGGAACTTTTAAATAGTTCTTGCTCTTTGTGTAGACAGCTTTAGTCTTATTTTGCTCGATAGGTTTTTTAATCTCTCTCTCTGCTTTAGCTTCATTTAGATTTTGCTAAAATACTTTAAAATAAATCAGTGTCAGTGAGCTATCACAACCCATCACTGACCATGAGGTGGGATCAGGGAACGTTCTCAGAAACCATTCATGAAAAACAGGAGGATGACGGGGCAGAAGAATTTCCTTGAACATTTTCAGCTTTTCTGATAAAGGCGCTGACTTAGGAAGCATGTGCTGACGTAGCTCCTTCCCAGTCATGTAGATTCCTGTAAAAAGATGATTTAAATTAGGTGTGAAATCCTAAAACACAGTACTATTTAGAATTAATTGATTGTGGACTACGATACCATAATTATAAAAAGGGTAAACTGATTTATTACAGTCAAAAAGCACTAGCAACTCAAGAAAACAGAAAGATTATGAAGTTTGAACCCTAGCCAAGGTTGCAAAATGCCTTCTAGAAATAAATCTCTGTGATTTATCAATCATGCCAACTGACAGATGTAAAAGAGAGAGCTGTCACATTCAGAGCTGGAACACCGCCCCCACCACCCCACACACACACTTTGTCACCCCCCAGTGGACAACTGCAAGAATAACGGTCTGCCCTTTTTACTCAGAAATCATTTGATAAATTATAAAAAGGTAATGAAATTAAAAATAAATATTTTAAAAATAAAAAAACCTTTATATGAAAGTGACAGAGAAAAAAGAATGATCGAAGCCCAGAACAAAAGCCAAATGTCATTTCAGGTGACAGTGCCAGGGACATAGTTTAATCTTTTTATGCCATTCCTCAGTTCTCAGGAAGCCACTACTGCAAGCTTAAATATTTTCACACTGAAGAGTATGATAAAAAATCTGCAGGCCCACATAGGGGCATGCTGGTAATGGCTAAACACATTCTGCTGCAGCTTATCTTCCTTTCCCTAACAAAAGGCTAATTCCTTCTGGATGCCTGAGCTGAAAGATATGATTTAGTCCTACAGCCTCTAGTACAACACTGGAACAATTCTGAACTGCAAAAGTGAGGATTCCTGCTATTTGTTCTAAACTAGGAGAGAAACTATGCTGTGTACTTTTAAGTTTTCACATCTTTTATAGCTCATTCTTTTGCCTTTAAGGTCAGGATTTGTCTGTCTCCCTTAGAAATAAAATAGACAACCAACCAACCAGGATAAGTCAGTTATGAAACCTGAGGTCTCATAAGAGAGAAAAGTCTGGTTTCAGTCTTACAAACTGAATACATCACTGAGTTCATTTTTGCCTAAAATATATAACATCAGAAAGATTTTCTAAGAGACAGACTTGTGTTTTTACTTTCATCTTCCTGCCTTATTTTTCCTCCCATTTCAAATGGATTTTTATGTAAAATGTTTCCTTACCCTTTTCCTTGTACAGTTTGATCAGGATACTTCTTAAACCAGCTGTGTTGTTTACCCATTCAATTATCCCACATTCATCATTTAATGGAATAACTGCATAGGTTCGGATATGAAGTTCCCTCCTACGTGATTCTGCATCCTTTCTCAAGAACTATTTACAAAACAAAATAAGATTATTGAATAACACCACAACCTAATGCTTATATCAAATTATAACGATAACTTTTTCTTGATATCTATCCCCCCAACCACAATCAAGGAGTTTAAAATTCCAAATTTTAACATTTGTGATATCTCAAAAGGAGAAAAAAATCTTGCTGCTCCTCCCAACTCACCTCAAAATAGTACTTTACACTGATATTAGTACTGTAAATTGTGTCAGCGCTACACTGGCTAAATATATCCTGTAATAGCAACATTGCAAGCAAGTAATGGACTTATGTTCCTGAGTCTCTACCATCTTCCTGAGCCTCCACCATCTTCCCTAGTCTCATTAAAAATCTGGTAGAATTACCAATAGTAAATGGATCAGTGAGAAGTAAACTATAAAATTTGCATTTTATCTTAATACAATAGTTTCAATATATATTATTACAAATCTCTCTCATCAATGTCTAGCAAGAAAGGAAATCCCCTGTAAAAGGAAGATAGATTGCCTAGGGTTTTTTCTGTAGATTCCCCCCCCCCCCACACACACTTTTTATAGGGAAAGAAGAAAGGACAAAAGACTGCATGCAACCATGGACAAAATTTATATGAACCATAGTTTTCACAAATTAAGTCTCAAATCTATGAATAATTAGCATCCTTGACTTCCACTGAAATCAGCAGCATGTACTTAACATCTTGCAGAACTGGACACCCATACATTTTTCTTCTCATGAAGCTCTCTCAGACGGATGTTGAGTCAAACACTTTTTATATAAACATTTTTCTAACCAACTAGAACAAATATTAAGATTTTCAAAATAACCATCAAACCTTATTAATCAGGGAGTTAAATTCCATGAGTCGGCAGTCTTTTCTTAGGTCATCTTTTGGCTTACACATCATAATATAGGATTTTCCATCTGAACCCTTTAAAGATATTTTTTTTGGCTTTTGAAGTGATGCAAGGATTTCCACCTAAAGGGAAAGTTAAATTAATCAGTAATCTTAGAGTTGTTCTTCAAAACAACTTGAGTACATTTTAACAGCACCTTTAATATTATGGTTTATCATGGAAATGCTGTTTTGGTGAAGGTAATGTTAATGATGCACCTGTTTTTAGCCAAAACCTCACCTGAACACATGGAAGCAACTTCCTCTCAGACTGTACTACCAAAAGCCATTCAACAAACTGATTTTTAATAATTCTTTTAATTAGTATACATTTTTTTTATTCAGGTAGTAAAACACAATGATTAAGAAAACTCATCTCCCCCCTCTCCCCGTCTGGCAAATTGAGTAGATGAGCACACTTAGCTGATAAATCAGGGTTGTCCAACTTCAGCACAGCCAGGAGCTGCATGTGTTGTAGCCCTTCCTCCTCTGGGATTCCTGCCCTAGTGTTGGCACACAGCCTGGCCCCCACCCTCAGCCTCTTCCACTGGCTGTGCTAGCAGCAGCAGACTCCTACCCTGCCCGCCACCTCCGCAGGTTGTGCAGCTGTTGTGCAGACTCCAGAGCCCTCTCCTACAGTATGGCAGAAGGAGAGGCAGCCCCTGGGGCACATATGAACCACTTGTGGGCCACACACAGATGGTGAGCCATACTCTGGCCTCTCATGGACTGCCAGTTGGACAGCCCTGCTGTAAATTATTGAACTAAACTCTGAAATATGAGCTGAACAGAAGTTTACCGTATCATCAAAGCCTGCAATGTAGGCCCAACGTCCAGGAAAGGGGTCGTGGTTAGAATGCGTACCAACCGTCGATGGAAGAGTGGGTATCATAACAGATTGCAAGGGAATGAGGATCTCACTAAATGTCTGCTCCTCCACCAGCTTTTTTAATGATTTGAAATGGATACTCATGCTTAATGTCGAGCTGTTTCCATCAACCTTTAAAAAAACCCATAAAATATTTAGCACATTTTGAAACATTTTTCAGGAAACAGTGGAAAACAGATCATGTTTTAAAATGTGTGCATGTGATGCAATGTGATCTATTAGAATACAGTATCTTAGCATTTAGAGCATCTATTTTTAAGTTATTCCCTCACTTATTTTCATTAAATGGAATTAATTAGGCCCTGGCACATGTTCGTTTAATGGTGGTATAGGATCTGATCCCCAATCCCAACATTTGTACCTCCTGCCATGCCACATAAGCAATGGCAGGAGGCGTGGTTGTTGGGATCAAGGATCAGATCCCAGTCATGCCATTACTACTTCTAGTGCAGGAGGAACCCGGGATCACTATCCCAGACACCCCTACACCAGCAAGTTGAAAGAGGAGTGTACATGGGTCCACCTAGGCTAACATTCAGTTGACTGATGGCCTTGGCATAGCATAGGTTCAAAGCTAACTATCAGGTGGTTGTTGGCCCTGACCATGGCTTACAGCCAATTCAAATGGCCAGTGCATTGGGCTAACAATCAGCTGATTGTGGGCCCTGACTGGGATGACCTCTCCCCATGGTCTCCCCATCTGGTTCTTGGGATTGGATAAGCATTGGTCTAAGACCCAGTGCTACTTCCAGCCTGATTTTACTGATTGGGAAGGGGACTGCTATGTTCCAAACCCTGGGGCTGCCCTATGCCAGATCCCTGTGGTCATATAGGGAAGCATGGGGATCTGTTGTGGGTCAGCCCTGACATGCTACATGTTCAATTTAAGGCACTATACAAAGATATTACACATTATATGTGGAACATATTTGTGGCATGTTTGCTATATTATCATGCCATAAATTGGTTTTAACATGTGGCCAGGTTACTATTTAAGCCACAATTAACATCTTAATCCTGTCTTATATGTTGTATGTGCCAGGACTCTTATTGTTAGTCTACAGAATTTCTATATTTACCCGAATTTAAGACAAACTTCCCAATAATAAATTTGTATAATTTTCTATGTACAGAATCTAATTATTGGAGAGTCATCTTAAATTCACTCTTTCAACTGCTGCAGCAGGGAAAGCACTGACGGGGGGCAGGCAGTGGAAGAGCAAATGTTGAGGGGAGGTTCAAGCAGCCTACCCCCTGCCCCTTCACATCTTGTCCCCCTGCCAACTGTCCTGCCCTACCACCCTATTTGTGCACCCAGGTATTTGCCCTCCACCACCTCTGTCCCCCTCCCTTCCCCTGCTGCCTTATCCTGCAGCTCTGACAGGGACCTGGCCCCTGTCCAGCTTGGTAGAAGTGGTAGGTCTAGCTTGCAGAGCGAGACAGTGCAGGGGGCAGAGGCAGTAGGGGGTAGGCAGCAGCCACCTGGCTTCTTCACGGGCTTGTACTTGAATCCAAGATGAAGGGCTGTTTCCCCCATATTAAAAAACCTCATCTTGAATATGAGTAAATATGGTAGATCAGTGGTTTACCATTAATACCACAGTCACCCTGCTTTTTAAAGCCTTGTAAAATTACTGGAAAAAATTCTAAATATTACTGAACATAAGTAATGAAAAATACGCAAACTAAAAATCATTAATTATAAAAGGGTGTTTTGAAAATTTTATAAATATGCTTATTAGAAAAGAATTCTACAAAATTCTACTGGCAAAAACTCTCATGAAAATTTTAGAATAGTTATGTTAGTTTTCTTTTCAAATTTTGCCTGTGACCTTTATTTTCTATTGTCTAAAATATTTTTTGTTTCAAAGATACATTTTAGAATATGTTTTACAAAATATCTCATTATAAAAAAAGAATTACATAGACATTATTCTAATTAAGTGATGCAGCTACAGAAAAAGTTTTGCATGAAACTTAAAATATATGTGATCTGGTGCTTTTTTTGGACATGTACCGGTTTGTTGCATAATTCTAGGAGTTTATCTGTAAGGCGTGTTGCATCTCCAATAAACTTTCCTAAAGATGCCTTCATATGAATAGCTTTGTTTAGGATTTCTTTGCATCTGTTCACACGCATTGGGTAAGAGGACTGGAAAAAGAGGACAAAATTAAAAATTACTTAAACTTAGTCACTGTTGAAGAATTGTGTCTGTTGTAAGATAAAATGAAATTAAAATATCTAACAAAATTCAGAAATAGAAAGTATTTATTACTAAATTTCATGTATAATTTCATAAGCATTTACAGGCTTCAAATTTTACACTATATTCTAAAACTGCAAAAGGAACAAACCAGGTTATACGTGTCAGAAAAAGATTTTGAACTCTATGAATTCCAAACCTTCAAGCAATCGCTTTTGAACCTCTATTCTCCTGAGCAGGTGGGAGGTGTGGTGTCAACAAAATATTCTGTTCTACATTACTATATTGCAACAGCTTTATTCAATACTTTATTTAAACATATGATACAAAGTTATTCAAATTTCTTTTCTGGTGGAAAGATTCTGTATGAGCTTTATAAAAAAATGTACCTGTACTTATCCAATTACCTTGGAAACAGCAGTTATCATCCACATGGCTTGCTGTGGGTAGGCTAGAAATACTTTGGCAACAATCGCCATCAGAACAACAAAGACTTCATCATGAGAGTGGCAGATTCGAGAGATTAATTGGGAGAAAGCTGTTAAGAACTGATAAGGAGCCAAATAGTTTGTATGTTCTGTAATCACTTTATTTATTTTAGCTAAATCATTTCTCATCTGTACACGTTCAGAACGACCAGCTGGAAAACAAAATGCAGAGAAATCAGACTATAAAAACTTACTATGAGATATATCAAAAGATAGAGAGATATCTTTTTTTAATGGGATAAATAACTTTATCTATATATAAAGGGCTTAGTCGATCTGATTGTCTGTGTGTCTGTCTGTCCCTAATGCTCTTGGGAGGCATGGCTCCAGCTAGTGCTGCATCAAGAATGCCCGCCAAGAATGACAGGTGGGGATGGAGTGCCGCCACCCACCACCCTGTGCTGCTGCCAGCTCCTAGGAGCAGTGGGGAGAAGCTTGCACATTGCTGGACACAGAGTGGCAACAGTGCAGGGCGGTGAGCAGTGGCAACTGCATGCAAATGGCAGGGGGAGGTGGTGGCAATGTGGGGCCGCATGTGGCTTGGCAGCAGCGTGGGGCAGTGGGTGGCAGCACCTGCTCTGCTCCTGGGGGGCAGTGGCACTCCATCCCCACCCACCTCTCCCCATCATTCTTGATGGGAAATTTGCTAGTATGTATATATATAAAACAAACCCACAAAATTGTACATATTTGTTAATATTCCAGGGTGGAGAGAGATGCAACATTTGAAGAGCTTCAGAAAGGGAACATTTCAGTTGCCAACAGATATACAACTACACTGCTGCCTGTCACCCCCTTCTCAGCTACAATACTGGATACAGAACAGATAGGAGAGTGCCCACTGACAGTCTGCTCCACTTCTCACTGCTCCAACTGCAACCCATCCCCCTGTGTTTGTTATTGTAATAGTGAGGTGAGCTATTCTGGTTTCATTTCAAAATACCCAACCTGCAAATCCAAACAAAAGTACTTGTATATCAATATTACAGCACTTTCTACACTCTCTTAGAAAGACTTAACATAGCAGAAAAACTGTACTGTAAAAAATGTTTTACCTTTTTCACATTCATAACCTTTTGCTCCAAAGTCAAGCCACAGAGATAACATTCTTGGCATTGATTGATATATGAACTGGTTTCCATACTGCAGAGATCTGCAATTACATATCCACACTTGTAATTAAGCAAAGGAAGTACAACTAATTTTAAATCCTTAAGTGAGCTATTTAGATATTTGCTGTACAGTCTATTTTAGGCATTTGTGATGCGTCCCCTGTTCTAACATCAAACTCCTACTACCTTCTGCACAAATTATTCTGTATCAATTAATTTGGTAATTGCTGTCCTTGTTTCACTTCATGCTTGATACAACCACTTTGAGATCATTTTAAATATAGGTAAGCAATCATTTCATTTAACGCTCTTTAAATAACAAAACAAAAACTGAATACAAACACACAAAGCTAGAATAAGCTGCATTAGCTATACATTCGGGGGGGTGGGGTTTAAATTATGGTAGAAAATTTGAAGTCAGACAAATAAAACCAAAATAATTTGTGCTTTTTGCTTTGATTATTTCACCAATATAGCCTTTCTAATAAAAACAAGGAAAAAACACATTATCATTGCACCTTCCAAAGTGATGGACTATATATCTAATCAGATCTCCTTGCTTTTCCATCTTGTTGTCAGTTACCATAGGCATCAGTTTATCATAGTACTTAGCAAGATAGAAGTGTCCATCCTCCCACTCAGGCAAAAAAACTGTGACATCCTGCAATAAAAGTGAAAATAAAAATTACTTTTTCTAATAGGATTAAAAGAAGAGAAAGATTATTCTTATTCAATAGCCTGCATTATTTACCTCTGGATATAAAAGAGTACTACATCCATATACCTGTGCTTTACATCTACTTCGTATAGATTTGTACAGAAATGTTTGTAAACCAATGTACAAGAAAGTGAGGTACCATATACCTTGTGCCTAGTTTTGTAACACCTCTCAAGCTGGATGGCACCTATATAGAAGATCCCCAGGAATATTTCTACTGAGGAAATTATAGTTTCAATAAAACTTAAAAAAAAAAAAATCTTCAGAAAGGTTTCTGGTCCCACCCCTTGCTTTTAGCAACTAAATTGTCAGCATTCTTTTTGGCTTCTCTTGTTTCTTTATATAATATGTTTCAAATAAACCTTTATAGCAGACGTCAGCAGCCTACATACAGCCCAGAAACAGATTTTATCTGACTCTTCTCCCACTGACATAAATGGGGTTGACCTCTTGTCCAGGCCATCCAGGCAGGAAGCAACCCTGGAAGTAGATGTCTCATATACATGGGTCAAAACCACATTCAGGCCCTTCCAATAGGAGATAAAGAAAAGTGGAGAAGTTAAAGCACTAACCACCTCCTTTCCAACTCTTTAGAGGCTGATAATATCATATTCATGATAGTCCCAAGCACACACAGAAGAACAACATTACAGATTATTCTTTATACAAAACTGTGCTGAGAACTATCCACCAAGTTTGTTACTTACCAGTAACAAAATTCTAACCTCTACATTTTTTAGTTACGTACAAACTTATTACCCACATTACTTGCACTGGCTTTACTGGAATTATCTAGTTAGCGCGGGGTGGGCAAAATGCAGCTCTGGCCCACAGATCACAGCCCAGGCCTGGCACATGCAGCTGGTCCCACTGCCTCTGAGTACACAGTGGATCTGGGGCAGCATGGCAGTCAGACTCCACTTCCTGGCGCCAGTGGCTCCTTCCAGCTGCTGCTGCTAGTGTTGCTGTCACTGGACCCATCCCTGCTGCCTGGGCACCCCAGCCTGTCTGTCCCGCACCTACTGCCAAGGGTGCCATATAGAGCAGGTAGGGTCTCCATGGAGACTGGCCTGGGACTTCTGTGGGCAGGGAGCGCTCAGCTGGGTGGATGGGATGGGGCCATGAGCAGGAGGAAAGTGGCATCTGGGAGTGGGACAGGCAGGTGGGCCCAGGGCTAGGATTGCGGGGCAGTGACAGTGCAGGTCTAGTGTCCAGCACAGAGCTGTGATCCACTCCCCACATGACGGACTGTCTGACCCGACCCAGAAGTGCCCAATGGATCATGACTAGATTAGGCCACAATACACCACTACACAGCCACATTGTACTGGGTCTGCCTGAGTTGGGGCCAGGTCACAGGCATACACTTTGCCCCCTTCCTGGGTTGGGCTGGTCACAATCTGTCACGTGGGGAGTGTTTTGTGACTCTGCCCCAGGCCCTGACGCCATGCTGTCACTTGCTCTGCAATCCCAATCCTAGTCCCAGTCTTGGCCTCCATCCCACACACCTGCAGCCTCATCCCATTTGAGTGTGCCGTGCCCATGGGTGTCACTTAGGAAGTTTTAATGAGATGTGGGTGAGTGGGTGGGTGAGGGGGTGAAGGAGTGTTGACCTGGCCCGCAACCTCTTACCAAACTCCCTAAATTGCCCTCCAGCCTAAATAACTGCCTAACCCCGAGTTACAGTTTGGCTCTTGTTAATAGGAGATCCAAAGCAGATATATCAAGAATTTAAATTAATACTAACCCAGACTAGAAACTCTTCAGGATAAAGATCACCTCATTACTACATGTTCATACAGCACTAACCATGATAAGAATCTTATCTTTTCATCCCAATGTTGGACCTTGACTGTTACTGAAACCTGTTACCCCTTTACTACTCATAGTATTGTACTCACCTTATATTTTTTCATAACAGCATTGCTTTCAAAGTTGGCTGTTTCTTCCATGAATCTGCCAACCAACAGCATTGCCCGGCTGTGGATCAGCTGACTTTTGGTATCAGATGGTGTTTTATTCTCAGGAAAACATAATTCAACGCCCTTCTGAAGAACAATGAGTGCCTGGTGAACCTCACCCTAAGAGACAGAAAGTACTGTTCAGCATACACATTTATTTAGTGAAAAAAACCTGTAACAATCTGAGCACAATCAAGGTTCTAGTTTTGATCTATAAGCTTTAAATGGCTTGGGCCCTCCATAATAAAGCGACTATGCTCCCATATGAGCCCTAAATCATGATGGTACTCCTGCAAGTCTAAGCTATGCACCAAGTTTGTTCAGAGAAAATGCATGGAAGGTCACTCTCAGCAGCTGCTCCTCAGATTTGAAACTCCCTCCCTGCTGAGGTGGGCCTGAGCCTGAGCCCAGACATCTTCTAAAAGTGCTATAGGACCTCCATATTAGGGAATTTGTTTCATTATTTACTGTTTTATTTTGACAATTTGTCTGCTTTTATCATTTATCTTATTTCAAGTGAGCTTTTCAGAGAGGGCAGCATCTAAGTCAAATAAATAAATAAAGCAGTTTACAATTGTTAGTAATAAAAATCAACATTCATAAATGAGGCACGGTCATGTTGTTTAGGCAATAACAAATGTTAATTTCCTTTTTGCTTACCTTGGACCACAGCCACTTTGCTCTTTCTATATACAGTTCTGACAATGTGGACTCCCCAGCATTCAGAAGAGCATTGTATGCGGTTTGGTGATGACCAGCTTTTCTTGCAACCCTAGCACTCTGGAGCCAGCATTCTCCAACAAATTCACTGTAATCTTGCCTGCAATGTTGTTTTTCCAAAACCCAAAAAGTTTCATGAGTAATGTCATTAAAATTTCAAACATGTATAATAATATATTAAAATGAAAACACAAACAGCTTAAGAGATGCTTTATTTAAAGAGAACCTCTGCATTTAAAATTTGTAATATTTTTGGCTTTTATCCAGTTAGGTTAAAAAAAAAAAATCACCTTTCTCCCTACTAATCTCATCTTTTCTAACTTGACAAACACCATCTTCTTCCTGTATTTTGAATATAAATAAATAAGGCTGGTTTTGTTTACCATGTAAATTTCAAGATTCTTAGCCATAGTTCATTAATATACAGAATAATACTATTCTAAGAGAAATATCAGATTGATATACAGTATGAAAAGTGAAAAAACAATCATGGTTTCACCTTTTAATGAGGCTAAGCAAAGCCCTTCTAAGTGCTAAGATGGGCTCTTTTGCTCTGAAGGAGTTCTGCGTCATTTCTATACGAGCACACCAGTTCAGAGAATCTTTACCATGGTCACCATCTGACTCCTGAAATAATGGCCCAATACAGTGTTCCAATTCACACAGCATATGTAACCTGTGATGACAGAACAGAGGAAGGTATTAGAAATGCCTTGCTTTGTTCAGTTACAAAAAAGTTACATGTAGAATCTGTTATTTTGTTGTCACAGTTGACTAGGCAAACAATCCCAAGTAGCATAGCTTCCTCCAGATAACATACAAGGATGTATATGCTAGCAAAATGATTCTTCTCTCACCATCTCCTCTTTGAATATTTGATTAACTGAGTCCACAGAAAACCAAATTTTCAGTAAGAAGGGGGTCAATGCTAGACTCTTACTTTAGCAAAGTTCTTACTGATACAGCCAAGGAGTCCACTGTTTCTAAAACAATTAAAGTTTCTTTCTTTCAGTAGTATTTTTTGGAACATTTTTACTGTTTTTGAAGATGCCATGGTGGAGTTAGCATAACATGCAGTGTTGCTCTATTATTTCATAATTTGCTAAAAAAACTGTTTTAGAAATGTTGGGTGTGGTACTATGCATTGTTGGGGCTGAAAATGCAAGGCTGAAAACTTAAAATGTTTCTCATGTCTCTTTAATGAGCACTCTAAATGTGGAGAGTTTATGGTTGGTATGAGAACAGCGATGAGAGGGAGGCATTTGGAAACAGGTAACTTGAATTGTTTCGACTACACCTTGCTGTATAAGCATAAAACATAACTTTAGAAAAATGAATGAGTACCACAAATGTAGAGCTAGTAGGCAAGTTCAGACATATATATATACATATACATACATGCATACATACACACACACACACCGAAAATAAAGGTTGAAGATTGAAGATATATCTATTATGCAAAGGAGCTATAAAACCTCTCTTCATGCACTACTGCTTGTACAGCTTTTTGATCTGCATTAAATCGCCTTTAAAGTAGGATTATTAACGTATTGAAGCTAGAAGTGAAAGGCCAGATTTTGTTTTCAGTATTAGCAGTGTTAATAAAATATAATCTCATTGAAGTCAGGTGTTATGACAAGTAGACTGAATTTGTGTTTTAGCTGTGGTGTTTTAAAACAGATTTTGGTCCTTGGTTTTAATTTTGTAACATGTACATATGAATGCAGTGACTGATTTTTTAATTCAAGGGCAACAGTTACAGCAAAGATTTGTGGCTATTTTCACTGCAGGAGAAAAAAAATGCAAAAATCCCTGTTGATCAGGGAAGTTTTCATTTGGAAGAAAAAGTGAGAAAATGAAACCGAAGTCCAAATCCTATTTCACTTCTATTTCACTGTACAGACAGTCAAAAAGCCTGAGGCGGAAGTGATTCAATCTTTGCAGGTTAGTCTACGCTGTGTAGGATTGAACCAATAAGCAAGTGAACAGACATTCCCTTTTGATTCTGGAAATGCAGCCACATGCCTGCAGTGGCCAGGGGGTGCTACAGCACACCTCCCTGCTCAGCAGGAGCAGATAGCTCGGGCCAAGGCTAGCCTGCCTATCCTGAAGGTAGGGATTGCAGGGGAGGTGCAAAACATCCTAGGATGCTGGGGGACTATGATCTAATTTGAATCTGGACGGGAACTGGGACAGCAGTTCAATAAAATGACTTACCTAAATCAGTTAAGATTGAAAAATAAATGTTTTCGCTCGATCTGAGCCTTCAAGAGGCTGAGAAGCGATCCATCCAGATTTATCTTAAACTGGTTTCGGACATTTTGAAAGAGGCACTGAACTCCTGTTGTGTTACAGATTTGAACCAGTTTTTGATCACGTATACAGGTTTACACATAATTTCTGTCTCTAGTCCTAAGGCACTTCCTATTCCTCCCTGTTTAAATCCCTGAAAAACCATTAACAGATCAACTGTGGTAACTTATTTGCAACTTACTTGTCTTAAGACTGAGTTGGAAAAAGTGGCAAGAGGAAGAAGGACCTGCGCAACCTTTTGTGTTTAGTTATTCTAAGGCTTGAGCAGGGTGGAAGAGAAATTCTCTTAGACACTTGAGTATGACTTGGGTAGCTGAGGCGTGAAAAAAATTTGGGTCCACTAGTTAGCACCATTTATTATTGAAAAGGAAGAGTCTAACTGTTGTTTACATGATTGAGACATACATTTTAAAGTATATTCTTTAGCCTTTGAACACAACAAAGCAGTATGTAGATGTCCCAAAATACCTGATAATATGTTCGTATCCTCGTTGATAGGACCCTCTTTCAAAGCTTGCTGCTGAGAGGGGGACAATCTGCTCTGCTCGAACAACTTTTAGTGTCTCATAAAAAGCAGTTGTATTTTTCTTTTTTGCTGATAACAACAACTGTCCTAGTCTGACACTCCAGGTAGTGGACTTTACATCTAGAAAAATCAAAAAGGCAATCCAGAACGATACATCAAACTCAGACAATACACCATAGCCTGCCAATACCACAACACCAGAAATGTGTTTAATGCAGTCTAGACCATACAAGCTTTCACCAGAATTATTTAAAATATATTTCAAAAGATGTTATGACAACTAAAGGGATACAACATTAATATTGTATCCCCCTCCCCAAGAAGCTTGAGGAAATTCTGCCAAATAAGCTTTCAGAATCCTGAAGAGTGGTAATTTCAGAAAAAACCTGAAGGAGCTTGGTCTTAAGGTCTCTTGAAATTTCAAACTATAAAAAGTTAGGATAGATCAAAAAACACATCATGACCAGCCAAATGTCAAACCAGAAAGCTCACAATAAATCTCCTTAGTTTAAAGCTATTTTTAACATTATTATATACAATTGCACAAAAATGTTACTACCTGAAGCCAAGTAATTTTCCAGTAAATCCCACTGAGATAGTTTCCAGGCTGCCTCCACTCTATATGTGTTCAATTCAGAAGTCCATTCAGACCTAGTACATTTAAAAAAAAGCAAGAACAGCCAGTGTTGCATCCATAATAATTATTTGGTCAAAGTATATTAGTCCTACATTTTATTATTAACCAATTGTCTTTAAAACAACATCTTTATGTTACTTGAAACCAATGCTATAACAAGTTATTATACATTTTCAGTAAAACAAAAAACAGTAATCAATCTATAAAAAAAAAAAAATATTTATAGCTACCATAAAAGCCTGTCAAAAATGACAGGGAAAAATAGGCTACTTGTTATAGGGTGCGCCACGTTGCTGTTATCCACTGTGTCATTACCAACTTGAGCTGTTCTGCCTGGTTTTCTTCATTTCCAAGTGTCCCCTATGTAAACTCCTTTGGATACTTCTTCAGACACTGATGATTTTCCATGCACAGTGCATTTGGATTCAATCTTCCACATGGCCTGTGAAGCATACATCTTGTCACATTGATCTCTGCTCAACAGATAATGCACTGTTGTACAACTGAATGTTTGTTCTAAAGTTCTGGGAATGCTTGTTGTTCTGATTCATCATCAAATCCCGCAAATACTCTGGAAATGGTCTGCTTCAAGGCAGAATCACTTTACCCTTATAAGAATAACTCCAGAATTGGCCATCTGACAGTCTTTCAGCTTGGAAGTTTGAAGAGTTACAAATTTGGCACACCACGTTCATCAATCCACAATAATGTTCCTCAATCTCATCTTCAGTGAATCTATTGTTGCCTAGTCTTTCCGCCTGCCTTCTACTGTCACTGCAAACCCTTTGCCTTTCCATTGCATCTCTTCCACAATATCCTCCTTGCTCATTCATTTAGTTTTGTCTTACTCTTGCCATAATTTCTGCATTCAGTTGAGGTCTGTTCTCTGCTTCATCTTGGTAAGGGTGTTGTGGGTTAAAGTTAAAGTAAGGGTGTTCAGGGACATTTTTTGCTCAGATACCGAGTACACCATAACTAATTGAAATCAATCACTAGAAGGACAGAAAAGTAAGCAGAAATATGGTTTTTTTTGAGCATGACAGGCAGAATGATAAAAGACACAAGAGAAGAAAATTATTATAGAGGATAATTTGTAACTGACATCTTATAAATGGGGTTTACAACAAATAGTAGAAAAACATTTTATAATTAAAAAAAGGACTATTTTCTGGTCAAAATGTTCCACTGGATTGGCAATACTGTTAGAAAAACACATATATACACACGTATACCTATACACACACAATTAAGAGTGCTATGCAGGAGTTGGCTGAGTTTCAAAGTACTGAAATCCTTGTTTGGGGCAGCCCTAGGCAATAGTCTCCCATGACTTGGTTTCAGTGTTGCATTTTTTTTCAAGTTGTCCTTGAAGCACTTTCTCTGCCCTCCTCTTGAGCATATGCCTTGACTGACCTGGGAAAATAAAACTTGCTTCAGGAGTCTGGAGTCAGACATCCAAATGATGTGGCTGGCCCAGCGAAGTTGACTTTGGATAATCATCACCTTGATGTTTGTGGTGTTTGCTTGTGAGAGGATGCTATCATTGGTGCATTTGTCTTCCCAGTGGTCTTGAAGGCTCTTCACACTCAACAACCATCAACACTGTGGAAGACATCTCCAGTGGCTTGAGATGTCTTCTGTACTTTGTCCATGTCTCAGCTCTGTACAGCAAGGTAGGAAATCACAACCTCTTGATAAACCACGCGCTTGATTTCGGATCTAATGTCACCATCTACAGAATATGTATACATAGATATGTAGGTATGTGGTAAGGCAAGGAAATAAATTTTTTTTTCTTAATAAGTTAAAGCATACATTTCCACTGCAAGGATACACATAAGAAATGCTAATATTACTGGCAGTCCTGAAATTAAGATTTTATTTAAAAATTTAAAAATGTAAGAATTCTCCTTTCTCAAACTGCTCGTGACTTCTGCACTATGTACCTGATCATGTGGGAATAATAATTAGATACAGCTGTAGTACAAGAATGTTGTGTTACTCAAAAATTGTTTTAGTTGTAATAAACCCATTTATTACCTGTTGGCAAGCACTCCGTTCACTTGAGTGATCACAGTAGATAGTTGTCCAAGACCTAACATGGACTTCACAACACCATGATAATGAATTATCTAGAAATATAGGAAGGCATAATCAAAATGGGTATCACCCATTACCAAGAAATACCAGGGTGGTAATCTGCAGGGCATTTATCTAGTTTTGCACTTTTAATTTTTCTTGAATATTTTTCTTGCTTTTAGTTTGATATGAAAAGGAAATAAATAATTAAAAGTTACTCATTAAAAGAATAATCAAATCACCAAAAAAAAATTACAAATTTGAACAGAGCATCTGACTTCAAGAACCTCAAATTACACATGCAATTTCTGAAACCTTTCAGAAATACATAAAGTCAGGTTCAGAGTGATTTTTTAAATATGTGACCCTGAGAAATGCTATTTAACAGTCTGAATGATGAATTCGTATAAACAGTGAGAAAGAGACAAAACACATTCGTGTCAAAAGAACTTCAAAAAAAAGGAAAAGTCAAAACAGACTTTGAGTAGCTTCATTCACAATTGGTCTAATGATGTTTTGGGGAGTTTTTTTTCAGTAGATCCTAACTGAATTAGGAGTACAAGAGCACCAGATTTACCATATCCTGCCTTCAACAGTGGTCTGCTGCTTCACAGGAACATGCAAGAAAGCTTGAAATAAGCAATTCCAGAACAACTCATCTTCAGGGAAAGGTTCTACCAACCACTCCCCTCCCGCCCACAACTAGGTAGATGTGAATTTATACCCTGAAACTTCAGGGTTTATATGCTTTCCAAAACACTGGCTGTTTCATGGGTAAATACTATTTACCCAGCAGTACTATTAAAATCTTGGATACTTACTCTGGCTTTATTAACTTCCAATACCCTTAAGACAAGCTAAGCTTAAGCCTCCATATCTTATGCCAAAGAATTCCACAGTTAGTTATACACAGGTGGATATCCTTTTATCAGTTCTGAATTTGCCACCTGTTGATTTCAGGTTGTTGTTTTGGTCTGTATTCATGAAAAAGGTTCATGAAAAAGTTGAAATTAAATAGTGAGGCAAAAAGAATGAGCAAGCACTATTCTAAGGTATCCTAATATTTCTGCTGGCACACATCTGCACCAATATACATATCTGCCATCTAATCCTGGATCTTTACCAAACAAAACCTGCCAATTATCTGATCATCCACATGCAGAGATCAGTCCATAGATATACCAATTACCACTTTCACTTTTAAACCAGCATTGTTCAGAATCAAGAGCATGAACCCACTATGTACAAACCTAGGGAATTATGCAATTATACACCCATGCAACTTTGCACATAAAAGGCATGACTGCACCTAACTGCATAAGTTAACCGTGGCAGGCTCTGTTCCTTCACCTCCCCAGGGGTCCTGGCACTCCACCTGGGGGCCCCATGATGTGGAGGCACAGAACAGTGCAACTGGACAGCTGAGTAAGGGGGGAGGGGAGGTCCTGCCTGCAGGAGCAGAGACTGGGTATGGGGTTTGTGGGTGGGTGCGGACTGCGCACCATCGGGCTAGCCCGCTGGTTCCATGCCTTCACGTGAGGCTTCCAGTACTCCAGCAGGACGTCAAACGTGGAGGCAAGCAAGAGCCCACCTGGCCCAATGGCACATGACTCTATAGCCCAACGGCCTGGCCCAGTGGCACATGACTCCTCACTGGAGTGCTGGAAGCCCAATGTGAAGGGCCAACTTGGCTCGATGGTGCACAGCTAGAAGCAGAGCCATGCACCACCAGGCTGGGCAGAAAGCTGCACATAGAGGCATGGAGTTGCACACCACTGGGCCGAGTAGGCTCGTGCTTGCATCCACGTGCAGCTTCCTGCTTGAGTGCTGGAAGCTGCAAGTGGAGGCATGGAAGCTGCCTGACTTGATGGCATGTGGCTCCCAGTCCCAGCCCATACCTTCACAAATCCCACCCCCACACAACTCACCCCCACTCCCCAACCATACAAAGTACCTGCATATATTTCTAAAGAAGGTTCAATTACTGTTAATAGCAACTCAAAGGAAATCAATATAAAAGCACACTTATGTTCATATTTTATATAAATTATTTTAAACCACTATCATACTTTTTGCGTTTTCACAGAATGGAAAAGTAAGAATTTGCCTTGCATTTTACCTCATCAGGTTCCAGCTGAATAGCTCTGTCATAACAGGCTGTAGCATCCCTCAGCAAACCAATGCTTTCATGTTCAAGGATCTGTTCTTTCAGAGATGGTTCTGCCTTTCGAATTGCACTCACCCCAGCCACTCCATCTGGTTCATGCATAGCAGCATATAGTTTCTTTGTTTAAATGCAGAAAAATATTGCTATTAGAAATGTAAACCAATCACAGTACTTCTACTGAAAAAAAAAAAAAGCCATTTGTATATCTTAAGAATTAAGCATATTGCTAAAGAATTTTCTTATCAAACCATTCCAAAGCAGAATTCTCAGTCATGAATCACTTCAGTAAATTCTTTAGACATCTCAGACTATTTTATTGGCCAGATTTCCAAATGCACTTCAGCCATGCTTTAACTTTCATATGCATCAGTAGTCACCATCTTATGCTACTGAAAGGAGTAATATTATCAGGGTTTATTTGAACCAGTTTATGAAAAGGAGCAAATTCTCAGCAAGTTGTACAATTCAGACTTGCAAGCTGTATGCAGCTGATCACAGTACTATCATTCTAAATTACTTCTTCAAACTAGGAAATCACTGGATAATATAAACAGGGAAACATGAATAGTGTTGGTTTATCTCATGTTACAAGTTAATAACATTTCTTGAAAATATCCTTCACATCTGTAAAATACAAAGTGTATTTCATCTATATTGGCATAAGTAACTTTCCTTTACGTACAGGAATTTCAGTGATAGATGGTTTGTTTTTTTTAAGAAAATCAAGTTCGCTGAAAGAGCAGTAGTCTCTCTTTAAATTTACAGTAAAAGCTTGGCTATCCAGCACCCATGGGGAATGGGGGGTGCCGGATAACAAAATATGCCAGTTAACTGAGCGGCCTGAACACACATCTTTGCCTGCTCAGGCCGCTGCCTCTCCTGCCACATCGCTGCCCCTCCTGCAGGAGACAGGGAGGGGGGCCCCATGCAAGCTGCTATGCCCCAGGCCTTGGGGGCTCAGGAGCACAGGCTCCTTTGCCCCAGGCCGTGGGGGCTCGGCGAAACCAAAATTGCCATGGTGGACACTTCTGATTTTGCTTTTCCCTTACAAGCCAGCATACTGGTTAACAGAGCATGCTGGCTTGTAAGGTGCCAGATAGTGCAGCTTTTACTGTAAAATGTTATTAGATTTTCATTCTAAATTTCTTTTTTCCTTATAATTAAGGAGAATACCCTGGAGCCAAAAAAAAGCCTCCTCCAACAAAGCAGCATCTTAGAGAGGTGTACTTACACCTTTATCAAAAATAAAAACTTTAAAAAATATATATTTAAAAACCTGTAAAAAACCGAGATGCTCCTGGATATTTTGTTTCTTTTCTGTGATGAAAGATTCAAAGTGCATCACTGCTCTTGTGTATGCCTTCGAACGAAAGGAAGCTATAGCCAATGTATCCTGAGGTATGAGGTCTAGAAAACGAGTCACATTTTGATATTCTCCATAGTTCTCGCTTGATGCTGTGGAATGAAATCATTTAAAAAGTTTGTTATCTAAGTTTAACTTCAAGTTATCTTAAACATCAATGTTCAGTTTATCTCTTATTACAATTTTATGATGGGCTATATTGAGAATACGTCTCCTTTAGCATAACTATGATTTCTTAGAAATGTCTTTAGTTCCGTGCTCCTAAGGTTTTCTAGGCAGCATGTATACCAACTTAGTTTTACAGATTTCCAAAAATAAAATTTAGGCAAAAAAAGTATTACATCATGTTTTACTTTGACACTATGTATTTTGATTCAGAGGATAATGTTACAACAATTTACCAACAGTACGGTAAGAAGAAATTAAAAAAAAGATACTATCATCATCTCAGCAGTAATGTTTCATTCTTATGGACATTCCTATGGCTGCTTGCAGACATTAAAAAAACCCAACAACTCTACAATGGTGCTTTCCTTTAAACTCAGCACACTTCCACACTGAGCCCACTGCATGCCCAAAAGAGGCAATGCATTAGGTGGACGCAGCTTGTTCAATATCTGTATAGATCTGGTGCTTTAGTGGGGCTTCTTTTGCATTTTTATCGAATAGCTGATTGACTCGGCTTCAGAGAAGAGTGCCAGAAAGCCCCAGTGCAGCGCCCAATCTATACAGACGCTGCAGAGCCAAGTCGAAGTAACATGCTGCTGCTTCCGGTAAAATGCATTTTTTTTTAACATCTGCAAACAGCCTATATGCTTATCTGAAGAATACTAATTCCAGTTCACATGCAATGTTAATTAGCATCACTAACATTTCACATCTCCCTTGTCTCTGTTTGACTTGCTAGTAGTTTTCTCAGCAATAAGCATCTGGAACTTATGTCTAGCCCATTGTGTCAGGTGATCAAGCATGGAGAACACTGTCTGGGTGCTTAGTTGACTCAGATCCAAGGCACTATCCTGGAGTCTTCTGTTACAGAGGTCATCATGTTTGAGAACAGCCATGATCTCTGCATAAACCTACCCAAAAGATAATATAAAAAAGGCAGACATTTTTAGTGTCATCATACAGGCTGCAAACTATTATAGGACAGCTGAAAAAACAAAGGTCGAACTAGAAATATTAGGCATTATAACTGTATCTGTAATTTATATACTGAAACTCCCCACAGCAAGGACACACAAGCAAACACATCTTAGCTACACAATTAGAAACAGGAGAAGAATGATTAATGTGCAGTTATATTCAAAATATAAATCTGAAGAAAAGTTAGAGTCTACACTTCTTCCTGGTTTCTTTCAGAAAACCACATACCCACCTACCCACATCCACCTTTCTGGAACACAAGCTGCAGGCTATTACCAAGTGCAGAGGTTAACTCACAAAAGTACATGGCACTATGAACTGCTAACCAGGGGTATTAAATCAAGCAGCTTTTCCCCAAAAGCAGTCGTGCTCAACCTATGTCCTATGGTCTGGATCTAGATTTCAAAGCGACTGGATCCAGCCTGCAGCACAGAGGACCAGCAGCAAACAGCTTGACCTGGTACATCCCATTCCCTGGCCTGCTATCACTGCAGCTCTCCTTCTCTGCCTCCTTCCTCTCCCTCTGCCATTGCCAGTCACTTCCTTCTGGCAGTGGAGTGGAGAGGGGATTGGTGGCCCACAGCACAGGCAGTTTATAAGCACCCAGCCTGCCCCTCTAAAAGGCTGAGCCCTAAAGTGTAGGTGAAAGCCACAGCGGGGTAGTTATGAGTCAAGAGTCTGTTGATGCCTCAGCTCAATTTAGCCCTGAGCAAGGTGTGGCACATCCATGTTCTCCCTCTGACACTCTAGCTCCTGATGTTGTTGCTGTACAACTGGGATTCACAAAGGAACTACCAAGATTTACAAAAAACCTGCCTGGAAATTGATGTTATTAATAAGACTAGTGTCGAATATCTAAAATTTATACTGAGCTCTTCAAATATTGTGCTGAGATGCCTCAATTTTAATTTTTGTGAAAAATGAATGTGATTATAGCAATGAACTTGCCTCAGACAGGGAGTTGTTAATCTAGAGGACCTCTCAAAGTCCCATCCAGTCTCATTTCTTTATGACTATGATGGGTCCATCTTACCTCTTGCTGATCCTCCTGACTGCATCCCAGTAAAACATAAACAAGAATGTGTGGAAGAAGATAGATTGTCACTTTGAAGTCATGTTTCATCATGATACTGCAGCAGTTGAAGACTTTGCTGGCAAGCTCATGTTGTACCTATAACAAATATGGTATTTTTCAAGAAAAATCTGATTTTGATAGATAAAAAAATGTGACTGGCATGATTTTTTAAGGCTTCAGACAAGCAAAATTTCAATATAATCTTTTTTATTATTATTATTAATGAAGATCAATTATGTCCAATCCAATTTATTATCTGATGACCCACAAATGGTAGAGAGGTAGACCTGCATCAGGAAGAGAAGAGTTGCCACCATGCACATAAAACTTGGGGAACATACATTGCCAAGCAGGACACACCAGTATAAGCATATATTGTGGATTTCTCACCACAGAGACTGTATGGAGAGTTAAGATTCTAACTTCCTTTCCTCCAGCAGCCTCAAGTAGAAACTCCCATCTTTCCACTTACCAGGAGGGAAAGGAATTGTAAACTTGTTTTTATTTATCAGAAACTAGAAAAATCTAATGCAGCTAACAAGTTATAGGGGCTCCCGCTTTAGAGGCTCATTTAACAAAGACATTCTGAATGTATCACTTATGCATATCAATTTGGGGAAATAAGAACTAATGAGCTAATGGGTTTCTGTGACTACAGAGATACGACAAAAATGAGGAATTTCCTTCCCTAGATTTCTGAAAACATGATTTTAGATTTAATATCTTGTTGCAGAAGTAACTGTCACAGTATTTTCAGTTTCCAATTGTCTAAGTACTACAGAAAGGTGTTTGAGGTCCTTACCAAGTCTTTGACTGTGATGCAGTATTAACTACAGTCCTGCTAAGGTGCCCTTCTAACAAGGAACAGCACTAGTTAAAAAACAACACTACAGATTTGTAGGCCTTGATGTCTATAGTAATTCTGGTTGTTAATATTAACGTTGCTAATCAAGCCTCTACTAAAAATTCCTCAATGTTCTGAACACCAGAATCTCCTCTTTGCAATCAATGGAACTGAGAGAACCTTGTTAGCCCTATCCTATGGAATTAAGACTTTCTTCAGAAAACTACTGAAAGTTTCCAGATCATGGGCACTGGTTCTCATGAGGGATTTCAATCACCCTGACATGTCCTGAGAGGGCAATACAGCAGTGCATAAGCAATCCATGAAGTTTTTGGAGAGTGTTGGCAACAACTGTCTAGTGCAAGTGTTGGAGAGGTCAAGTAGGGGCTGTGCTCTTTTTGACCTGCTACTCACATACAGGGAAGAGTTGGTGAGGGTTGTAGAAGAGGATGACAACTTGGGCAACAGTGACCACAAGATGATCAAGTTCAGTATCCTGACAAAAGGATCCTGAGTTATACTGCAGAATAAAGACCCTACACTTGAGAAAGCAAACTTTGACTCCCTTAGGGAATTAATGAGCAGGATCTCTGGGGAGGCCAGTCGGAGGGAGAAAGGAGTCCAGGAGAACTGGCTGTATTTTAAAGAAACCTTACAGAGGGCACAGGAACAAACTATCCAGATGTGCAGGAAGAATAACAAATATGGCAGGTGACCAGCTTGGCTTAGCAAAGAACTCTTTGGTGAGCTTAAACACAAAAAGGAAGCGTATAAGAAGTAGAAGCTTGGACAGATGACTAGACTAGGGAGGAGTATAAGAATACTCCTCAGGCATGCAGGGATGAAATCAGGAAGGCCAAAGTGTAACTGAAGTTGCAGCTAGCAAGGGACATGAAGGGTAACAAGATGGGTTTCTACAAGTATGTCAGTAACAGGAGGAAAATCAAGAAAAGTGTGGCTTCCTTAACTGAATTGGGGAAGCAACCTAGTGACAGAGGATGCAGAAAAGGCTGAAGTACTCAATGCCTTTTTCACCTCAGTCTTCACAGGTGAGGTGAGCTCCCAGACTACTGTACATAGCAGAACAGTTTGGGGAGAAGGTGAGCAGCCAACAGTGGAAAAGAACAGGTTAGGGACTATTTAGAAAAGCTGGACATATACAAGTCCCTGGGGCCAGATGGGATGCACCCAAAGGTGCTGATATGATTGCAGAGCCGCTGGCCATCATCTTTAAAAACTCATGGCAATCGGGAGGGGTCCTGGATGATTCGAAAAGGGCAAATATAGTGCCCATATTTAAGAAAGGGAAAAAGGAGGATCCAGGGAACAACAGAGAGGTCAGCCTCACCTCATATCCCAGAAAAAATCATGGAGCAGATCCTCAAGGAAACCATTTGTAAGCACATGGAGGAGAAGAAGGTGATTAGGAACAGTCAGGATGGATTCACCAGGGCAAGTTATGCCCAACCAAGCTGACTGCTTTCTCTGATGAGATGACTGGCTCTGTGGATCCGGGGAGACCAGTGCATGTGGTATAACTTGATTTTAGCAAGGCTTTTCATACAGTCCCCCACAACACTCTTGCAGGCAAACTAAGGAAGTATGGGCTGGATGAGAGGACTGTAAAGTGGACAGAAAGCTGGCTAGAGCACTGGGCTCAGATGGAAGAATCAATGACTCAATGTCTAGCTGGCAGTCAGTATCAAGTTGAGTGCCCCAGAAGTCAGTTCTAGGACCAGTTTTGTTCAATATCTTCATCAACAACCTGATAGACAGCATAGAATGCACCCTCAGCGAGTGTGCAGATGACACCGAGCTAGGGGGAGTAGTAGATACACTGGAGGGTGGAGTTAGGATTCAGAGTGATCTACACAAATTGGAGGATTGGACCAAAAGAAATCTCATGAGGTTCAATAAGGACAAGTGCAAAGTTCTGGACTTAGGAGAGAACCCCGTGCACCAGTACAGGCTGGGGGCTGACTGACTGGGCAGCAGCTCTGCAGAAAATGACCGAGGGTTACAGTGGACAGTAAGCCTAATATGAGTCAACAGTGGGTCCTTGCTGCCAAGAAGACTAACAGAATACTGGGCTGCATTGGTAGGTGTTGCTACCAGGTTAAGGAAGGCAATTATTCCACTCTGTTCAGCACTGGTGAAGTCACATCTGGAGCAATGTGTTCAGTTTTGGCCCCCAACTACAGAAAGGATGTGGACAAACTGGAGAGAATCCAGCTGAGGGCAAGAAAAATGACTTGGGGGTTGGGGCACATGACTTATGAGGCAAGGCTGAGGAAACTGGTCTTACTTAGTCTAGAGGGGATTTAATAGCAGCCTGCAGCTACCTGAAGGGGGGGTTCACAAAGATAATGAGAATCTAGACTGTTTTCAGTGGTGACAAGGTGTTAGAACAAGGAGCAAGGATCTCAAGTTGCAGCAAGGGAAATTTAGGTTAGATATTAGAATGAATTCTCTCACTAATGTAGTAGTAAAACACTGGAACATGTTACCCAGAGAGGCTGTGGACTGTCCATTCTTGAAGGTTTTTAAAACTAAGCTAGACAAAGCCTTGGCTGGGATGATCTAGTTGGGGATGGGTCCTGCTTTAAGCAGGGGGTTGGACTAAATGACCTCCTGAGGTCCCTTCCAACCCTAAATGTCTACGACTGTATGACACACCTTCGTAAGCAGGGAAAGCTGGCTCTGGTGATGTGCTGGGGTCCCAGCTGTCAAAATGGCTCCAGTACAGTTTCCAGCTCTGGAACAGCATCAGAGTATCTAATGAACATGTCTGTGTAAGAGAGGGAAAGCTGGGCAGGTACTCCCAGGGCTCAACAGACCCAGTTCTGCACAAGAATTCCAAAGGCAGGCAGGATCATGTCCCTTAAGGCTTGGGAGTGCCTGTCCAGGGAAGCTGAGGAGAGCACACGCAGCTCCAGCCTGCCCACTCTCTCACCTCTTAAAACAAGCAGATGTCTGCTACTATGTAGCAGCACAAGTTGATAGGATCTACTTCATGGCCACAAATTTAGTTTAATTCAATGACACAAGGGCGATGTCTGTTTCCACCCTAAAGTGAGCTTTATTCCTTTTCGATTTTTCATTCATGTCTTTAAACAAGGAGAATGTAATGAACTCTGAAACTCTACATTCCTCACATACGGTGGCATGCAGCTCCCCAGTTTGTTTTTAAGATATATACAAAACATTAATTGTTCTTACCTTTGTTATAAGATAACCTGCCCAAGTTGCTGACCATTCTGCAAAGTTGTTACCTAATTTACTTAAGTAAATTGGTTTCTTCATCTTAGACCAGTTTACTGCTTTCTGATAGCTCTTGTATCTGCAATTTTAAAATGCAAATAGTGTAAACAGTTATTTTTTCCTTACACAAAAGAAAAAGACACCTTCTGCAATTAATCAAGTAGTATTCTGCCTGCAGTCCTACTTGGACTTCTGGAATTCTCTAAAGGTTTTATCATAAAGACAGAGACACAGACCATAGAATACACACATAATATAAACACAGTATGTATATTTGTACAGTATGTATATTTATGCATATTTATTTATGCATGTATATATGCAGTGTAGTCTATTTTATATATAGTGTAGTGTCTGTATGTATATGAAGCAGATGCCATTTTTATTTCTTGTTGCATTTCATATAAAATACCATGGAATATACACTGCAAGAATTTGTATGCATGTCCCTTCTGCTGTTTAAGTTAGTCTGGCAAAGTCATACAATTTCATAAATTTTCCAATTAATAGGGACTGGCTGAAAAAATAAAAGGTATAAAAACACAAAGACAGGGGCTCTTTGCTGGATTTTTCCCAATTTGTCAATGCCTTTCTTAAAATGTGGTATCCAAAACAGGATATGTTATTATAGGCAAGTCCTCACCAGCGCTGAACAGAGTGGAAAAGTTGCTTTCTTTTACTTTAATACGACACTCTTGTTAATACACTCCATATGCTATTAGGCATTTTTTTCAATAATATACTTCTGACACATGTACAACTTGCAATCCAGTATGACACCCTAGATTCTTTTCTGTAGCACTCCAATCTACCCAGTAATACCCAATTTGAGAGTATTATGCACAAAAGATAAGCTTAATTATTGCTAATCCGGATAAAAAAAATATTTTAGAGTTCTTTTTCAAAGAAATTATATTTAAAAACTATCACCTACCGTGTGTTTAGGTGAGGTTCCAATATTTCCTGAACATTCTCAGGAAATCTCCTCCAAAGCCTGGAACCTGAGCAATCAATTTTTGTCTCTCTACACTCATAGATGGATAACAATTCCTAAAAAAAAAACCCATGCTACATGTTAAAAAGCTAGTATTGTAAAAGACTAATTCACGTATTCATAATGGTCACAACCAATGACAAAGAAAACTAAAACTGAAAACCCCAGTGCAGAGGACCTCCACAGGGTCCTGTGCCACATTAAGTCCTTAACATCAGTGTTAGTATGATTTTCATTTCTATGAACACAATAGCACTGAAGGGGACTGTATCACTGACTTGAAAATTAACACTGATGGAAAGTATTACTCTACTGATAGGATGAAAGATCATGAGCATAACAGGACTGCAGTAGATACAAAGATACTTCAAGAATTTTCTTATCTTTTTCAAAATCCTTAAGTAGGGTGCAGCAGTATATTTGAACAACTTCAGCTCCCTGCCAGTGAAAGGGTTTTTTTTTTTGCTTGTTTGTTTGTTTTAAAACAGGAATACTTTAACTACTACATAGACCCATGAGAGCAAACAGATCAAGAAAAATTCTATCTAGCCCACATTCTGAAATTGCACACTGCAAACAGACCATAAAAGAAACCCTCTGTGCAGTCTAAAACAAGCAGTCTAAAAATATAAACAAATGCTAGCATTGTGAGAACAGGTTCACAACTAGATATTTTAAATTAGCTCTGTATTTTTAAAAAAAATGCATTCTGGAGGCAAGCTCGACAGCATGGAAGTAATACCAGGCACACTTGGTTAACAAAGTCAGCAACAAAGTACTACTGGTATTTACCAGAGGTCAAAGATCAAATTTGTTAAGGACATGAGAAACCTTCATGTTAGAACAAATGGTTTAGAAATTATCAGGCTCTTCAGTTCTCTCTCCACTAAATTCTGAAGCAAAAGATAGTTAAGAGATCACTCTCCATTTGAATCATGTTGTTATAAGTAACAAAATAAGAAGAAGGTATGTTTTCCTCTTAAAAGGTTTATGAGATCAAGTCTGTGGTTTTTAAATAGTCGTAACTTGACCTTGAATTTCAAAAGTCATAAAAAAATCTCAAGAACACATTACATCTGACACCAAAAACAAATCTACCATACACAGGATTTTCATTCGGAAATATTATTTTTTCCAACGACTCCTAGTTTTCCCTCCATATTCTGGCTCCTTATCAGCCATGTCTTCTCCCACCGTCCTGTTTCCCAGTCCAAGTCCCACCCCGACTAAGCTCCAAAACTGATTTCTACCCTTAGCCTAGATCTTGCCTGCATGTCTCCCTCTATTTCCCTTCTTAGCTTCCAGACCCAAGATCTGTGTCCAGTCAGTCCATATTCCTACAACACCCCAAGCTCCTTTTCCCAATCTACTTCTATGTACCTTAGTAAGTGAAATATTCTAAAGGATCTGAAATATTCTAAAAGGATGATTTTATGTAGGTGTCTGTGTGCATAGACACATACACATAAATGCTATAATAATTATATTATACGGATTCTGCTCTTCAGTGTAACAAAGAAATAATTCAGTAATGAAAAAAAGATGATGCAACTAACACATTCCCTTACCTGAATGGCGTATGCGGCAGAATCTTGAGCACGGACATTATCAGCATAAGCGAGGAATGCTCTGGTTAGTTCCATTAATAATCCAAAAGCAAAATTTGGATCTTCCACTCCAGTCTCAGAAATAAACAAGGAATAAATATCGTTAATACAGGCAGATTACCTGCTTAATTAAAATATTCACTCTTTCACATTTTTAATCTTGTTTTCAATGCCTTTAAATGAGAAAGGAGGCTAGGATTTTTATTACGGGTTTTCCTCGCTAACTACAGTTTTACGAACCATGGTTTTGAGTATATGCTTCAGATGGGGGAGGTACAGTCGGAAAATACCCCCCCATGGCTCCCATGACCCTGCTCATACCTCTCATCTCCCCCAACCTGCCCAGCCTTGCTGGTGCCCCTCACCTCCCACCTACAGGCCCTGCTTCCCCAGCCCTGCCGGTTTTGCCAACCACGGGAACTTTCAGTAACCTAACCCTTGTGGTTGGTGAGAGAAACCTGTATTATATACTCCAATTCATATTAGCATTCAAAAGGAGTAAATTCCCACTGGAAAATCCCAGTCAGAAGAGAAGACCCAAGAAGAGAGAGCATTGATTAGTCACTAGATGGTCATTCCCAAAACGTAGCAAGTATGGAAAAAATTGCTTACAAAGAAAGAAGGCTCAAACAGTATTTAAGATAATATTTTTCTGAGCAGCCTGCAGAGCAGTTGTTTAAGTTGTTTGCATCCACACAGTAGCCAGAGCTGAATTTCTGCATCCATAACCTTAAGTATTTTAAAGCCTAGAGCAAGAGTTAGCAAAATACAGCTGGATCCATCCTACCAAGGGATTTTATCTGGCTGCAGCAGGTCCCTTGGCCCCACCCAGCCCAGGCACAGGGGGCAGTCCAAGCCATGGCTCATGTAGCTGGTCCCACCACCCCTGGATGCACAGTGGGGCAGAAGTGGCTGGACTCACCTTCCCAGTAATGGCTCCTTCTGGCCACCACTGCCAGTGTCACCCTCACTGCTGGACCTGGCCCTGATGCCTGGGCACCCCAGGCCATCTGCCCTACACCAACCACCGGAAGTGCCAGATGGACTGGCAGGTGGTCAGGGTCACCACAGTGACCAACTTGGGGCCCCCACAGGGAGGGCGTGCTCAGCCAGGCACATGAGAAGAGGCCGTGGGTGGGCGGGTAGTGGTGTCTGGGAGCAGGACAGGCTGCTCACCACCCAGTGCCCCTTCCCATCAGCCCAGCAAAGCATGCCCTGCTTGTAGGGCTCCTGGGCCAGTCTCCATGGAGACCCTGACCACCTGCTCCATCTGATCACTTGGGGCATTTTGGTGAGCTGCTGCAGTGGGGATAGAGGTGGGAGTTGCTGACCCAGCCTGAAACAAATCTCATCAAACCTCCCTAAGTGACACTCCAACACAAAAAACTGCCCACCCCTGGCTTAGAGGGAGTCTCCGCATGCGCGCACACACACACACGTGTGCGCAAACAATCCATATTATTTTACTTCAGTTAAAATGTTCAAATAGTGATGTTCAAATATTTTATCCAGTAGTACCCTACTTAAGGAAATTTTTACAAAATGGAATCTTAGAGCTGAACCACATGATTCTAATTAAAGTTAAGCGGAACAGTTTAGCTATGTTACTGCGTGATAATCAGGGATTCCGGTTTTCTGTTTCCAATGGAAAAAACAGAGAAAAGCATGGATTTCCCCCTTTACCAGAGGAAAATGTAGATTTTTCATTTTAATGTGGATTTCATATTTTTGCAAAGAGCTCTCTGCAGGGTGGCAAAGTTCCAGCCTACAAGGGGCTGTGGGGAGCGGGAGGAGGGAAGTCAGGCAGGGGGCACCATGTGCATGTAAATGCACGTGGCTGCCAGGCAGCCTGGAGAGCAGCTCCTGCAGGTAAGTCTGGGGGGAAAGAGGGGATATTGAGGCCTCCATAGGGAGGGAGGGAGCTGGACAGGTGCGTGGGGCTTGGGGCCCAGGGCCAGTATGTGAGGCTGCAGGGCTCTGGCAGGGAGTGGGGTGGGTCTGCAGGTGAACTGTCTTGGGGGTGGGGAGGTAGGGCTGGCTCCACACTGCTGCACACACTCTCAGGGAGGCAGGTGTAGCAACCCATGACCCCTAGATCTTTACATGGGGCAGAGGCTGTCCACTGCAAGCTCGGGCTCCCCGTCCTGCTGCCCTCCTCAGGGGCCTCTGCAGCTCAACAGGTGCAACCTGGCATGGCAGGGCAGAGCAGGGCCACACGGGGAAGCTCATTGCTGCTCTGGGCTCAGGGGTCATAACCCTGTACCACTGCCTCCGCTACTGCCATGTGGGCAGAGGATGTCCTGCCAGGGCAGCGTGGAGTTTGCAGTAGCAAGCAGCTTCCCTGTACAGCCCCAGTCTGCCCTGTCGCGCCAGGTTGCACCTGCTGGGCTGTGAAGACCCCAAGGGAGGGCAGCAGGGTGGGGAGCCTAAGCCTGCAGCAGGCAGGGAGCTCGCAACAGGGTGCTGGGAGCCAGTCTGCGTGCTCTGCTCTGCTGCAGCAGTTGCCACCTCCCACAGGGGAGAGCCAGGGCTCAGGCACTGCTGCAGTGGGGAGGGGGATGTAGATCCAGGTCCCTGGCCTCATAGCCCTGGCAGCTAGAGGCCCCCTCCAGCAGGGCTGGGGGGGCATGAGGAAACAGCAGGACCAGGGGGTTGTGGGGGCAGGGGGAAAGTGAGTGGCACCAGCAGGCCACAGAGGGCTGCTGGGGGGGATTCAGGGGTACCAGCAGGACCCAGGGGGCGAGGTAAGGGACACCAGCAGGACCAGGGAGTTGTGGAACGCAGGAGTGAGGGGCACCAGCTGGGCGGGAGGAGGGGGGGTGAGGAGCAGCCGGGCTGGGGGCAGTGACTTAGAAATGAGGAACCTGGACCTGTATTCTGTGAGCTAATGGGGCAGAGGAAGCTATGATTTTCTCTGATAAAAAAACCCCAAATCAAATACCAAAATTTACAGCTATTTAGAATTTATTTTATTATAGAGATTGAGGCACTGGTAGGATTCCAAATTGCTTTAAAATTGTAAATATCTCAAGAAAACATTTTGTTCAGCTGACACCTAGATATATAATGGTCTTTCATTTTAATCATGGATTGTTGTTGTTTTAATCAGAGAATTTGCGATTTTTTTTTTATCAGGGAAAACCTAAATCCCTGATGATAATGCATAACTACATTCAGAGTCAGCATTACTATGAAACATGACCTACTGAAGGTCTAAAGTATTATTGAGATAAATTATATTCCTACATTATTTTACTATTCTGAAAGTATCTGAAGTTTTATTTTTCATTTAATTATACATTAGTCTCTCACAGGTACTCTCTACTTTAAATATTTTTATCAGAGCATTATGTGGAATCTTTAAGGATTACTATTGAAGAAAGGCCCTTACCTTTAATAATTACCTTCTTACAAAATCAAATGTTTTCAAGTTTAGGCCTTTCCACAACATTTTACTACTCAGTCTGATATACTCAGTTTAATATTTTTCTGACTGCAGATCTGGAAGTTCACAGCATGGTACTATAGAAACTTTGATGTAATTCTTCTTACCACAAATGTAAAGTTCTTTCCTTGCGTTTCACTTGTTGAAAAGTCCAGTCTACCTGGATCCACAGCACCCAGCTCACCTAAACATTCTCCACAAAGCAGTCGGGCTTGAGGGTTTGCATCTTGACAGCCAATTAAAAGCACAGTTACCAACTGGGAGATGATTGGCTCCACAGTTTCACTGTCTGTTACATATTTAGTCAACTTTTCCTAAAAAAAATTGAAAGAAATAGGAAGACAAATAATCATAAATACAGATGTAGCAAAGTTGATGTTAAGAACTTTATTACTGTAGTCCATTCTTCCATAAACTCCGTTTGTTATCATTCACTGCCTGTCCTGTTCTATTTGTGATCCGGTCTTCTAGCTTAATGATCAGATAGTCTTCCTGCACTGCTCACTCAGATAAGAATAAAAATAGAAATTCACAAAAGAATAAGGGATAAAAGATGTATTTTCAGTACATAATCTCTTTAGAGCAGTGATCATCTTTTCTTATCCATAAGAACTGAAAACAACCTCCTTTCTATAAAAACAAAAAATCGATCTGCGGGGGGCCAGATTACAGTGCAAATACTCAATGCCTTTCTTTTAAACTTGGTCCTGATTCATTAAATAAAGCAGGTATCGTTTCACACTACTTTTATTTTTGTTAAAATACTTCTTATCCATACCACTGCTGATAATTAGAAAAACAATCCAATAGCCCACTGCAAGACAAAGCTAATTTGACAGCAGCTTACTGATGCATCAGCACAGCAAAAAACAACTTAAGACTTCTTATCTATGCCCATCAATAGATAGCCATCTGATGTTGAATAGCTGAGCATGGGAAAAATGACTGGAATTAGGAACTATTCATGTGGAAATGCATACTTTCTTATCTGTGAATCAGTCTATAAACACACTTGTGTACAATGTGAAAGAGTTAGAAAACATGCCTTTGAGATTAAAAAAGAAACGGATCTCTTAAAATCACTCTTTCACTTAATCAAGCCAATGTTGAAAAGATAAAATGATTCATTTGCATGCCAGACATAAGTATCACTTATAATTTCCTTATATTAATCAATTTAAAAATGCTGACATAAGAGCAACAATGAAGTAGCCTTCATAACTGACTGTAAAACTAGCGGTAAAAAATTAAGCACGTCCAGAGCCTCCATTAAAATAAGGAGGGTCATCCTAAATTCTGTTCAGCAAGAATGAAAAATACTTGAATAAATTTCTGCTAAAGGAACAGATTGTATGAAAAAGGGTAATTTTCAGTACATCAAATCAGAGGACAGAGATATCATACAACACTTAAAACGGAGATGTGGTAATAGAAAAAGTATTTCTAAAAGAAACTACCGTTGCATGAAAATATTAAAATGCTGTAGAAAATTGCCTTGATGAATGAAATTTATACATCTTCTGCACACCAAACCAAAAAGTATTTAAGAAAACAGTGATTTTCATGAAAGTTACAGAATCTAACTGAAGAATAAAATGTCAAAGCATTATCCTAATCTATTATTAGGATAACATGCCTGAATAGTTTTATACTGTGACTCTTAGGAGTCTAGAAATGGAAAAACTAAAAATACTACTATAGCTGATTCTCTCTTTATGTATCTCAGTCTATTGGCTGGTCTTCTCCACTTGTTTCTGCTTTCTTGATTTGCCCATTGTACAGTTATCCTCCTCTCAGGTTTCCAACACAACCCCTGGACTTTACTTTTCTTGTCACCTTCTGTGGCCTTGCCATTCTTTCTCTTTTCATTCCTTTTAGGGCCCAAGTCTCTCAATATCCTTTATTTTTGCCCATTACTTCAATGGAGCTCCCCACTTCTTCATCCAGAGAAAATCATTTACTACTGTATTTGGTCCTATTTAAGAAATTTGCACTATAAAGCAAGTTGCAGACAACTTCATATTTGGTTTTATGAAACCTTTTTCTAAAGGTTCAATCTGAAATTCATGTTGGTTGATGATAGGTTTATTTAATAAAAGGTTGTTAAATGAGCAAATACTTTAATAAAGAATAAGAATAAGAGAGAGAGATGATTAGTTCTACCCAAGGACAACCTCCTTACAATTCTAGATTGACTTATCTCTTATAATGCGAAGTTCTCCTTAATAGAGGGTTAAACAAAGAAAAGAGACTGCTGATTCACAGCAAAAATGCTAAATTCAAGAAAAATTTGAAACCTCTCTTAAAAATTAAAAAGGGGAATAATTTAAGAGCTTACTATCTTACCCATTCTGAAAACAAGAGAAATCTTTACCGATATACTGAAGAGAGATTGAGAAGTCACTTCAACCTATCACACTTATAAGAAAACTGAAATCTCCCAGCATAAAATAATACAATACTGTTGACCCAGACACTACCCTGGTTTATGTTTAACTGCATTTATCAGTAACTTCATTTATTGTAGCAGCTTTAAATACCTGATTTCTGTATAAGGTTTCCTTCAAACTGGTAAGGGCATGAATACGAACATCTACATTCCCATGCTGAATAGCTCTCATTGATAGCTGCAGCATTGTTTGTAGGTCTGTGCTTTTGGAGGACTCCTGAAGCAAAATATATAGCATATGGCACAATTACTGTGTCACGAAAAACATAGTTTTAGTCTTATTTTTGTTCAATTCAGAACAATAACAAGTATACTGTCCATTTTGCCATTTATTTAAAAGTACTATTTAATTTATCAGCTCATTTCCCACAGCAAGCTGAAATTCTTTAAAAAAAGTACTACCAAGCCATTACAGTTTCTAATCCCTCTCAAAGCCCAGACGAAAAAATAAGCCTTTTGTAACGCACTTTAACAAGTTTCCCCCTCTCTCTCTGAGGGGAGAGAACAGTATAATTTCCATTCTAAAGATGGGCAAGAATCTTAACATGAGTTTCTGCAACATTTCACAGTGAATCAGTGGCACAGCTACTATAATCCACTAGTTTATTCTGCTTTCATTTTTGATCTATTCAATGCCCAATGTTCCACTTTAGCTAAAAAAGTACAGAGATGTACTTTAAATGTAGATGTACTTACATTTTTACCCTCTTGATCTGGTATGTTGTAAACATAAATTCTTCTCAAAGAGAAATGTTTGTTTACATTTCCAAGGAAAGCTAGGCTATTCAGAAGAAAACTTCCTGTTAAATTAAAACTAATGTTGTCTACGTCTCCTATATTGTTTTGAAAATCTCTACAATTATATTATCAACCTAAAACCCAATACTATATTCTTAGACCACACGTAAATTCTTTTGCTGCATAAAGGCATTAAAACTGTACCTTTCTATACTCCTGAAGGACTTTTTGAATTTCTTTCAGTTCAGGATGGTCAGGCAGAAAATAAATTTCATGTAGAAAATCTTGTACTGCATCTCTAATAATTTAATTTTTTTAAATAAATATTACAAAAAGAAATAATTGAAAGAAATTTTTACAAGACCATCATAAAACAGTAACAGAACATAGTATCAATAGAAGAATGAAAGCTAAAGAAACAGTGCAAAACACATTCAATATGCTTACAATAAGTTTGCATTTAAATTAGAAGACAGTTTTTTTTTTTTACAACAAATTACTTCTTTTGCTACTAGACTGAAATGACAGTGGTTCTCTCCTCCCTACCCCCCACCTTCCCAGTTCAAGCTTGACTTGGTGTCTAAGATCAGCGCTATCCAATTGGCAGCCTGTAGGTCCCGGTAGACACTTTTCTCGCTGCCACAGGGTGTGAGAGGGGTCAGGGGGTCTGTGTACCATCTGTGCAGAAAGAGGGGTGGGGGGGAGGGCTGCACAGAACCAGAGGCCACACTGTGGAGGGAGCCTGTGCCATCAGCAGAGGGCCATATGCCACTTCAGGCCACACAACAGGGTGGGGGATCCTGCCCTGCAGTGTACAGGCAACCCCTGCTTAACACTCTTAATTGGTTCCAGGAAAACCGAGCATTAAGCAGAACCACGCTAAACGAAACCCATTTCCCAATAGGGTTTAATGTATATAGAAATAATCGGTTACTTCTTCTTGCCGTAGTTTCTCATCATCGCTGCTGCCTCTCCCCACCCCTCCACCTGCCTGCTAGTCGCTCCAGCCCCATATGCCAGCCCATGCACTGTGCTCCTGCTGGCTCTGGCACCATGGGGCCCTGCACTAATGCTTCTCCCCGCCGCTGCTTCTCCCCATCCCCTGCCTGCCAGCTGCTTCGGTACCATGTGCCAGCCTGGACCCCGTGCTCCTGCTGCTCCACCTTTCACCCCTGCTGGTACTGACAGGGGCCCCGCACTCATGGTTCTTGCTGCCGCTGCTTCTTCCCACCCCCCCACCTGCCAGCTGCTCTGTCACCATGTGCCACCCCAGGAACCCTGCTCCTGCTGGCCTGCCCTAGGCCCCTGCTGGCCCTGGCCCTGTGGCACCAGTGCGGGACCTGAGCTCATGCCCACTCGCTGCCACTCATCGCTTCTTGCTGCTGCTGCTTCTCTGTGTGCTACAGTGAAGCTGGCTCAGCACTAAGTGAAATGAGGTATGAATTTTAAATGAGCGCTATAGCAAAATAGCACTAAATGAAACTGCATTAAGCAGGGGCTGCCTGTATAGCCTGCACGATGTGCAACCCAGGAGCCGCATACAGGTATAACATGTGGCCATCAGAAGCTGGAAAGCTACATCTGAGACCATGTCTATATGGCCTCTGAAACAAACCCAAGACCCCTGCTGAAAAAAAAGTCTCATCCATTTATGTGCTTGAACCCACAGATTAGGCATTGCAGGTGGCTTGAGAAAGGGCTACAGCTATATTGAGCACAAACCTCAAGTGCCCCACTCAGGTTCTCTAGACAAGAGCCTTTTGTAGACAAATTATTAAAGGACATATAAAACAGTGAAACTGTAGCATGCTACCTGTATTAACTACCAGCTCACCTAAACAGCTGAAAGGCAGAATAAGCAAGAAATAAAATTTGGCAATTGTGATTCCTCAAAAGCAGTTTGAAAGTTCATTGGAAGTAAAAGGAATCTTCCACAATGTGTAGCCTAATTTTTAATACACTTTCATAATACAAACAAAATCCAACACCTCTTCCTGACCCCAGGAATACTGCTTGCCTAACTTCAAAGTCCTTCTGCAAAGTATGCAGGTATTGGAACTTTTATAAAAGAACTCTCCGCTACAAAACATTTTTTCACCATTATTAGGCAACTTTAATGTAGTTACCACTATCATCCTTGAGATAAAGCCCATACCATCAACCCATTTGCCAAATATGTTCAGCCAAAATACCTGTTTTCAACTATGAGAAAATAAAATACAGCTGCAGTTTCCTTCGGCTGAATATGTATAAGTGGCAGCAAAGCTACTATCACATGGCTGAGCAGGGAACCAAGGTAAGCATGGTCCAGGCATCGAACAAAACAGTCCCACGCTCTAAATGAGAAGGAAAAACAACAAGCACATAAATATTCTCTTCTTTATATCGATATTAAGTGTCCAATGACAAGTATGCACATTTAATATTTGACATTATTTCAGTATTGTGACTTATAGGTATATATTAGAATAAATATCAAGCTCAGAAGCAGATTTTGCAAATAAGTCATAATGTCAATTCACCTGCAGCATAACTCTGGAAAGTCATCCTTGTATCGTAAGCCTGTTCTCAGTGTAGTCATCATCTTCACTCTCACTGCACTGATATGTTTGGGACCCATAAGCTTCATTAAAGACATCAGACTGTTTAAAGCCTGAAGAAAAAAAGAAAGACTCCCTTGAATGAAGTAGGCATTTGGTAAAAAAGCAAAATAAATAAATTCAAAAGAAGTTAATATTTATCTATTGTTTTCTCCTGTAAGTGGCTTTACTTATTAAAAATATTTATTTAAAACTTGTAGTAGAAACTTAAAAAAATTCTCATTTTCTTTAAAACAATTAAAACATTTTCTTTGGCTAACAGTATTTGTATGCAATAGTTTTGCTCAGCTGCAGTAGCAGTAGCAAAGCCACTGCAGAAAAAGGCTCTTTGACCTGTAAAAGACTTCAGTGACACATTCATATTATAGCATTTTACTGAAATAACAGTGAAGGAGGGGAAGCCATTATACAGAGAAATTGTACCTGGATTTGAAATCCAGTTATTCAAGTTACTCAGCTAATTATCAATAACTAACACCCATTGCTGCCTTGCTTGCCTCAAGCTCCTGTAATGGTTTTACCTTTAAATCTTCAAAAATCTGCAGCCGTATTCTCCTGTTTCTTGCTTAAAAGAAAGTCATCGTCACCCTGATGTTAACACTTACCATACTAGAAACTCTTATCGCTGAAGAGAAGCTTTACTGTTGTCATCTTTCTAGAAACATATGACTTCAAAGACAATATTACATATAAAGGTTACTTTGTCCTACTGCTTTTAGGACAGGAAATGAGAACACCGGCTGAAGTTTAAAAAAACCCTCATCTCTTTCCACTGAGTACTGCTTGTTAAGTTTCTAGAAATTCATTGAAGAAAGATATTTAGAAGTGTTCTGCTGCGACCAACCTTTTTAGCAGGCTTGCCAGAAATTAGCTCTAAACCCTCCCCAGGGATGGAAACAAATGTTGTCTTTGTGCCGCCATAAAAATGTTTATGGTGGCACAAAGGCCAAGCAAGCAGAGGTCCATAACTCCTTGTCACACCACATATGCCCCAGACATGTGGCTGTGACATAGGTAGTACTAATTTGTATCGCCCCATTGCAGTAGAAGTCCGTTTGGTTTTTGATACGAAAGTGTGGTCAGCTTGGAGCTGCCTGTACTCTCCAGCCACCCTGGGATGGCACTGCTGGTTCCCCTGCACCCTGGGAATTCTCATTCCTAGGGCGCACAGGATTGGTCCCTTAAAGCCCTGGAGCACCAGCCCATTTGGGATTCTTCAGGAGCCGATCAACACTGTAGTGTGTTCCAGCTTCAGACCAACAGCTCTGGGACAGCACTAGAGTGTGCAAACTCAGGCTAGTGTGGTCTCCAGAGCACGTCTGGGGAACATGCTGCCCGCTGTCCTACAAAAATCAATGGGTAGAACAGGCAACTTGTGTTTTGCCAATGAAGTGGATCCACTATACTGTGACACATCCCAGCTCAGCTGATCCACTTCAGTTGGCATATAGGCTACAAATAGATATTGCCACTCTGATTCCCTTCTTCCGCCCAACCTGATGCTCTGCTTTCTGCTCCCTAATCTGTACTCCCAGCCCTCTCCACCTCTACTTTATGTTTCCTGCCCTTTGCAGCCACTAAAGCTCAGGTGGAAGCAATGCCCACCTAAACTAAAAGGAAAACTAAGAACAGACAGAGCCATGGCATTATGAAGAAAAGACCACCTCAATTTGAAATCTACATTATGAAAGTAGAAAGCACTTGGAGATCATGTTCTTTCAGCATGCTGGGAAAAGCTCCTTGTCTCTTACATTTGCATACAAGGAAACCTTATTAAACAGACCGTCAAATCATGAAACTGCTGCCAAAAGATACATGTGTTTAGGATTGGAGACCAGGTATGAAGTTGATTGATAACTATAAAACACATGACCCAGATTAAGAAAACATATGAATGGGAACATTTTGGCCGCTTTAAAAAAAACAACAAAAAATGAGCAGATGTTCCCTCCACAGGAAACTGGCACCAGGCGTAGAGGTACTGCAATATCAGGCCAGAACCAGGAGAGCCAGAGGCAGCCCTGACACCCTCCCTTCAGTGCCAAAAATTCTTGATCTTAGCCAAAAGGCTGAGATGCTGATGGAAACCTACCACAAAAATAGGTTAGCACAGTCCATCTGAAAAAGACAAATTCTTATTCAGAATTGCACACACTTTCCTTCAGCACCAACTCTTTTTCAAGTCATGGTGAACCACTACACTGAATACATTTGTACTTCCTCTTCACTCCCACAGCTGAGCTGTGCCTTTCTTTCCCATTTACAATGATTCCTGTTTCTTCACCAGCCTTAAATGCCTGGCAAACATCATCAAACAGAGCACAAACAGTTCAACCAAAATCCCTCTGTTGCCTCCTCACTCAGCCTGTCACGTTTGATTAGTGTCTGGGCCGAGCCCTCCGTGAAGTGGAGGTGGACTAGACTGCCCTGTGCCTTATCTGCATAAAAAAATCTGGGGGACTCATGACAAGAACACGTAGTTCCAGTCATGCAGCTGTCTAATTAACACTTGGATCCTTCATGGGGGATATCTGGAGTTTACACACATACTAAGCAGTGCTAAGTTGTGGGGTCACCAAGGCTTGAAATGCTGTCAACTCCATTGGGGCCCTGCCAAATGAACTATATGGTAAATCATGAGACTTTTAGCTTTGGACAAATATCATGAAGTTTTACTATATATAAAGTAAGCACAAAAGTGCTGCTTAAAAGTGTTTATGGAGTAACTGTACTAATATTTACAGCCGTTTCAAGAAAGGTAAAATGTGTCAAATCTGGATGAACTAAATCTATGAGTACCTGCACGTTTAATTTAAGGTAAATGTTTTCAAATCTGCCCCTTATTTCCCTGTGCTTAGGAAGAGCAAAGTCTGACGATAATGAGGAGGGGAAGGGGCAGAAAGCAACCTGGCCCCTGAGATTCATTTTCCCTGCTCTAGCAGTGGGAAGGGGACAAATTAAAGGCAAACCTCCAATAATTAGATTTTATACCTGGAAAATTATAACAGACTTATAAATTTTCTACATATAGAATCTAATTACTGGGAGGTTACCTTATACTTAAGGTTCTTATATTCAAGTAAATAAGATAAATATGGTATCTGCCAGAAAGGGCTCCTTGGAAAAAAACAAAACAAAAAAACTTGACTCACTTCTTATGGCTAAAAGGCATTCTCTCAACGCTGGATTCTTTAAACTTTGCCATGAACTTGAATGTTCAAATCAAGACACCAATTTTAATTTCTGCAAGCAGTCCAAGTAATCTATTGTGTAGCCTGAAAGCAACCATTGCTAGTCCCCTTTTTCTTTAAATCCAACTGATGTTCACTTACCATTTTCTTATCTTCAATGCCAACACTGGAGCTCAGCAACTGCATGTTAAAGAAGGCCAGTATGCCCAGCAATTTAGGCTGTAGATAATCAGCCTGAAAAGGTTAAAAATATCATCTCACCACTGAGTCACTCTAAAATATTTAGAAATAGCAGTTCATTAACAGCCCCTAGTTTAATCATGTAATAACAATATTTTGAGTTTTACATTTTGCCTGAGTGTACATCACAGAAAGATGCCTCATTGGAAACACACCTTAACAGTATATAGACTTTGGGAAAGATATTGGGAAAATATCATAACAGACAAGTCATTCTGTTAAATGGATGTTTCTTTGGCAGCTTGATTTCTTAAATTATATTCATGTTTTCTCACCATATTATAGAAGTTCTATTATAGTGCCTGAAGAATACTATAATCTAAAGGAATTTTTGAAGTGTGGTCAGTCATTTCATCCAGGAAGAGCAGACATCAACTGCTGTAACTTCCTTAACCTGATGAAGGGTTTTTGGACCCGAAAGCTTGCTTAAAAATTGTTCTCCAACTATTTAGTTGGTCTAATAAAAGATATGAGATTCACCCAAAAAACCTTGTCTGCCTATGTCCTAAGACTAACATGGCTACAACCTGTACCTCAGCATACTCTGCATTTCCCAACTTAACCTTGAGACTGAGAAGGAAGTTCATTCCATGAAAAAACCTGGATACGTGTTTTTCCTTACCATTAATTCAGGTGATGTTATGTCTCTGGGTCCTTGATATGGATCATCATGAGATGCAAATGAAGCCAATATTGACAAACCATTGAACACTTGCTGATAGTGCTCTCCCATACGTAGTAATAGTTCATTATGCAATCCCTGGTAGTCCTGTCTCAGCAGACTGCCCAGTTCTATCTCTGTTTCATTCTATAAACCAATACAAATGGGGGTAAAATTATTTTCATTTTACAATACTTATGTTCCAGAACAGTGGGTTTCAACCTGGTGATAACTGTGAAAGCCTGGCTGGCCCTACACATGAAAATTAAATGACCAAATTAAAATAACAGTGCATCTTGCACAAGAATGCAAGACTGTGACTGGGACCATGCAAAATGAAGCAATCCCAACTGATTTAATCTCTTGTGCTAGTTGCAGAAATATCCAACGTTTTATTATGCTAAACCATTCATAAAAATAACTGCATATCCCTACATGACTGTATCCTCCTTGTTAACACATCGTCCCTTGATCAAGGCATACTTCTTAGAACAGGCATTCAATGCCTGTTTGGGGTTTTGTAAATGTCTCCATAGACCACCTCTGGTTCATAATATTTTGGGTTCTGCCCCACTGTTAAAAAAATCTACCCAAAACAAGGTCCTGTAAATCACTGCCCTACGGTATCCCATTCAGTCAATCAAGACCCATCCCATCTGACTGAAGTATAAGCTCCGGACAGATCAAAAGCTTACAAAAACAAGTTTCACAACTGGATGATCAAAACAGGATCCAAACAGTTAGCAATTGTAATATGATGGTCCCTCCCTACCTGCTTTATTCAGAGACTTTAATCAACCAACTATCAAGGAGGAATGCTTTGAAGTTACGCAATTAAATGGTGTATGAACAAAACAGAGTTGTTGGCAAAGTGTGTACTTCAGGAGACAGAGAAATCACTACAACATTGTAACCTGCACCCAGCTGATCAGTCCCTCTGAAGGATCCACTCCCAATGACTGCTGCAAAGACTGACGCTGCTTCCTGCCTGCATTAGTGAGAGACACTTTTACAGGTAACATATACTAGGACTTTTTTGATAACTCATTTAATGAATAATGGAAGGAAGGAGTTTTTCCGTCATTTAGTTTTATAGCTTGTTTGTGGTATAGTTATTAAAGCCTTCCTGTCATTAATCAAATGAGGTGTGGTGTCAATCCTGAACTGCACTGGATTTGAATCCCACTTTTGACTGCAACACCCAAGGTATGTGGCACTTTTCTAATGGCTCTGTGCCTAAATTTTAAAAATGGTGGCAGTGAAACTTCAACTGGTCAATGTGCAGTGACTAATGGCATTGCTGCCCACTGATGTCAGCATCAACAGGACTAGAGATGCACTGGGTGTAGGGGGTATAGACAGCAGGTAAACAAGTATGTGGCCAAAAAACTTTTAAAAAAATACTTTTTAAAAAAGGGGTAAGTAAACTTTTCAGAACACGGGCCAGGATGACACAGCTCAGGTCAGAGGCACCTGCTAGGATTCATCTATTGAAACTATTTCTCCCTGCCACAGCATAGGGAAAGCTCTTTATCTGCAAGAGTAAGGTTGGCAAATGAACGTTACCCTGAGGTAGTGAAGTGCTCTCTCCAGCTCATCCTTCGTACAAGAACAGACCAAATGAGAGAAGATGTACTTAAAGTTGTTGATTAAAATTTCTCTGCGGTTTACATTCAGCTGTCTTGCTATGGTTCGAATAAGCTCAGAAGCTGCAGGACTTGCTTTGGCTGCAAGGTCAGGAAGTAGAACTTGCAGGGTCCGCTGGCAAATTAAAAGAACAACACTTACTAGAAAAAAAGATATTTCCCTTTTTCCCCCTTTTTGCCTGTATAAAAGTATAACTTCATGCTTATTACTCTGAATTAAGATGGACTAATCAATGGTGAGTCCACAAAAATACTGAAGAGGAGGAAATTCTCAAGTCATGAAAAAAAAACTGGAAAAATCATTTCCTACTGTAGTGCGAGCCAACTTTTTGGCAGATGTTAGCCCCGCACCTTCCCTGCATGTCACCTTGATCCTCTCCCTTCTTCTCCCTGCCCTATATGATCTTCTGCTCCTTACCTTTTTAGCTACTATGCTGCTTGGCCCCCCTTCCTGATCCGCTGTGTGCCACAAAGGTTGCTCATGCTAGTTGTGGCATGGATGCTATAAGTTGGCCACCCCTGTCTAGTGGTGCTTTAAAATAAGAAATTCTAGAAGAAATGAATCTATCTAGATGGTGATATACTGAAGAGTTCTGTCTAGTTAATCTCTTCACAAAAGATACACCTGGGACACTTTTCATCTTGCTATGCCCCAGAACTGTTGCTCACTTCCAACACACAAGATGACATTTATAGACAATTAAGTGGTACATATGAAACTACTTTTATCTTAATCTATCCAGGACATCTTATCTAAGTTATGACAGCAGAAAAAAAAAATCACTTCAAAGCAGAAGGATTTTGATTCAATACTTATTCCATTTAATATCTATAGCCAGTAAGTGTTCTGAGCAAATGTGTACTCCACTCAGATCCATGAATGGCATACCTCCCTTCATATGCCGAACTGCCACTGTTGCTAACCTTCCTCAGCACCCTGACTAAAAAATTTCCATCCTCCCTTTAGCTGTCATCAGAAGCAATTCTAAGTGATCCCAATTACAGTTACCCAATTAGAAGAGGAAGAGGCTGAAAAACAAAAAATCCAGAGGTCTAAGAATCAGTAGAAAACAGCTGACTAAAGTATATACAACCCCACAAGTACACAAGCATCAGAAGTAAAAGGAACTATCAACTCACAGACAAAAAGCGATTGAGGTCCGGAAAATCAAATACATTGGCAATTTCAGATAGTGTGTTCAAGGCAACTTCTCTGTGATGAATAGCCTCTTGCTTTTGCAGCTCACTACTTTGGCATGGAGTATCAGAAATTGCTATCACTTGGCTGGAGTGCAAGGATTCCACTAGAAACTAAAGCAATAAGTAATATATTTCTATATTAGCTTCCCACCTCTAGAAGTAACATCAAACAGAGATCTACCACCATGCCCTTAACAAGAAGTCATTGACTTCCCGTTCTTCTAAAGGGTCTCTTTTGTCTTATACCATTCTAATATCAAGTCAGGAGACCCCCTTTGTCTTTAAAATATGACAATATATAATACTTGCTCCTTAAGGCATTGCTCTTTTTTCCCCTTGCTCCTTAAGGCATCGCTCTTTTTTCCCCTCACCTGACAAATAGGCTTCTTGTATTGACTGAAGAAAGCTTGCAGCTTTATAGATTTGGCTGCTGCTAGTGCCCTAATTTCTGTATATGCTGCTCCAGCCACAGATGCAGATTTGGATAGCAAGCAGTGCAACAAGTGCAAAAGTGCAAATGGCACCAAATCCCCTTTTGCTGCCCTTAGAAAAAGAAACAGAAAATTATTATTACACAGTTGGCACAAGATGCTACTTATAACACTGGGGGAGGGGAAAGCTTCCAACAAGTTTCAGTACTATGCAGGGTGCCCTTATAAATGCAATTTTTCAATATATTTAGAAAATAAAACACTATGTAATAGACATTTTTTTAAAGAGCAGGTAAATTTAACAGACGAGAACCACACTGGAACCTCACATGAAATCTCTACTAAAGTCACTAAGACTAAGTACAGACACAAGATCACCTTGGGTGGATCTGACTGCAAGACTGGGTTTTGAAAAGTTTTATTCTGGCATCTATGCTTGTGAAAGATACATCTCTGAACTGTAAACCAAAAATATCCAACAATGAGCAACGTATAACATACAGCTAAAAATACCTTCCAATATCCCCTGTTGTGAGAATCAGTGTATCCTTCAAGTCATTATTTCTTGATATTTTAGCATTTGTATAGGCTTCTTTTATTCTTGAAACAAAAAGCTGGAACAATAAATTTGAAAAGAACAAGACATTTAACATTAGTTAAACAAGCTGTTTTTTAAATGGAAAATTCAAACCTCTTAAAAAAGCCCCTACACCAAACACATACACACATACAAGCAAGGTTAAGTAGATGTGATATCTTTTATTAGACCAACTAAAGAGTTGGAAAACATTTCTTGGCAAGCTTTCAGGTACAGACAACCTTCTTCAGGCTCTGGGAGACTCTGCCACTGTTATGAGGTCTCCCGAAGTAGAAAAGCAGCTAAAGTAAATAAGAAGTCTGGGGAATGGAAATTTGGAAAACAAAGGGTAGAGTCTGGGGTGGGGAGAGGGAAAGGAATGACAGTGGTCAGCTAAAGGCAGGTTACCTGGCATGTTAGATGTCAGGCAGATTGTGATGTGTCACAAATCCAAAGTCTATATAGCCTGCATATGTCCTTAGACCAACACAGCTACAACCAACAACCCCCCAAACACACACACACACACACACATGTGGACAAGTTCACCTCTTTTATGAAACCTTCCTCAGAATCCAAGGATTCTAATATGTTCCGGATATGGTCACTGAAAGCCACTCTTACATCTTTGTCTGGATCTTCCATTAGATTTAAGAGAGATGCAACAAAAATCCTGACATCTGATTCTTCATCTTTAAAATCCAGATGTTTGCAAAGATGAGGTATATTTTCTATAAATGCTAATAGAAAGAAAGGGGTTGGGAAGGTAGGAGAATCTATGTTTAGAGTTTAATGTTTTTAAGAACTTACAGTGATGTAACAGGATCAAGCAAAATAATGCTACATTTCATGAACCTATTTGTTAATACAAAAAATATTTTCAAACAATATGCTTCTTTATCATTTAGATTTATAGCAAATATTAGATTCACAAACAGCAACAAACTAAACATTATATATATTTTCTTACCTTAACTGTGATTAACTTAATATCTAAAATTGATATTTTCTATAATTTAAACATAAAATCCCACGCACTGCTAGTTATACATAAAAGGAATACTACATGGAAATGACTCAAGAAAAGCCTTACTAGCAAGTGACTCAGCATATGCAAGTGAGTGTTAAAAAAAAAAGTCAGGTACCTAATTTAACTGAACTGGGTACTCTGCTTTCCAGAAGATTAAGAAATGGCTTGAAGACAAAGGTTTTCACTGAACGTGCATCTTCGTGAGTGGAGCACACATTAAGGCTGCTACATAAAATATCATATTTGACATGCTCAGTATCAGGTTCTGTTAAATAAGGTATTAATTTAAATGTGCCAGAAAGACAGCAAGCTAATTTCCCAGTGATGCTCGCACAAGCTTTCTTGACTAACTCAGATTCATCTTTTACTTGGTTTCTAGAACAAAAGGCAAAAAAAAAACCAAAAAAACCACTTTTAGTACTTCACTCAGTCATTTGTATTTTTTATATTCTACATTCCATAATACTTTCAAAATATTCAGTGTGAGGCTTTCTATAAATCACAGCTCTTTAAAAATAGCTTCTAGTTTCCCTTTGACACTTTCTCTAGTTTCCAAGGTTTCTTCATGAGAAGGCATGTGGATGTAGATGAAAAGTATCTTTAACCTGCCACAGCAGGACAGAAACTAGAGGCTGCACTGAAAGGAAACTGAATGTGAATATGTACAAGACATACTTACAACATCTCTTGGATACTGCATGTTTAAATCCCATTCCCTTATCTTAAATTTGCTTTTGCTTTTTTGTAAGATAACTGGACAGAAAGTTTGTCTTTTATATATTATCTAAAACCCCTACTACTTTTTGGATAAAAAATAAAGTAACAGTCCTCCCAAAACTAAGATTTCAGAGCTTATGCTAAATTTCCACATGCAGTTTTCTCCTTCTCAAGTATAATCTGATAGTGAAAAGAGCAGTAATACGTACAAGAGAGTATTGGGAACCGTACTGTAGGACTTCACACCTACATGGTGCAGCAGGACAGGGAATCCTTTAATACAACTACCACGAACAACCTCATGGGAACTTTGTAGTGCCCAGCGGTAAACAGATTTTCTCCAATCCAGCTGAATGTTTCTTGGGAACAGAGACAGAAGGAATATGCAGTGGGACTGAATTTGTGGTGCTGAGGGGAAAATATATAAAATTACACACTATGTAAGGTTCTAAATATTAAAGAGCTAGAAAACATTCTTGCATTTTATATATTTGTCCAGCCATATGTTACACTCCAGAGCAAGCCACTAGGACTGAGGAATGGCACCAGAATTTTAGTGTTCTCTACTGGTTCTAAAGACACAAAACAGGATCTGTTCCAATTTGGAACATTATCTACACAAGTGTGTAGTTGGGGTTTTTTTTTCAATAAAATCTATTAGACAAAGTGATACAAATTACTGCATATGTGAGGGTAAGTATCCTGTTGTCACTTGCACATAGATTTGCAAAGCCCACATTAAATTAGAAGACATATACCCATGGCACATTAAATACATAAAATGGACAAACACTGGTAAGTTCTGATGTTTACCATGCTTACCGAAACCGTGTGCAATTCTTTGGCTCAGAACTAGAAGATCAGAACTGAAAGAAGAGTCATCAAGATGGCTATAAATCCAAGGCAGCGATAATATCTCGCATAAATTTTCCAGAATCTGATCATCGAGCTGGCTTTTTACTAAGGAAAACCCCAAAAATATATTTACCAGTCTATACTGCTTATGAAACAGATGCATATTATACATTCTTAATTTGTTAAAGTGCAAACAAAACCATCCATGTATTAGAATTCTTCATTTTAAAAGCAATGGGGTATTAAAGCCAATTAAAAGCAATTCTAAAATTTCATGAAACATTCAAACATACAGTATTATCTACACAGTTCATTTCTTAGGCAGGTTCACTAACCACACAATAGTTCTTTCTGAAGAAGAAACAACAGAGGCACAGGCAGTCTTCAAAAAGTAGAATGATGCTCTTTCCACACAGACAAAAAAATCTCCCCATTTTTGAGGGGTGATAAAACTCTCTTTAATGCAACCTCTATGCAATGGAGTGTTAATAAGAGACGCTCCGTAAGTGAAGATCATCTTGACCAAGAATCCGAATTTAAACAACTTCTCACCTTGAATATAAAATAAAGCATCAACAATTTTCACTATTCTGTCAATGATGGGTTCCAAGTTATCAATCTGAGCAGCAGCTTCTAACAGTTTTCTGCAGAGTTTCACTATTCTCATGATAAAAGCAGAGGAAATCCAGGTCAGTTGTACATTCACCACAGAATCTGAAGACCGGGTAGCATTACGTTTATGATTACTCAAGCTACGAGTTATTTTATGATCCACGCTGTTAAGAAAGACATTTAGAAATCATATGATTATTGTAACATTTGCTAAAGTATAATCAAATTCTTACTATGAAAAAACAACGTCAAAAAGCAGGTGATTTATACAAAGCTGTACATAAAAATGTACCCAAATAACCTTACACAAGTTCAAAAAAGAGTGCCTATATAACTGAAAGAAGCCATTAGACAATGGTCATCTTAGTAATTTTACCTGTTAGAATTTGGAGGAGAACAATGAACCGTACACAGGGCAGCCAGTCGTACTATTACAGTAATCCCTTCTACAGTCTGAAGAACATCTGCTGGTAGACTGTCTTGTTCAAGGAGAAATATTAAAGATTCAGCTTTCTTATTTACTGCATTCCACAGCGTGCTCTTCACATTCATGTTCACAGAGTTTAGCCTGTAATTAAACCAATACAAAACAAACAAAGTTATATCTTCTGCAAAGTAAAATCCTTATAAAACAATTCTAGAACAAACTAGTTTTTGATATGGGAACATAACAGTAGAATAGGAGAGGGCAGAAATTTTCCTTTTCTGTGACCTTTAGATAATAAAATATGAACTAATAAATAACATTCATTCATGCAGGAAAAATGTTTTGTTCAGTTAGCCTTAAAACAGTTTCTTTGGTGGGCTGTAAAAAGTACAAGTGTATATATGTCAGATATGACATAATAAGTTTTCAAAATATTATCAGAGGTCATATGCACAGTTGAGATATTTCTCTCTCAAATTAATATAAAAATAATGATTGAATAAATCCCATACACTGGTGGTACAGGTGATTTCTTTTGATTCTTTATTGACAGACTTAGTCGTTTTCTTTTTTCTGGAACTTCATCACTACTGCTGCTCCATCCATCTGTATCAGAAGCATCAAGCTGGTTCCAATGCTGAAACTCCTGAATGATCTCCAGACCTTCTGTTTTTAATGCTACATAGAGTGGACTCACTGCATACTAAGACATGTATACAAACAAAAAGTTAGCATTAGACTGTTTCCTCTTTGTCAAACGACAACAAATAAATGAATAGTATTTTATTACTAAAAAAGCAAGAGCACAACTTCAAGACAACTCCCGAGGGTACACAAAACCTCTGTGCAATTGTTACAGAAAGCTTTACTTAATGGAATGTTCCTACTGAACTCTGTAAGATTAAAAGAAATATTAACTTAGATCACTCATAATACTTACGTAATGAGAGGAAAGTTTCCATGTGACTAATGCAGCTTTCTACAACACTTTCTGAGAGATTACTAGCAGTAGTCCTCTTTCATTCACAATGCTTAGGCAAAATGCATTCAGGAAAATCCATTTATAATTAATATAATATACTACAATTAATGTAATATATACACAATAGAACTTAGAAACTTCAGTCACAGAAGACAGACCCCCATTATACTAAGAACTGTAAAAACAAAAAAAGAGTTAAGCTTTAACCCAAAGACTTTGCAAACCAATATGAGACAATAAATGAATAGACAAGAAAGGTTCAAGTAACCAATGTCATCAAAATGACAGACAGTGGACTCAGCACAGCAGTAGCTTGCGTTTCAATAGGCTTCATGGCAAAAAAGTTAAGGTGAGACTTGAAAGGGATGTGGAAGAAGACTATCAAATATTCACAGGAATGTTCTCAGGCATGAAATATCAGGAAACAAACGCTACTATGTATGCCACTTGTATCTTTGATGCTGGATTGATTAAATCAATTTGCATGCAAACCTGAAAATATGCTTGATATGACTCTCCTACCTGCTAAACTAACTGATATTGTTGCCAAAAGCAAGAGGCAGTTGTATACTAATATCCTGTAATGATGTCATACTCTTCCCAGCAACACGCATATCCATTACTGCTCTGAATTTAAACATTTTTAAATATAGTAGTTACTTGAATCCAAGGTTTTTCCCTCCCCCATTGCTGGAGTAGGAAGCTCCAAAAATAGCTCTGGCTCCAACCTTGACCCCAAGGCTCAGGCTGAAGCCATCACTGCTACAACTGCTGTTGCATGGCCAAGCAGGAGCCAGAGCCAGCATGTGCTATGTGCCCCTGGTTGGAACCAATGCCACAACTTGGAGTAAGCAGTGGTGGCCAGGTGGCCCAAGAATTGGAGGTAAGGGGCAAAATGACAGGAGGGGTCAGGCACCAAGGAATGCATGCACCAGGGGTCAAGGCAGGAGGCAGGGGAGCCCCAAATAGCAGGGGAGGCAGATGCCAGGGAGCACAGGCACAGCGGTGAGGGGTGGGTGCTGGGCAGTGCAGCCATGGCAAGGTTAAGGGAGAGTCAGGCTGCCCCTGCTTTTCCACCTGCTGTAGCAGTGGGAGAGAGGGGACAATTTTAAGACAACCCCCTTATAATCAGATTCAACACCAGGAAAATTATAACAAATTTATACATTTTCCAGGTAGAGAATTAAATTATTGAGGGCAGGGGTCATAAATCCAACGTAATCTTGGATGCAAGTAAACATGGTAAATTCAGTAAGGTTCCTCCAGCATCTTACTTGGAAAAATCATTTCTCCATCTAAGACACGAAGGCAGAAATAACATCTGAAAATTTCAACAAGCTTTGAAATGTACAGATGCACAGGTGGAATAAAATGCCCTCAAGTACAACAAAATAATACGTGCAAGGAACACCATATGGGTTGGTCAGTCCTCCATCATCCCATACTACAGCTGAGACTCCCAGCTCTCTAGGTTCTGCATGTACTGCCACTCCTGGCACTCTGGGCCCTCATGTTACTCTGCTCCCAGCACTCTAGGCAACAGGACTACAGGCACTCAGGACGCTACAAGCACTGCAAGAACCCTGCACTCCCCCCTGCCATGGGAGAGCACTCACCAACATCAGCAACTTGGGGATGGGGGAAAGGATGGGGAAAACAGAGAGGTAGCCCAAGAACATGGGGGCTGCAGAGAAGCACTGATAGTCCCCTTCCATTCCTGCCTGGCCTGGGCTACTGCCTGCATGCATCTGGATTTTGGAAATATTTCAAGCATTATGTTTGTCCACACCCACAACCTTAGATGACCTCCTATTTATTTTTACAGCACCTAAAATGTGCAACACAATTTAAAATACAGACAGTACACTGTAAATTCTTCAAGTCAAGTACAATCTTGTGCCTCAGTTGTATATGCTATATGGGGAGACCTCTCCATCTGCAGTGTCCCATGGGCTGTATGAGACACCACCTACACACAAAGTGCAAAACTTCATATAAAAGTTATATAAAGAGAACTATTAGAAAGAATAGAATGTTTTAGGAATATGCTTTATTCGTAACCCAACTTACTACCCCAGTTGCATTTCTGAAATGGCTAGCATCTAGATAAACTCCCTTGCACAGATTCTGTATACTCAAGTATCATAATGACAGAAGAAAAAAAAATAGTTTTTCAAATTAACCTACCTCTTGATCTACTTGACTTCCAAGTACATCAACAAAAATTGTGCATATGATGCCAATATGGGCCTTTCTATCTTGTAAAGCAGATTCGTATCCAGCTGGCACAAACTTCAGAAAATATTGCAGTATATGACACAAAGCATCTTTCAGTTTTTCAGACTGGATGCATCTGAGCACGTTTGCTTCAAACAATGCACAAAGCTTCTCGAGGAGCATATATAGGTAGATGGGTTCAATTCTTCTATAGGAATCTGCTTCCAACAGGAACAATGTCCTCACCAAGAGCAGCAAAGGTTCTTCAAAGAGTTCTAAATTTTCAACATCTGTTTCAAGTATTGACTGCAACAATCCAAAGAAGGCCGTAAAGAAGGCACTGGCAAGTTGCTCTGGAGGCCCTCCTAGCTGTATTAATTTTACTAAAAAGATCATGGATAGAGATTTAATTCTTGGACTACCATACTCCAATAGAGAGCAGCCTATTCTCCACAGAATAAGGTCCTGTCTTGCACAAAACAGATCAGGAACAATATCAGTTAGAATGGTCATTAATGTGAATTCCAGGCATTCAACATTGGGCATGCCCACCAACTGCAATGGGGCTGAGCTTAAATATTCTAAATTATCATTTTTGTTACTTGAAAATCTATTTATTTTTACTGGCCAGACCAACAACTCCCTGTGGAGTTGCCTCTGTGTCTTTCTTTCATGCAAGAAAATTAGATCTTGGAAAAGTTGTAGTAAATCTCCTGTTAGCACCTCAAAAATGGTGCAGCTCTTTGATTTAAAAAGAAAAAGCAAAGAACAGATGACATCACAGATATGCTTATGTAATGCGTGGCAGTTTGGAGTTGAAGCAATTCGTAAAAGTCTTGTTATGATCCAATTACTAAATTCTAGGAAAAAACAAAACAAAAACAATATTGTGATTCATATGCTAAGAAGGTTATGTAAAAACCACTTGGTATAAATGATTCTTCCTTAATTAAGTACTGTTTCCTCCTTTAATATGTAACCTTTAAAAATAGAAAAACAAAGAAATATAGAAGTGGCAGCCTCTGAACACTGTACTATGCTATAAGGAATTCTTGTCCTGGGCATCCATCTCAAACTGCAACTGATGGCTGACCTTCCTTTACACCACAAGTCCCCTCTGCTATTGCAACTGCTTAAAGTCATTGTCTGCTCTTAGGCAAGTGGCTAACCTTGTTACCATACACGCACCTGTTTTAAACTGTTAATCTGTGTTCCATTCTTTTGCCTCTATTGTGGGCACACAGGGGTTTCCTGATAGCTTTCCCAGGTGAGATTTTTAAAAAGTGTGAAAAGGAGGGCATAAATTCTAACTGAAGAGATTATTTGGTCAGAAGACCTGACCTGCCTTACTCTGTCCTTACGCTTCTTTGGCCTACCATGTTTTATGGTACTTACTAAAATCCAGAAGAAAAACAGAAAGTTACCATGACATTTAGGATTAGTCCCAGATGGGAGCTGGTTTGTATTTTAATGGTTAAATGATCCAGAAATCTGTCAGAAAATCCGATCAAGAAATCCAAAAATCTGTCCTTGGATATGTACTGACCTATTTTCATTTGGACAAGTCTAACATATTTACAGTGACAGGCCATCAGAGATTCATTTCACTGACAACATACAGTACAAACACATGAAAGAGAAAAGATATGGAGATAAAGGAAGTTTGTGTAATGTGCTGACCTTAATATAAAATATGTTAGGCAATGGGTTGGCCACACTTAATGGGGGGCTGCTCTGTTACAGCTTAGCTCCAGGAGTAGGATTACTTCCAACCCAGGTCACACAACCACCATTGAAACTGCAGGCACCACTCTCCCTTACAGTGCAACCACTGTCATTTCTTCCAACTGCCTGGTTGCCATACAGGCAAAGCCCTGCCAAAACCACCCCATCAATAAAGACCCCCAGGTCCACAGGCCAGATAAAATGGCTCCAAAAACTGTACCCAGCCCATGGGTCATAGGTTGCTGATTCCTGTGTTAGACTATTTCTTGTAATTAAATTAGGCCAAAAAACCCCAAACAAACAAAAAAAACAACAACTCACCGATGCAACTGCACACAGCCTCTGGGAGAGTTTCACTTACACTTACGAACATAAGTGGAGAAGATTTCATGATGTGTTGAATAAAATCAAGCAGCATCACAGAACTTGGCTGAGAATCATTTTTCTTAGCAAGTTCCAAAGCAACTTAAAAAAAAAGATAAACATACCCATTAATACTACACCAAAGAAATGTAATTATTTTAATCATTTTTCAGATAAAATAAACTTTCCTTATGGAACCTTGTATTGTAACCTCTAAAATTCACAATGCTTTTTATCTTAGAGGTACCCCAATACGCTGGTCTATATCGTATCAGCACTGATAAAAGGAAAATCGACATTCTTGTCAATTGGCTTTTATTGGCTGATAATGTCACCGATAAATGCTGCATGCAGTTGCAGCACGCATGCGATCAGGAATGCAGCGTGGCAGCTTGGAAAGCAGCATCCTGATGGTAAGTTTGTGGGGGGAGGGGCATGGTGGCGGGAAAGGACGTGGGGGGAACTGATTTGAGGCCCCTACAGTGAGGGAGGGAGTGGGGCTGGGGCTGGGACACATGCTGCTCAGACAGAGCAGGGCAAGGTGCAGGATAAAGCCATCGGTGGCTCATCTGGAGGGATGTGGGGTGCTGGGAAGGTGAAGCAGCTCCCACTGCTGTGTGCACCCTTGGGGGAGGTATGAGGGCATGTGTCCCCCAGATATGTTTGTGGGGCAAGGGCAGGCTGCTTGTTGCAAGCTTGGGGCTGGGGCTGTACTGGACTCTTCCTGGCGGGGGGGGCGGGGGGAGGAGGCAGGGCGCGGCAGTGGGCTGGGCCAAGGGATCACCAGGGGCAGGGCACAGCTATGGCAAAATTTGGGCTGGCTGTATCCCACCCCATAAGTCCCCCTCCCAGCACCATCCCTGCCCTCTCCCAGCCCAAGCACAACTCTGGCCCAGCCCCCGAGCTGAGAAGAGGCTGGCACAGCCTGCCCTTGCCCCTGTGCAGATCCAAGGGGCACATGCCCCCCACACCTCTCCTAGCAGTACCTCCCCTGGCAGGAGCCACTCCTCTCCTTCTCACCCCCCTGGATGAGCCACCCATGGCACCGTCTTGTGCCCTGCCCCGGCTGTGCAGGACCTGCCCCAGCCCCATGCCCTCACTTACCGTGGGGGCCTCAATCTGCCCCCCCCGCAACAGATTTACCAGCCAAATGCTGCTCTCCAAGCTGCTGGGCTGCATATTGGCAATTGGATCAGTGTTGGCCAATATGGCTGGTTAGTAATTGGCCATTGGTATCAACCCAAAAAATCTGTATCAGTACACCCCTACTTTATTTCTAAATATACCCACTATAAGCTTTCTGTAAAATGCAAACACTGTATTCCACTTCTTATCACAAAAATAATTTGTCACATTAAATAAACAAAAGGTATTTGGGATTACCATAGGTACTATGAGAATGTATTAATATGGAATTAGTTTAAGTGTATATACAATGAGTGGAAAATAGAAGACAATAATAGCAATAGTCTTTACCAACATAGCTAGTAGAAGCTGTAGAAAGAGCAAAAATAATTTCTAAATCAGGGAGAATGGAAATCTTTCAGCTGTCCCCCAGAACAGTTGCACTGGAATATTTTAATTAAGTATTGGTAAAACTGGATTATCATGTAGTTCCATAAATGCACACCAAAAAGTAACTAGGATTCAAAAGCCACATTCAAAACAGAATTAAAAAAAAAAAAGTCAACATTGACAATCCCTCACAGTCAAGGATGACCGTCTTTCATGGTGCTCTCATTTATGGGTCCACAGATGGCTGACAAGGCCTATCTAGGATCAACAGACTGTTGCAGCTTGGGCACATGTTTCCATGCAGGGTGGGTTTCTCTGAGTTCTTGGTTTGGTCTGAAACACAGTTTCTGCCGCTCCTGTTTTTCCATCTTCTGTTATCATCATAAGGTTTCAAAGTACTGAGATCCTTGCAGCAGACTCATCCTCCATTTGGGGTGGCCCTGGGCAACAGTCTCCTACGAGTTGATGTCAATGCTGCATTTTTTCATGTTGGCCTTAAGGATGTCTTTGAGGTGCTTCCTCTGCCCTCTTGAGAGTACACCTTGACTGAGGTGAGAGAATAAAACTTGCTTTGGGAGTCTGGAGTTGGACATCCAGATGATGTGGCTGGATGGTGATGTGGTCACTCAAAAGTTGATTTTGAATGACCATTGCTTTAATACTTGTGGTATTAGCTTGCAAAAGGATGCTAGTGTTAGCGTGCCTGTCTGCCCACTGGATTTGAAGGATCTTCTTCAGGCAGCATTGATGGCAATAATCCAGTGACTTGAGGTGTCTCCTGTACAATGTCCACATCTCAGCTCCATACCATAAGGTGTGGCTTATAAACCATGAGTCTGATTTTGGATCTGATGTTGTGATCTTCAAACACCTCAGGTGTGTGAAGGCTGCACTGTCACATCTGAGGCAAAGTTAGATTTTTTTGGCAATGTCAGCCCTCTGTGAGAGATAGCTTCCAAGGTATAAGAAATACTCAACGTTCTCCAGAGTCTCACTGTGAATCTGAATTACTGGAGCTGGGAACTGCTCATTAAGAGCTTATTGATGGAGGGCCTTAATCTTCTGACTGTTAAGCTTCAGTTCCATTTTCTTGCATGCCTCAGTACAGATGTCAGTGATTGCCTGAAGGGCAGCTTCCGAGTAAGCACATACTACAGCATCATCAGCATACTGGAGCTCAATGGCTGGGGTCAGGATGGTCTTAGTTTTAGCTCGCAGCTGGCCGAGATTCAAGAGCTTACCATCCATTCGGTAATTCCCCTCTGACAGGAAGCTTGCTGGTGGTCAGATGTAGCATCATGGTAAAGAATATTGAGAAAAGTGGTGGAGTGATGACAAAGGCTTGCTTAATTCCTGTCTTTATCTCAAAGGGATCTGTGACAGATCCATTACTGAGAACCACTGTTCACATACCATCATGAAGCAGGCAAAGAATGGTAATGAATTTTGGTGGCCATTACTACTTCAACAGGATCCTCCACAGCTCTTCTTGGTTGGCAATCAAAGGCTTTCATCAGGTTAGGGGTGGCCACATAAAGAGCTTTATGCTATTCCCAGCATTTTTTCTGCAGCTGGTGAGCAGTGAAGATCACGTCAGCTCTGTCCCTTGATGCCCTAAACCAGGGGTGGGCAAAATGCAGCCCGTGGGCCAGATGCAGGCCTCCAGGCCATTCTCTCTGGCCTGTAGGGCCCCTAAAAAATTTAGAAAATTAGTATTTATCTGCCCCTGGCTGCCTGTTATGCGGCCCTTGATGGCTTGCCAAAACTCAGTCAGTGGCCCTCCGCCCAAAATAATTGCCCACACCTGAGCTAAACCCACACTGATATTCCAGGAGGAGCTCTTCAGCAAGTGGAAGGAGATAGTTCGGGAAGGTACTTGCAATGATCTTTCTTGTGGTGGACAGCAAAGTGATCCTTCTGTAATTTCCACAGTTGGACTTGTCTCCTTTCTTGAAGACTGTCACAAACATGGTGTCCCTGACATCATCTGGGATTACCTCATCATTCCAGATCCTTAAGGTGAAGGTATGGAGCTGTGATGTGAGCTTCTCTACCCCCCTGCTTGAAGATTTCAGCAGGGATCCCATCAGCTTCAGATGCCTTGCCAGTCTTCATCTGCTTGATGGTTTTCCCAGCCTTGCCCAGAGTTGGAGGGATTCCAAGATAATTTCTGACTAGATGTTGTGGAACAGAGTTGAGAACACTCTCATCAACAACAGTCTCAGCTGAAAAGGTCTTCAGAATGCTCCTCCCAGAGATGGCTCTCCTTTCCTTTATCAGGTCTTCTCCATCCTTAGGAGGATCCTTAGGATGGAGGACACGTAAAAAAATGTACTTGTAGAAATGCAGAAGATACCAAATTCTTCATATAACTCAAGATACTTAAGGAATAACAAATACATCATATTGTACATCCCATTTATATATTTCCTAAGTGACAAGTTCATTGGGGAAAATGCTGGAGCTGCATATAAACTAGCAGGTGAAATTATGTCTTGGAAACAGGCATATATTATTCCTTTTATATTTTATTGCAGAGAATGTATAACTATGTAAATCCCGGATACTGGCAATGCATGCATTTCACAAATAGTACAGCTTTATCAACTCATGGTAATGACCAGGAGTCGCAATAAGATTTAACACAGGGTGTTAAAGTCATTTGGCCACGTGAGCTGAATCTGGAGCATGGGGACATGTCATCTGGCACATGAAGCTGCCTGCAGGCCCAGAAGTTTGGTAACAGAGGAGAGGCAACAGCATTACTGTATTTACTTAAGTAAAATATGTTGTTCCTCCTCCTCCCCACTGTTTAACATGGAGAGAAAGACCCTCAATTTAGAATCAAATAGGAGGCAGAAGGGGGCAAGCAGCCGTTTCGCCTCCAGCTTCGGTCCCAACCCCAGGTCAGGGCCAGAGCCACCACTGCTGCCTGTCCCCCTGCTGCTTCTCCTCTACAGCCTTGGGCCTCTGCTGCACCCAGTCTGTCACCCTCCCCCCCCACCACACTCCCCCTTACCTTTGCCCCAGTGACAGCAAGGTCCATTCTTACTGCAGCCTGAAGTATGGAGCATGACCCCAGCCCAGCGCCATAGCAGCAGTGCTAGCTCCATGCTGCTGGAGCCATGCTCTATGCCCTAGGTTGCAATGGGGATGAAGCCTGCCGGCACTATAGCAAAGGTAAGGGGGGCGTTGGAGGGGAGCAGGGACCTGAGGCTGCAAGGGACAGAAGTAGCATGGAGAGGGGAATGAGGAAGGGCTTGAGGTTGTGTGAAGTAGGCACAAGGGGGAATAAACGTGGGGTGGAGAAGGAGACATGCAGCAGGAGACAAACCTCTCCCCATCCCCCATCACCTCCACACTGCCCTAGGCTTGTCTGGCCCTCCAACCACCACCCCATGCTCATCCACAGGGGCACAAATGCCACAGCCGGGAGTAATCCAGACTGGGTCATGAGTGACTACAGGGCTCTGGAGGCTGACTCAAGGGGTCGGGGGCGCAGGTAGTCTTTTCCTCTGTGCTCCCAGTTGCAGGCCACAGACCTAGGAGGGAAGGATGCATCGAAGAAGTGTACCGATGACTCTGCTAGAATATGTTATATCTATACTATGGTTATGCTTATGCTAAGCTGCCATTTTAAATGTATTTCCATTTTGTAGAAAAAGAAGCAATAAGGATGTGTGTGTGCGTATGTGTGCGTGTGTCCTGTGGATGTATGACTGATAGTTGGATAACTGCAACAGGTATTAGACAGATGGTATGAAATATTTAGAGTAAACAGAGATAACTATAAGGATGAAGTGCAGGTGGCGATCCAAGAATGTGGAGCTGATATGAATAAGAACTGAAAAGCAGACTGGACTGTAAAAACAATACGTAACCAGTTACAGTCCAAAAGATGAGCAAAAGTGAAGAATTGAGTGGTGATTGGTGAAGTCTTGAGGCATCAATCAAAGTCTGCCCCACGAAGATCAAAGAGCAGTGAAGGCTGAGACAGGATGGATGCCTTAACCAACAACACCAACTTACCTGCACGTCAAGAGAATTGAAGCCAGCGCCCCTCTTGACTAACTATTGCTTTGAACAAGCCTGCGACTGGCCACCACAATGTGACTCCAAGTGACATGAATAAGTGGCTTGGTGTGAATGAGTAAGAAAAATTATTATGTAAGCTGCTAAATTTGCCTGAGTTATCCATATATTATGCAATAAACCTCAGTTTGCGAAACCCATCTGTTGATCATATAGCCAACACTACCGAGAGGGCTTCTGTTTCTTAGACCGAAGCGCGCACTTCAGGGAGAGAGGACTCCCAGGAAGGGATGGCATCCATCTCACAAGAAGAGGTAAGTCCCTATTCTTGGCTATTATGACCAATCTTCTAGGCAGGGCTTTAAACTAAGTTCAATGGGGGATGGCGAAACACTGGCTGCAGCAGGCCTGGGGACCAGCACACAAGTAAGCTCCAAAGCTGGGGACACTAGGACAGCCACTCTTGCAAGAGCTGAGGGAATGGCTCTCCCTCAGCATGACAGGAAATTGAGGGTCTCAACTGGAGGACTCAGGTGCCTGTACACTAATGCCAGGAGTATGGGAAAGAAGCAGGAGGAGCTAGCCCTCCTACTCTCCAGTGGGCATTTTGATCTAGTAGGGATTACGGAGACCTGGTGGGACTTCTCACATGATTGGAACTGTATATATGGATAGCCATACAGGGCTACAACCTGCACAGAAGGGATTGAGGAGGGAAGAAAGGTGGAGGTGTAGCTCTCTATGTGAGGGAGCAGTACACCTCTTTGGACACCGACATTGGCTCTAAAGAAGAGCAGCTCAAAACCCTCTTGGTCAAACTTGGGGGGCAGGGAGGAGGGGGAATGGTAAGAGAGACCTAACTGTAGGTATATACTACAGACCACCAAACTGGGGGGAGGAGCTCGATCTGGAGTTCTCTCAAGAACTGGCAGAGACCGCACGCGCACGGGACATGGTTGTTATGGATGACTTCAATTACCCAGACATCTCTTGGGAGGAGCACTCAGCTAAGTTGGATTGGTCACCTGTATCGAAGAGGTCTACCTGACTCAGAAAGTACATGGGCCAACCAGAGGTAAAGCTCTCCTAGACTTGGTCATGGCCAAAGATGATCTGGTGAGCAACTTGAATATAGAGGGTAGCCTGGGTGACAGCAACCACAAAACCATCACATTCACTGTCCATCGCAAGGCAGGCAAATCAGCTAGCAGGGTCGAAGTTTTGGACATCAGAAAAGAATTTCAACAGGCTCAGGACAATAGTAGGGTAGTAGGAGAAGCACTGCAGGACCAGGGACTGAAGATGAAAGGAGTGTATGAAGAGTAGCTATTCCTCAAGGATATGACCCTTGAAGCACACAAGAAGTCCGTTCCCAGGCAGAGGAAAGGTAGCAGAAGGGCTGGTAAGACCTCTTGGCTTAATACGGATATCATGGTTCTCTTGAAAAATAAGAAAGAGGCATACAAACAACAGAAGCTTGGGACGGTCCCCAAGGAGGACTATACAGCAACAGCCTGCACCTGTAGGAAGCAGGTTTGAAAGTCTAAGGCAGAGACTGAATTTAAACTAGCCACAGAAATCAAGAACAATAAAGAAGTCCTTCTTTAGGGATGTAGGGAACAGGAGGAAAACAAATGGAAGTGTGTGAACACTGCTTAACAACTCAAGACAGCTAGCTGCCAAAACTCAGGAGAAAACTACTTTGCTCCAGTATTTCACTGGACTAAGGGAAAATTATACTACAGAAGGTTCAGAATGGGCATGGTGGGAATAACCGCCTTCCTACTGTTGACATTGAGCTGGTACGTGATCAGTTAGAAAAGTTAAACATGGTTTAACATGGTTAGAAAAGTCAACAGGACCAAATGAACTTAATCTGAGAGTGCTGAAGGAGGTGGCAGAAGTCACTGCAGGACCTCTGGCGAAACTCTTCCAAAACTCGTGGTACTCTGGGGAGGTCCCTGAAGACTGGAAAAGGGACAATGTTGTGCCCTTTTTCAAGGAGGAAAGAGGACCCAGGAAACTATCGGCCAAATAGCCTAACTTCTATCCCAGGGAAAATCCTAGAAAAATTCTTCAAGGAGTCTATGTGCAATGGCTTCATTGCAAGTAGGTCTTGTCTTACTAATCTCATCTCTTTCTACAACCAGGTAACTCACTACCTGGGTAAGAGAGAGGAGGTTGACACTGTTTACCTAGACTTCCAAAAGGCCTTTGATCTAGTATCTCACAATGCTCTCACAGGAAAATTGGAGGATTACAGGCTTATTTGCTTGACAATTAGGTGGGTAGGAAGCTGGCTGCAGGGTAAGACCCAGAGTTTTAATGAATGGATCTGTGTCGCCTCAGTGAGAAGTGGCCAGTGGTGTCCCTCAGGGGTACACACTTGGTCCAGTGTTTTTCAACATCTTTATCAATGACTTGGATGTTGGGGTAATGAGCTCACTGGCCAAGTTCGCAGACGACACCAAATTATTGGGTAGTGTGGTCAAGCTTCAAAATAAGCTGCAAATACAGGGGGACCTAGACAGGCTGGCAAATTGGGCAGATCAGAACCAGACAAAATTCACCATTAAGAAATGTAAAGTGCTCCATCTGGGGATGAACAATCCCCAACATTCTTACAAGCTCGGTGGCGCTCAACTGACTAGCACTCAGAGCTGTCCCTAGGGGTGTGTGGAGCCTGGGGCACATCAGCCTGTGTGGGGCTGGGGGTGGGGAGGCCGGACCGCAGAGCCGGCAGCACACAGTGGCCGCAGCAGGGCCTGTACAGCAGCTGCCCCACTTGCCCACCCCTAGGGATGGCCCTGCTAGCCCCACGACTGAAAGGGACCTAGGGGTAATAATAGAACACAGTATAAACATGAGCCGTCAGTGCGATGCTGTAGCCAGCACGGCAAACAATACTCTGTCTTACTTCAATTGATGCATCTCAAACACAACCAAGGAAGTGAATCTTCTGCTTTACTCAGCATTGGTGAGACCACAACTGGAATGTTGCAACCAGTTCTGGGCGCCGCACTTCAGCGAGGACAGGGAAGAGAGAAACAGAGTCCAGAGAAGAGCCACCCATTTGATCAGAGACTTGCAAGGCAAGCCATATGAGGAAAGGCTGAGGGACTTGGGTCTCTTCAGCCTAAAAAAGAGAAGGCTGAGAGGGGACTTGGTAGCAGTTTACCGCTATATCAAGGGCTCACCAAACAACTGTTCACCAGGGCACCCTTGTGGAAAACTAGGAGGAATGGCCATAAACTCCTGGAAGACTGTTTCAGGCTTAACACTAGGAAAAACTACTTCTGTAAGGGTGTTCAGCCTGTGGAATAAACTCCTTCCAGAGGTGGTGCAATCACCTACCCTAAAAATCTTCAAGAGACTGAACAATCACCTCACTGGGGTCACCTGACTCCAGTTGTCTTTCCTGCCTAGTGCAGGGGGGCTGGACCCAATGACCTTGTGAGGTCCCTTCCAGCCCCTTACAATCTATGAATCTATGTCTGCCAGCCCACTCCCTGTACCTCCACTGCTCCCTCCACTGCCTGCCCCATTACTGCACCCCTACACATAACATGGTTCCACTGACGGCATGCAGCCTGCAATAGCTCCACTGATGGCATGTAGCCTGCAGGCTGGATCTTGACACCTCTGATTTAGCAAGGGCTACAATAAATCACAACAGTATTCTAAAATTAAAAACTAAAGATGCCAAAAATAAGAACTCAGTCCTGCAAAATGTTCAAATAAGGCATGGCAGGATTTATTTCTTCAGTGAACAGAGCACATTTATGATGCAGCCTCCTTGCTTTCTAATACATCGTTATACATGTATGTACATATACTTGCACATGCACACATGCAGTGCTGTAGCAAGGGGCTGGAGACAAATGGGGTGACTGCCCTGGGCACTAAAGCGAAGCACTGCTAACAGGATGGAGCCGTGAGCAGCTCATTTGGGGGGACGTGGGGATGGGGAGGGGCGGCTCCCACCACTGCATGCAATCCCAGGCAAGCACTGAGGAGGGGAATGTGTGCCCCCCCATGAGCTGTGTGAAGGGTAAGGTCGAACTGCTGCTGTGGGCTTTGCCCTGGGCACCAAACTTCCTTGGCATGGCACTGCATACACGTGCACAGATGTACATGTAGATCGGCGTGTGCAAAATGCAGCCCACCAGGTCATTTTATCCAGACCGCGGAGCCCCTAAAAAATTTAGAAAATAAATATTTACCTGCCCCTGGCTGCTTGTCACGTGGCTCTCAATGGCTTGCCAAAACTGAGTAAGTGGCCCTCCGCCTGAAATAACTGCCCACCCTTGATGTAGCTCTATGGACATACACAAGCATATGTGCAAGCAGAGGCATGTGCACAAGCATACACAAGTATGCACATATACAGGCACACACAAGCACTTACACTAGCATTTATTTAGACAGCTGTAGCTCACTCAACTCTACTGCTGTTATGCTAGAAACTCTGCCATTATAAAAATAAGCTGCTTCCACACTGGTCTGCTAAGCCTTTGCTGGGAGAAGACCCACAGGTTTGTTCCTAACCAAGGGAGTTTCGCCCCACTCCCGGCAGCGGGGGGTGCGCCCTGAAGCCCCGTTTCCCTTACCCAGGTCCACATCCGTGAGGATCCTGTCAACGAACTGGCAGAGGATCTGCCTGGGCTTCTGCACCACGCTGGGGTAGTCCTCGGGCCCGGCGCTGCGGGGGAAGAAGCGGCGCGTCAGCACCACCCGGTGCCTGAGCCGGCCCTCAGGCTTGGAAACACCGGTACCTCCCTGAGCGCGGCCACAGCGCCGCTTCCCCAGCCTGCCCCGCTCCGCGCGGGTACCGCTGTAGCCCGGCCGCTCATGGCACACAGCGGTGGACCCAGGTGCCCGACCGGCCGCACCTACCTGCCCAGGTCGCGCAGCGCCGGAACCATAGAGGCCATGCCTAACCCCGGCTCCGCCATCGCGCCCAGCGCGCCACAGCTTGCGGGGGCGGGGCTAGCGCTCGGGACGGCGGCCGTCGCGGACCAAGACGACTCGGTTCGCGCGCAGCACGAGCACACACGCCTTCCCCTGCGGCTTCGGAGCGTCACAAAGGCGACGCGCCACCTCCGCGCCCCGCGCGCGCGGCGCCTGAGCCGAGGCCGGCAGTCCGGGCTATGGGCGGGTTGCAGGGCGCCCCGCGGGGATTTAGGCAGCTCAAGAGGTCCCGGCTGGACGGGAGCAGGTCCCCGCCTGGCAGGTCTCAGTCACCCCGGTCACGGCCGGGGGCTCTAGGCGGCGCAGCCGGTCCCACGCGCGGCACCGGCTGGAAGTAACTGGGGGGTTCTGGGGGCCAGAGCAGCTCCACACGTGGCAGTGGGGCAGGCTCTCAGTAACTCAAGGCACGGGGGCCGGGGGGGGGACTCTAGGTGTCTGCAGGCGGCTCCACGTCCCGCCCCACCCCGCGAGGGGCGCTGAGCTCTCCACTAGTCCCCGGGAACGCAGGAGCCCTGGTGTCCCCGCGTGCGAGAGGCGGGGCAGGGCGGTGGGAGCCCCAGGGAGATGAAGACGGTGCTTGCCGTCCCCATCAGTCCCGGCAGCAGCGGGACCTGGCTGGGCTCGGCCCGGCTGCCTCCGAGCGGCCCGCCCACCCCAGCGCGATTGGCCCTGGCAGCTGCCCATCCGGGGGATGTGGCGGCGCCCACAGCAGGTGTCTGCTGGATCTCGGCAACTCTTGGTGCAGCCGCCGCCGAAGAGGATCCGCGGACGGGGCCGGAGCAGGAGCAGCTGCGGGCAGAGGTAGGGACGGGCAGGGCCTGGGCAGTGGGGAGCGGGCTGCGCTTGTCGCCCCTTCCCTCGCCTGGTTAGATGCATCCGCGGGGGTTCACGTGGCGGGGGCAGGATCTCGTGGCACGGATCAACTTCTCCAGCCTCTTCTCTGTGCCCAGGCAGGCGCTGCTCTTCCCGGGAGGCTCTTTTAATATAGTATGTGCCAAAACTAGAGGCCGCTTTTAAAAGTACAGTTCATTCCTCAGAAGATGAGCTGTAGTAGGTAAGGCAGGAGAGGGGATAAAGTGCTGGAAAAGCATTGCCTCAACTGTCCTGTCAGACATCTCCCCCCGTCAACCTCCTCCCTCATGCGGGGGCAAATTAAAGACACTTTTTATGAAAGGCAGTAGGACGTGACTGAGATTGTGGAGCTCTTGTGCCTCTTGCCTCTCCGTATGTAAACAGTTTTTCCAGACTTCAGGAAATACACAGAAAACTATTTATTCGTATGTGTCTACTGATGTCTACATATTCCCCTGGATGTTATTGTCTAAAGGGAAGTGACCTGACTTGGGCTTTCTTTATTGAGGAGGGCAGTTTATTGTGTTTGTTTTATGAAGTCTTGCCTGCATTGTTTGTAGTGTTGCAGAGAAGCACACACTGAAATAAAATCCTCTCTGTGGCTTCTGTTTCTGGTGCATGTAGAACAGATGAGGAAATTGAGCGAGGATGCCTGTGTTCCTGTTATTGAATTGTTAGTGATGGTTACCAGTTCTTTTTTTTATTATTATTCAGAAGTGGTTGCACTTAGTTGCAAGCATGCCCATATTCATGCATCTGAATTTAACTCTCTGTTTGTCGAGTATTTTCAAAGCCTTTGTGATACCATGATAAGGAACTGGGACATTTCAAAAGATTTTGAAACACCTGATTGGGATTAATCTTCATTTGTTTCTCTTCCCTTTTTGCTATTTATTGAACATATTAGATGTTAACTCTTGAGAGCCACTCCCAGTCAGCAAACATGAGACACAGACTTCATGGTGTCTGTTGCGTTACATAGATTCATAGTCATAGATGTTTGGGTGGGAAGGGACCTTAGCAAATCATCAAGTCCGACTCCCTGTCCTGGGCAGGAAAGAGCACTGGGGTCAGACGACCCCAGCCAGGTATATGTCTAGCCTCCTCTTAAAGGCCCCCAAGATAGGGGAGAGCACTGCCTCCCTTGAAAGCCGTTCCAGATTTTGGCAACCCTTACCGTAAAGAAGTTCTTCCTGATGTCTAACCTAAATCTGCTCTCCATCAGTTTGCGGTTGTTGTTCCTAGCTACCTCAAGGGGTGCCCTGGTAACCAGAGCATCTCCTATTCCCTGCTGTCCCCCACTCTGTAATGAATTTGTAGGTAGCCACAAGATCACCTCTCAGCCTTCTGTTGCAGAGGCTGAACATCCAGGGCCCTCAATCTCTCCTCATAGGGCTTTGCCTGTGGGCCCCTAACCATGTGAGTGGCCCTCCTTTGACCCCTCTCGAGGTTATGCACATCCCTTTTGAAGTGTGCCGCCCAAAACTGGACACAGTACTCCAACTGTGGCCTGACCAATGGCACTTTATGGCATGGGAAGACCAGAAGTCAGAATGAACACATCTGGAATTATAGTGGTAGCTCCTTCATGCACACGGTGCTGCAGAATTTAAACTTTATTTAATGAAAAGTCCAACAGCTTTCTAGCTGTCATATTTGTAAAGAATACAAACTGTCTTGGTAAGTCTGCAGAAAGCGGAAGTAATCACTTATGACTTGTGTTGTGCTGTACTTGTGACAGACAAACAGTTTTATTTGTTAGCATTGTTAACAATGTAATAGTTGACAGTAACTTTAGGAGAAACTTTAAGCTATCTGGAGATTCCAGGAGTTTGGCAGAGTACTGGGATTTTTTTATTGCTCTTCTAATTGTAAACCAAAATGGGAGACTGGCACAAATGTATTGGGTCATATGATGCTCTTCTCTGGGTACACTATACATGGAGTAAAATTGGGACACCTAATCTGTATGGCATAATGCAGTGCTGTACAGGAACCCAAGATACCTCTTAACCTTCTAATGATCAAAAGCCTCATTACCACCTTTTTCAAGCCTTACTGGTAAATATGTTTCTGCTTACTCTGCCCTTCTGCTAAAAATCTCTAAAGGCTACTAATGGCATGAGATCTTGCTTAAGCTGGCACTCAAATTCTACCATGGCACCTGAAGTAGAGAAAAATTCTAGAGGTTCCCCATATCTTTTTACAGCTCCTCAAAAGCCAGACCCATTCCTGCTTCAGTATCCAGTAGAGGGAGCTCTTCAGGGAAAGACCTATACATTCTGACTTCCAACAAAAAAAAATCTTTAATAACCAAGAACAAACAGACAATGAGCAAGATAATAATATATTTTGGTCAAAGATAATTTCTTCCATTTTCCGTTGCCACATTGCTTCCTGCTCTCCTGTTTCCCTTTTCCCATGTCTTTCTCCTTGTTGTCTTTCCATATTTCTCCTTTTCCTACTTTGTCCTATTTTTCACCTTGCCTTGTTCCTTCATTCCATTGTCTCACACTTTTGTGTCCCATGTTCTTTCTTTCTGCCTGAGGAACTATGACCCAAATAGATGCACAAAAGGAGGAAGTGCATTGTGGCTGAACACGCAGTTCAAATTTTTCTTCTTCTAGTGAGAATATATCCATTCATATCTGTGTAGTGAGTGATATCCTTATTATTCTGTACCTCCCATATGTGCATAACCCCCATCCAATGTCAGTGTGGATTTGTGCAGGTAGCAAAAACTGTGAGATTTGAGAATTGGTGTATGCACAAATGTAAAGCTTCCTGCCAGAATCAGCAAGTTCTATACACTAAGAACTTTTCTCTTCCCCCTTGTTTCTCATTTGCATAAGGGACAAAGAACTGATCCCTTGATCCTCTGTCTTCTTCTATCCCATGTTGTCCTATAGCCCTTCCTGCCGTCTGCTTAACAGTATCTTAGAGTGAACTGGGTGATATTTTAATTAAGTTAATTTTGACTTGGAGCAAAAGAGCGATAGCTGGGGTCTACTCCACTTTAGTCATTTGGTTATGAGAGAGAAACTTGGAGTGTTGATCCGCACCAGAATCATTTTGTCAGTTTTGCTAATACGGGTTCAGTGCTGATAAAGGTGGTCCTGAAAAGTGGGCATTCTGGAGCTGTATGAAGAGGACCAACCACACCAAGACAGTTGCTGTACTACCACTGCTGCCTTTACCAGAAAATTTTGACTTCGCTTTAAAGTCAGAGTAAGTTGGATGTCATTGTTCAAAATTTCAGTCAGGATGGTGGAAATGAATAGTCATCCACTGCAATAAGTTAATTTTTTATTGATACTAAGACTGTCCTTATAACTTATTGGTTGTTTGCTCTGGTGCTTTAACTGCACCTGATAGCCTGTGTGATAACTGAGGATTTAATTCCATATATGGTCATGAGGATGGATGCCAACCTACTTGGCAGAATGGTTGATAGACCTTTGAACACATTGGCATGGATATTATTCTGTACATCATAAAAAATATCTGTTCAAGGAAAATCTCAGCTGTTTTTCAGTGCCACCTGGTCTGAGTAGAACAAAGTAACACAAGTTTAAATGGCAGAAGGGTTTAATCATTAAAATAAATCCAACTATTGTAGAATCATTTTGATAATTGAAGACAATATAATAAATTAAGAATTATTATGAAGAAATAATTTTAAAAATGTAACTTGAGTAGGTAACAGTAAGGAAAATTTAAAATATTGAGAACTAGTGAAAGGTGTTTCCTATCCTCTTTACCCTTTAGAGTCATATGCTGTTTGTATAGGCCTTCATTATGCATGTTCTTTATGCATGTTTGTAACTGTTTGCATGATGAATGCGTTAGATTAGATTATTTGGGACTGGATTCTCTCTTACTTATCTGGAAAATGCCTAGCACCTGTTTCTGTTTCTATATCATAATTTGAATAACTTAACATTAAAAAAAATGTATAAAGGGTATTTGAATTATAGTAGAAAATATTACTGTGTTTGCAGAAGAATAACAGGAATGCCTAAATCCTGTCTGCCATAGAAAAGATTTCCATGTTGTCACTTTATAGCTCAGTATAGAAGGCATGATTGGAAAGAAAAAAAGGAATGGTATCATAGCCTTTCAATACCATAGATCTTATTTGTCTAATGTTCAACTAGGAGCTACATGAAGGTGAGAAGTGTATGCAACAGACTCACTCATTAGCTATGAATTAGAGGAGTGGATTTCATCTTCCCCAACTTTCTGCACATCTTCAACATGAAGTCACAAAGCATGGTCTTCAGAGCATTTTTTAAAAAAAGTTATTGAGGAAAATGTTATGCAGGAATGATCACAAATTACAGTATTGTCAAAGGGCATACAGGACCTGGGGCATAGGAGGCATCTTGTTACAATATTGAAAGTGATAAAGTCATTTTAAAGCAATATATTAAATGTGATGTACAAGTATACAAAGATGTCTTAGCCTTGCCTCATCTTCATATATTTAGCACCCAGATCAGGTATGAGTACATGGTACTCAAACCTACCTTTTTATAGCAGTGAATAATTAAAATATTTTCACAAAACTCACAAACGCATGTGAAATTTTTTTAATTCTTGACAGTAAAAGTTCATATGACAAACCAGATAGTGATGGGGTCTAAGTCAATGGGTTCATCAAATACAGAACAAAATGGCACTGGGTGGTACCCATATGTAGAATAATTTGATTCCAGAAAACAGAATAACCACAATTATAAGAATCATTGTATCTTGACTTATAATATGGAACAATTCATTGGACTTAGTACTAAAGAAAGAAATCTGGTCAAGTACCCTGTGACACCTGGAGTATAAAAGGGTTCAGGGAAGCTTAATAAAGCCTTATATCATCAGTCCATATCAACCTTAAGATTCATCCACTGCACACCTGGCCAATGTTAGATACTTTTTGAAGTAAGGAATTTTGGAAAAGGACGTTAGTGGCTTGTGGGGAGAGGGGTACAGGAAAAAATAAATATAAAAAAGCAGTAATTAGTAATAGCCAGGTCAAGTTACTTATGCATTGGGAGTTGTTCAGTTATTGATGTAAACAGTTCTGTATAGTGACTATACACCATTGTAATCAGTTATGTCACTTTTATTAAAAGACCTTTTAGATGTAATTCACCTACTTATATAGAAGGCTGTAGAATCTGTAGTCTGTGTGATATTATTTATCACTATTGACATAGTTTGATCTTTGATTCATTGACCCAGTTTTATTATATTTATTAAAACAATCCCTGCATCAGATGCCACCTTTATTTTCTATATACTTGGTTTTGTTATTAATGGTAAATTAAAATTGTTGGATTAGCTCCTGGACTTTGGAGGGTTCTAAATTATTCTACTCGCGTAGATGCTTCTAAAGGGAATCAAGATGATACCTTACAACAGCACATCAGTAAGATTGCCCTAGATTCATTTGCAGGCTTGCCAAGTCTCAGTGATATATTATTAATAAAGCAAACAATGTGTCTATGTCTGTATGATAGGGAGAGGATAACTAATTTTCATATGGTGTTCTTTTATATATGTTTTCTTATGCAAGGCAGTTATTAGCTAAGGATGTCACATGCATCCACTTTTGCAGTCTCAAAGTTATCTTAATAATTATTTTAAAACTAGCAAACCCCTTTCATTTGTTACAGGAATTGATAAATTTCAGATTAGACTTGGAGTTGCCCCCTAATAAACCGTTAACTTGAAACAAAGCTGTGTTTACCTGGCTTTTATATTATCAGGAAGGTTGTATTTGTTTAAATGCAAATGTAAAGGATTTCTCTCACCTTGAGCTGAAGGACTGAGTTGTTTCTGATAAGCAGATTTTAAATAGTTAGCAGAGACTTCATTATGTTTCACAGTTTATCTTAGCTGGTCAGAGGCATAGGATATTTTTTCAGAGTTGCATCTTATAAGTAACTGCTAGCAGAGGGAACTGAGGGTTCCTTTGATATCCAGAGCAGGAAGAGTTTTTTCCTTTTTAAATACATCTAATAGAAAAAGCTACAATACTTTCAAGGCTTACAAAAGTGCTTAACAGATCCATGTTTATTCAATACAGTTGTACAAATTGCTAGCCAAATTCTTCACAAAGTTTCTTTGTAATCCAAATCTGGCCCAGTGCTATTTAGTTGCAAGTCTAAATTGCAATTAAAATGTATGATTTTTCTTTGTAAAGAACAATGTCTGGGTTGTTTATGTAGACTCCTTCCCCATAATTATCATTTGACTGATTGATTTCCCTCCCCTCCCCCCTTCACAGCTGGTGAAAAGCTTGTTACATTGCCAAGTGTTTTTTTCCCCCCAGACTGAATTGTTTGTAGATGTTATCCAGTTATTTTCATTTTTGTACCAAACTCCGTTTCCTGCTAGTTCTAAAAAGTTCCTTTTGAGCTCCAATTCTCTCTTTTCCATTTTTTGTGCATCATTCAAAAAATATCTCCTTGTAGTAGCCTGCCTCCCTATGACAAAGGGATATGATGCCTTTCCTGACATTGCCCAAAGGAGGTCAAAAGAGAAACACAGGGTGGCTCTCTAGCAAGGGGATAGTTTCTGCTTCTTCAGTTCTTGCCAGCATGGCACATGGAATTGTATTCAGAATCTGGAGTCTATGAAAACATCAGCACATTTAGAGCTAAATGATGGTCCTGTTGAAGTCTATGGGAGTTTTGCCTTTGACTTCAGTGGGGTCAGGATTTTGACCTTAACGTTACATTTTGTCTATGTTTCTTTAGCAAGCATGACTGCTTTCTGGCTAAGTGTATAGATGGAAAAAATAAAGTGCAACTCTGCTTAAGTTATTATCTTTCAACTTATTGAATAAAAATTATTATTTATGGCCTTAATATAGCAAATCATTTTAGAACGTAGGCAACTGTAAACATCAGAGTAGTCAATGGGGCTACTTACATACTTAACAGCACACACGATTTATTTACTGGCAGAAGAAGGTAGGAAATAGTGCTCTTCTAAGTTCATTAGAGCAGTTCACGGTAGAAGCTGGGGGGCATCTGGAGAGCAACACAAGAAATTGCTGACTCTCATGGTGCTGCAGAGCTCTCATCAGTAGTCAAGTTAGAGAGTAAGAGATCAAAGTTCAGGACCTCGACTGTCAGTCCGCTGCAAGGTAATAAAAGATGATGGCTGGCTCAGCCTTGTCAGTTCCTTTTTAATCAGATTCTGTTTGATAGGCTCACTATTTCTATACTTTGAGAAGGTAAAAGTAATGAAAATGGCTGCTAAAAATAAATATATGGACTTCTACCATGCCACAAAACTGCTTGCCATTGCCCAAAATGTTTATAGAGGTGATCAGCCTACAAAATAAAGTATTCTGCCTCCTAGTTTTATTTTGCATCTAACAAGTTATTCTGCTTTTTAGTAAATAAATTAAGATCAAACTATTACATTTAATAAGATTAATCTACATCATTGTTTGTCTGCTCCATCAACATAGGTTGTAACAGTAACCGGGTACTATTAAAGTATCTGCGCCACATAAAGAGCTTAATTCAGCCTTGACATTGGGGCCAAATTCTGTTTTCAGTGATATTCTTCAAAGACAGTAATGTACGTCACTAAAAGTGTCAAAGTCTGGTGCATGCTGATTTGAAATAAAAATATATAAAGCAAGCATTAATAGTTAGTTTGATAATAGATTAGTAATACTATAAATAATTTACAAACAGGGCATAGAAACTTCAACTTAGTCCTTTTTCTTAAGAGTTTACTTTAAAAGCAAACTAATATCATTTTTAAATGTCAGATACTACTCTGGTAGATATTACTTTTAAAATATTAATTTATATATCTTAAAATACATGTGTAAAGGAATTTAAAGTCCTGTGATCTCATATGGGGATAAAACACACATAAGGAAGTGGATATTCTCTGAGTTGAGAACTTTATATAAACTTCTAAATGCAATTAATATCCACTTCCTTACTTGTGTTTTATCCCCATAAACATGTAGTTTCCTCTTATTATTTACAGTTTGCCACACTGGAAGATGGGCCTCAGGCTCAGTGCTTAGTAGCTCCAGCTCTTAGGCATCCACTAAAGGCATGGGACATTGGTAATTTCACCTAATCATCCTGCTTCCTTGATACCCTTTGCGTAGTGTAGATTTGCAGTAGAGGAGGAGGTAGCCATGATGTGGTAGACGAGACAGACTGTTTCTTTCCATTTCAATATCTAGAGGTGAAATAGTCTCTTAGTCTTATCTGATAATTATTGGACTGGGCCCAGTAGGAAAGATGATGCCCCCGACAACAATCTTAAATTTGTAGCAGCCTCTCTTTTCCCAGTAGTTGGAGGTGGCTGGACTCCTCACAAGAGCATTGGTCCTAGACTTGGTAGGTGGAACCTCTTTGTTTTTATGCTTTATACGTACATCTGACTGGTAATATGTGACTTTCAGACCCTAAATTGCTCAAGCCCCATGTGCTGGAATACTGATGTGGCATCATTGAGATGCTGCTGTTCCTGCCCTTTTCATTTCTGCTGTCAATAAATATTGAGGGATGTTAATATGTAAGTGTTTCAAAATCAGGAGTTGGGCCTCAAATCATGAGAGTTCCTTAATATGACATTAAAAAAACCTAAATAGTTGGTGATTATTTTGTCTCTACTATTTATAATGGATTTGAATCGCACTAACTTTTTTCTGCAACCACAAGGGCTAGAATCTTACTTTAAAAAAACTAAAGCTGAGAATTGTCATTTAATGACATGAATCTAGGAGCTGAGGCTTTGAGAAAAAAAATAGTATAAGTGTGAGATTTGGCAACACCAAATTTGAAAGTTTTCACGGGGTCTAAATTTCTGCATTTATTTATTTAAGTACTGGCAAGTAAACTGTCTCTTACCTAGGAGTTTTGAGGAATAAAACTGTATTTCCTTATACTAACCCAGTTTCTTTAAACTAACCCAATTTCTGTCATCCAAATGCTTAATGTACATTTAATCTTATATTGGCTCAGAGCTGACCATTGGACAATATTTCTGAATCTCTCAAATCTACAGAGGACACATTAAAAACATGCTTCCATTTACTTTTACCTACAGAATGGTCAATTGAGAGAAAAGGAGAACATTTCTAAATGGTAGGGGGGAGAACTTTTCCATGATGGAAAATCCTGGCTGTCTTAGTGCAGTGTCTGATCAGTCTAATCTTCTAAACCGTGTAGAGTTGAACCAGGAATTAGCAAGGTAACAGAAGGCTGATTTTTATACCTGATAAGTACTGATAGCTATTTTTATAATTGTTGCTTTTTAAATAAAAACTTCCTAATGACACATACTTATTACAGAATTAGATTTCTGAGACTGTGGATATAGTTGTATTCATGAAATACATCCAGTAATATATAATGGAGATTAATTTGGAATAATCTTTAAAATAATTTATTAAAAAGGACAAGCCCCTAGTTCTCTGCTGAAGTTCTGATATTTATAGCAACTTAAGGATTTTTACTTCACAGACTGGCAATAGTCAAGGTTATTAAGGGGCAAAAAGTATGGTTTTGGGGGACAAGTATCAGTTGAAATAATTACAGATCAGCCCATACTTACCTATGATATTTTCACTGAAAATGTTGTTTACACCTCTAGATTTCAGGTTTCTAATAACATTATTATTTCCACGCTCTGAAGAGAGAAAAAAATTATATCATAATATTCCTGTTGATTTAAAATAAAACAATTTCAGAAGTTATGAATAGAGCAGAATGATAAATTCCTCGTGAAAGGACACTGACAGAACAATATGTTCTACCCCCTCTTAAAGAGCACTGAAAATGGATCAAATAGAGGCTTGGGAAAGGAATGTGTTGGCTTGGCAAAAGGCATTGAAGAAATATCAGTGATATTTTTATTACAGAAAGATTGTTGTAGATGTGTACCCGTTTGCTAGATCTGACATTCCAGTGAGAAGCTCTAGAAAGATTATTATGCAGCACTAGAGATGTGTAATTGTAACTTGTTGGTAACAGCAACAAACTTTTGATTGTGAATTATATTACAACAGACTTTATTAGCTACAAGCTAGTAGATAAACTGAGAAAAGCGATAACTTATTTGGTTTTAAATTTCTCTTCCTGTGTTTCCCATTATGTACTTCTGCATATATAGTAAAACATAGAAGGTATTTTTTTTGATTGGGGCACCAGGTGTTTGAACGGAATAACTTGAAGTTGTTTAATGCCTCTTTTAAAGAGTGAATCTGACTGAAACTGAGAAATGCAAGGACATAAAGCTAACCTTCCCTTTTGCCTATTCCTGCCATTGTTTTAAACTTGGTAAGCCTAATGCTGTCCACCGGATTTGCTTTGCTCTGCAGTGGCCATGCTTTGTATATTTCTTCATAGATTTCCTGTTCTCTAGCAGCGGGAGCAGGTGTGAGAGAAGCAACATCTTATTTTCCACATGTACGCACCAGTCCAAGAAGGTGGATAAATTGTTGGAATCTGTGGCTGATGCAGTAATGGGAGAATCCAGGCAGACAGACTGTTGGAGGAGTCAGGGCTGCAGGAGGTGGGAATATTGAGGAGAAAAAGACTGGCAAAGCAATAGTGTGGGGAGGCGCAGAAGAGATTGCACAGCCTAGGCTGCTTGCTTTGGGAGGAGGGAGAGCCTATACACGTTTGGAACAGTGGAGGTGTGCTGGACGGTTTCTCTTCTCCCACCCTGTTTCCATTTGTTTTCCCTGTTCTGACCCCATGTCCTTTCATTTCCGTTACCCTTGATCCTAGCACCCATTCTTCTCTATCCTTTCTCTGTCCTACCAGAAATACAGTGAAACTGTCATGTTGGATAAGAAGTAGCTGGAGAATGAGACCAGGAAAGGTAAGAGGTTCCCTGAAACCTGGCAGCACTGTACCCCTCAGCAGCCCAAAGGAAGGAACTTCATCTGGTCCCTACAGGACAGGACATGAAGGCTGAGATGGGAGTGAGGTTGATTGGGCTGCCAAATATATGAGTGGTAGGCAAAAAATATGGTATATGGGAACTTCACAGCCCCTGTACCCTGTGTGGTGCTGAGAAGAGAGCTGCATGTGTATATTGAGAGGTGTTACACTTGCACAGGCATTCACAAGGGCAAAGCCAAGTACACTGTAGGCAGGGTCAATGGGATTAGAGGATTTCCTGCTGGTCTGCAGCAGGAGAGTTCTTCTGGGTTTGAAGTGTCTGAGTAGATCGGGAGTGTGGGATGGCTGAAATGGCAGATGTCTGGGCTGGAGCTTTTGACAGGTAAAGAAGACCACTTCAGGAATAAGAGGTCAGGCATAGTCTCAAAGCAAAATTCTGGGTTTTAGTGTGAAGTAATGGTTCTCAACTTCTTTGGTCACATCCCCCTTTTAGGTTTGTTGTAATGCCATATACCCCTATGATTCTATGTTACTACAACAACAGTATAAAACTCTCTAGCACGCTGAGAGATTGTAAAGTGATTCTTCATTTCCTTTCTTTTCTTCATTTCTCTTTTTCGATTTTCCCTCTTTCTACTTTCTTATTCCTTCCTCTCACATACCCTCTAGAAATTCACTGCAACCCCCAACAGCATGGGAGATAATGGTGCAGAAGAACACAGATTCTTTGCAGGGTTATGTTCCTTAGCCCTGTATAAGGGTTTGCAAACTAGATAAGGGCACGCTTACATGCAACAGACAGCTGTGTGGGACTGAGGAGGTGTTCTAGCTGTTTCCTATCAATTTTATTTTAAAGGACACCACTTTTTCAATCAGCTGTGGGTGACCACAATAGCGCTATATCTCAGAGTGCTCAACCTCCAGCCCATGGACCAGATGCAGCCCACAGAGCCATAGGTATCCAGCCCATAGGACTCCCCACAGATCGGGAAAGTTGGCCGTGTGGAGCAGTGGCAATAAGTACAGCCACTCTACTGCCAAATTCCCAAACCCTGAGCCTGGTGCAGCAGGTTGGGACCAGATCATGCCCCTTCCCCAACCCCTACGGCTAGATGAGGTTGGACCACTCCCCTCCCCCCACCCAGGCTGGATGGGGCTGGGCTATGCCCCCTTTTTCCCATGGGGCTGTGTGGGGGGCCAGCTCAAGCTCCATTGCCCCCCTTCCTCCCGTGGGGCTGGGTTGGGCCTGGGATACATCCCATTTCTCTTGTGGGGCTGGGTTAGGGCTGGACCACCCCCTACTCCCCACAGGGCTAGGTTGGAGCCAGGATGCCCTGTGTCCCCCTCTGTGTGAGCAGATAGGGCTGTGCTGTGACCACCTTGTGCTGAATCAGGACCACCAGCTGGATCTGGACAGTCTGGGTACTGCCTATCTGGCCTGCCAGCCAAAGAAGTTGAACACCACTATAGGTGAGTAGAGAAGCAGCATTCTGGGGAGAAAAGCCTGCAGCAAACAATTAAATCCTTAATTCAGCAATGAATCAAGCAGGTTGCAAACCTTTCCAGTACAAAAGATATATGTCTTCTGTATGATCACTTTTTGACATTGTCTGGAAAACTGAAAATGTTGTCACCAATACAAGTGCTGGTTAGTAAATCTCTTGGTTCAGAATAGAGACATTCCTGTGAAATTAAAGTGATAGTATATAAAACATTTTATTTGAGCGCTTTGGGGAGAGGCCACAGGTTCTGGGTACTTTGTGGGCCAATCCCTAGTGGAGCTAGCTACAGTATGATACTTATACATATGTCTCTTGTGTCCTAAGGTTTCTACATTGCTCTTCATGAGTCCCTGCTGCCAGGACTAGATCGCTCCTTGTATCTGAGCTAGTTAAGTCACTGGAATGTAGACAAAGCCTTTGTGCCTGTGCATCCATTTTCCTGTCTGCAAAATGTGGACAATGCTATACTACTTCAAGCAGGGGATTTAACATGCTTATTTTATGTTTGAAAAGCATGTTGAAGTTCTATGCCATCTTTTATTCAAGGATGTTAATATTATTTTAATTTTAATTGAGTCAATAGCTGATTGAGGTGAATGGGGCAGGTCACCCCTCTCTTAACGTTACTGTTTGAGTTTGTCAGCCATCAAGCAGTATTTAATGAAAACAACATAATACTTGATGAGATTAGAGCTTTTTTCTATATTCAGAGTGAGTTCTAAGGACAAGCAGACCAAACAAGTGGTGGGCCTCATTAAGTTAACTTAGGTTGCTTAGACACAGGGAAAAAACAGCACTTAGCTCTGTGTGTCCCCACACCAAGCACAGCACATACCCAGAAGAGGAATTGCATCAGTTTGACCTGGCTTGCCTGACATCTGTATAGCTTGTGTGCTTCAGCAGAGCTTTTTGGACCATTTCTTTAATAGCTAATTGAATCAGATATTAGATAAAAACTCCAGAAGCCCCACTGAAATACACGAGCTATGCAGATGCTGGGCAGCCTGGGTCAAATTGACACGATTCCTCTTCTGGTAAAGTGCTGGGAGTTTTTGTTTGTTTTTTTATCCTTACTATTATTATTCATGTCTGTCAGTGTCCTAAATGGATAAGTTAGTTATCTGATGCTGAAGGCAGACAGAGGAGGGAGTCATGTCTTAGCTTGTTTCTGGGTCTTCCATGAGTCGAGCTCCAGCTCTGTCCACACTGCAAGTATATTTCTATTATTGGGTTACCGTACAAGCAGAAAGTATGAAGTAGTGTGGCTAAAATATACCTCTGCTGTAACTATCTTCACAGCAACACTGAAGGTGTTTTAATTCTATGAGATAGCATTATCTTGTTGTAGGTTTTCATAGTGAAGTAGGGGGTTAAGACAACATTAAAGTAGACACATTTGGAAGAATATCTTCACAACAGAAAGAGCTACACTTCAGAACAGATGCAATGAAAATGCTACAGAAATCTTTGAGAATATAACCATCTAGAGAGAGACAGATATTTTGTACAGGGAAATTCTAGTTGCTTAGCTTCATATTTATTTTAGTTATAATACTGTTTTGGTCTAAATCGGAAATATATTCATGTTCCCAATCTCTGTCCTTCCCTCCGTGTGCACACATTTTGGTGCGTTGAGTTTATCACCAGATACAACTGTTCCTATTTTAAAAACAAAATGTTGGCAAGTGTGTATCAACAAGATCATTCATGCATATAGTGATCTATGTAACTGAGATCATGAGAAAAGTTTCTGTTTACACTAATTATGTTTCTACAGCAGTGCTTAGCATGGATTGTTTTCTTTTCTACCTGAAAGAATATTATTGCACTTGCCTGGTATTTGAGCCAGTATGGTTTATTGGCTAGAGAAGAGGACTGGGAGCAGTGACTGAATTATATTCCTGATGTTTTCAGTCACTTCCTGTGTCGCTTCGATCAGATTGCATAAGGCTTGTGTTTTGGCAATGCAGAGAACTAGTTAATGGCAATGAGAGCTGTTGGTGTTCTCCAGTGGTGAAGATTAGGTTCTTGTATTCTTTGTTTCTGGGTAATATTTGTTTCCATAAAGTACACATGAAAGCAACTAGAACCAATCCTTTTTGGGCCGGTAATGAGATTTAATGTGAGACTATAAACTTAAGAACATGTGTGTGCTACTTGAGCTAAAGAACTATGATCCACAGACACAGATACTTTTTGACTAAATAGGAATTAAGTACCTAAACCAGGGGGCTGCAGCCTTTTGCTTCTGCAGGCTGGAGTTTACAATCCAGTCCCCTGCTACAAGCTGCAAAGCTCCTAGCTCCTCAGAGAGAGCTCAAGCCACATGTCCTTACTCTCACTGGAGATACTTGACCCCTGTACAGTAAGGATAAGCACAGGCATGAGAACAGCAGGGAGGCAGAGAAGGGTGCTGTGGAGAGACTGGGCACCGCATACAGAATTGAGCTCCCTGCTCCACCCCCCCCAGGACAGATCCACCTCACGAGCTGTAGGTTGCAAAGCCTTGACCTAAATGTTCTTGTTGATTTAGGAAGATAAAAGGTTTAATCCTGCTACTTCTATGTGGAGGTACCACATGGAATCAAAGACGGACAAAGTCCTATATGCTTCTAGTATGGCTTACACAAAATTCTTATTTTATTTAGTTTTGTGGGGAAACCCAGAAAAACTGTCTTAGTGTCCCTTTGTGGTAGGAAAAACCCCCCAAACTTGTTGAAAAATAAAATCCTTCATCATTGAAATCATACAGGCAGTTTATGTACAAAATGTCATCCTTTATGCATTTTGTAACCTATCTCTTGCCTTACACAGTGACTGTTTACATTGTTAAAAAATAAAACAAATATATAAAAAGTATTTACAAATTTATGATTAACGTTCTTAAATGGAAAAACAAACAGTAATATATTATTGTACCTTAAACACTGAGGATCTAATTTCTTTTTCACTTACATATTCATTATATATTCATCTTGCCTTTTTTGCTAATAGCTTGGATGCCATACCTTCAAAATAGGTTGATCTTTTATCGAGACAAAGGTCTCCTTATAATAAATTGTGACCATAAGTAGAATCATTAACAGATTTCTTTTATGAAACATTAACTTTGGGTGCAGTTCATTTTGGAGACCTATAGTATAACATTCATAGTTTCATTTTTATTATATAATCGAACAGACATTTCCTGGCATTGCTTGGCAAGTACTACAGGTATGTAAAGCTGGGTTTTTTTTTTTTGGTTTTTTTTTTTGGTTTTTTTTTTTTTATAACACACATTGTTTAGAAAATACTTTGGACTCTAACAACACTATCAACTTCTATCAGCAAGGAATGTGATTGCAGGAGCACAAAGTTGTAGGAACCTGCTGTGCACTAGAAACTGGAGATGCTATAGATGGAAATCATAAATCAGAAAGCAGCCAGGGACTTGGCTAACTACCACAGGAGTTTCTACCAGCTCCTGTGGAAGTTTTAGAAAGAAATTAAAATTAGCACAAGAAAACCTGTTGGTCTAGTACAGGGGCAGGCAATTATTTTGGGTGGAGGGCCGCTTACTGAGTTTTGACCAGCCATCAAGGGTTGCATGACAGGCAGCCGGGGCAGATAAATATTAATTTCCTAAATTTTTGTGGGGCCCCGTGGGCTGGATAGAATGGCCTGGCAGGCCACTTGCAGCCCGCGGGCCGCATTTTGCTCACCTGTGTTCTAGAGAGATCTAATTGCCTCAACACTTTGAATTGTCCCTCTAGCATCTTATTATAATAGATCAGCAATTCTCAACCAGGATGCCGTGGCACTCTGGGGTGCCTTGAGATCCTTTCAAGGGTCCCCCAGGGTACCACACAACGTTAGCACTATTAAGTTTGCAGACATGATTCACAAGGTAGAGATTTTAAAAAAAAACCCAGATGCGACAGGCCCACAGCACGCTTGCCGCAGCACCAGCATCCAGGTGGCCAGTCTGCTGGGGAATTGATTGGCACCATGCCTGCAGAGTAGTCTGGCCCCAGAGGACTCCTAGGATAAAAGGAACTCCTCAGCAATAGTATGGAAGAGGGAGAAAGAAGGCGCACTGCGAGTGCAACTTAAAACCCTTCCTGCAGCTGGAGTAGGACCAGCGCACCCCCATGGGAGTGGGTTGCCAAGCCCTGGTTGCTGGAAAAACCCTCCTGCAGAGGCAGGCAGTGCACTTATCTGTGTCACCAAGCAGGGAATCTTTCCGGGGGCAGGAGGCCCTGCCAAAAGAGGAGACACGGTGGGCGACCGAGCACCTATAGGAGAAAGAGCAGTTATAGTTGCAGGAGCCGTGATGGGCGAACCTAACAGTGCAGACCTGAGCAACCCCCTGCTCGCATACCAGAACACTGAAAGGTATTATGAGGGCAGCTGGGAGAGGAGAAGGCCAGTTTGACAGGGACTGGTAGACCCTGCCAGGGAAGAAAACTCATCCAACGCCTCTGTGGCCACAGCCACTGCATTTGAGCAAGTACAGACCCAAAATCCACTGCTAGGGCAGCAGCGGTCACAGAGGACCTTAGGAATCCACTGCTAGGGCAGCAGCGGTCACGGAGGACCTTAGGGAATGTGAGGGGATGGTGCCTGAAGTACCAGGGTATGTGGCTGGGTGCCAGCAGGCCTAGAACTCCAGCTCACCTGGGGAATACCCACGGAGTAGAAGCCAGCAGGGGTCAGGCGAAGAACACCTCGCCAAACACTGAAGTAATCAGTTGGGTGCAGTAAGTAATCAGTTGGGTATCATTGATGCCTTGCTTGACTGCATTATGTGAGCACATTTAGTTTCATTATCATTAAATTGTGCATTCATCAGCCAACAAGGCTTCACTAGGCATATGTGGGAGACCATGTAGGCAGGCATGGCAGGAGAAAAAGCGGCACCAGTGGCTCATTGTGGACATCACTGAGACTAGAATGGATGACCTAAGTGGAAAGGGATGAGGTGTAGGGTGGTGCAGCCTCAGAGAAGACCTACTCCCTGAGCCACTCGGGACCAGAGGTGACCACTAAGCAGCACCTCCAATCTCAAATAACATCAAGTCATAGCAGGTAGGTAGGCCTTGGGGTCAGGTTAGCCTCAGGCTGGTACCCAGGTGGGCAGGGCACGCCAGCAACAGTGCTGCAAGTGTGGGCCTGCCACAGCAGAATTGTGGTCTTTCTGAGTTATTTGCAACAGAAAAATTACTCTATTATTATTTTTTCTGTAGTAAATAAAAGCTAAGAATTGACACTGGAGGAGCAAGTGCCTGCCTCGTACCCCACTCTGCCATGCCGCAGCTCTGCTGCTTGGACAGTTTTTCCCCAGGGCCAGCAGCTACCGCCCCCTCACACCCCCTCCACACACCTGTGCCCCACACACAGACCTACACTCCACAGCCCCCTGGACAGTCCCCAAGCCCTGGCACTCCAACCCCCACACTTATCTGCATCCAGCTGATCCTTCCTGGCTGTATGCCGCCCATGTGTCTGTGTGTGTTCAGACACATGTGCACCCACTGCCTCCAATCACCCTCCCCCTGCCCCCACCAGCAGAGCAAAGCAAAATGCCTATAAGAGGCACCACGTTAGTCAGACCCAACTTGCCCAACATCTGTATAGATCGGGCACTTTGGGGCTTTTTTTGGGTACTTTTATTGAATAGCTGATTGAATCAACTTGAGCTAAAAGTGACAAAAAGCCTAGCTGAAGTGCCTAATCTATACAGACACTGCGGAGCAGAGTCAAAATAACTTGCTGCTGCTTCCGGTAAAGCATGTTTTTGGGTTTTTTGTT